>NC_134687.1:630017642-630377642 GCF_050947455.1 Rhinoderma darwinii
CTGTTATTCTTACAGGCTTCTGTAACAGAGCGATCGCTGTACCTGTCCGTTAGTACCGAGGGGGCCTGCTGTAATACACAGCTGACACCCGCAGCGTATGGAGCGGGCTCAGCACGTGAGCCGGCTCCATACATCAACCGCCGCACCATGACGGGCAATTAAGTCATAGTGCGCAAAGGGGTTAATGCACAGCGGATGGTTCAAAGTGAAAATTGCACTTTTCCACTAATACGCCATTTTAGTGCATAATATGTTGTGCCCAGTTTGTGCCACAGAAGACAAATACCTCATAAAACGTTAAGCCGGTTCTCTCGGGTATGGCGACGCCATATGTGTGGGCGCAAACTGCTGCTTGGGCACAAGGTTGGGCTCAGAAGGAGGGAACGCCATTTTGCTTTTGGAGCGCAGATTTTGCTTGGCAGTAGTTTTGTTTGGGGTTTTGCTGGTATTTCAGTTTATAATTTGGGGGTATTTGTAATCTATGCGGAGTACATGAGGGCATAATAAGAGGGTATAATAATGGGGTAAATAAATAATATTTCATAGATATGTGCACGGTGTCGCACTGATAAATGGCGCCTGATCTTATCCACTTTTGGACACTCTGCACATTTTGCATCGCCATATTCTGAAAGCCAGAACTTTTTTATTTTTCCACCACCGGAGCCCTGTGAGGGCTTATTTGTTGCGGGACAATCTGTAGTTTTCATTGGTACCATTTTGGGGTACATGCGATTTTTTTTGATCACTTTTTATTCAATTTTTTTGCAATCCTGAGCAAAAAACAGGAATTCTGACACCGTTTTTTAGGTTTTCTTTTTGCGGCGCTCACCGTACGCTATAAATGACATTTTACTTTATTCTGCGGGTTGGTACGATTACGGCGATACCATATGTATATAGGTTTGGTCCTTTTTTCTTGCGTTTGCACAATAAAATGACTTATTTATAAAAAGAAATACATTTCTGTGTCACCATATTCTGAGAGACAATTTTTTTATTTTTTAGTCAAAAAAGCTGTGTAAGGGCTTGTTTTTTGCGGGACGGATAGAAGTTTTTATTGGTACTATTTTTGGGTACATGCAACTTTTTGATCACTTTTTATTCTTTATTTAGGGAGCGGTGGTGACCAAAAAAATTGTGATTCTGTCGTAGTTTTTTATTGATTTTTTTTGGGGTGGTCATCGTGCGGGAAAAATAACATTACAGTTTTATAGTTGGGGTCGTTACGAACGCGGTGATACAAAATATGTGTACTTTTTTAACGTGTTCATTTTTTTCTATAATAAAAGTCTTATTATAGGAAAAAAAAGCATTTTGTGTTTATATCACTTATAACTTTTATTTTTACACTTTTTTTAAAACATTTTTATTACTTTTTTTTAACTTTTTTCACTTGTCCCACTAGAGGACACTTAGACTTGGAGCTTTGATCACTGCTAGAGTACATTACACTACACACGTAGTGTAATGTACTCCAACTGTCATTGTGACGTGACAGTCACACTGACAGGAAGCCTCTGAGGACCGGCCGGAGGCTGCTCCTCCGAGGCTTCCGTACATGGCAACCCAGAGGTCAATATCTGACCTCCGATTGCCACGACAATCATCGGTATCCCCCACGATCACTTCGTGGGGGCTGCCGATGTGCTTCAAACCACTTAAATGCGGCGACGGCAATCCGTCGCCGCACTTAAGGGGTTAATTGCCGAAAGCAGCGGCGATGGTCCGCTGTCCGGCGAGACTGATATGTCAGCTGTCTAGGACAGCTGTCAGCGCGCGCCTGTCACTCTGTGTTTACACAGAGTGACAGTTTTGAATACTGACGAAAATGAACGTCCTGGGGCAGGAACTAGCAGCCGACCAGGACGTTCATTTTCGTCATTGGTCGTGAAAGGGTTAAACCCAAATAAAAGTTTCTCAACCCCATTCTGACATTCGTCGTATATTTATGGCTGAAATTGGAAGGAAAAGTATGAAGCTGGCTCAGGAGATGAGCCCTCACTATATGCAGCAGTCAGCTGTATATTACAGCTGGCATACTGCTCTATCGCCTGGGAACAGAAATAACTGTGATCTAGGCCATTTAACCACTTCGATGCCGCAGTCAATAGCAACTGCAGCATCTAAGCGGCTCCCTCTATCACCCCATCACCCCCGTCTCCACGATCAAGGGGTACAGATGGGTTGTTATGGCAGTGGAGGCCCCACTACTCTTAATAAGAAAACGCTAAGAATGACAATACACTGCAATACAGAAGTGCTGTATTCAAGCGATTGCATTTTCAAGTCCCCAAGTACGATTAAACCAAAAAATACAATTTTCAAAAATACCTAAAACAAAACATTAAAAGTAAATTATGTAAGATAATATGAACAATAAAGAAACATAAGTAATACCACTGCATCCGTAGAGATCCAAGATAATAGAAGTTTTTTTTTCCTGCACGTTAAATGTTGAAAAAAAGGGGGGGAAAAAAATCCACAATTGCATTTTTTTTGATCACCTTGCCTCCCCAAAAAATGAAAGTATTTTTCTTTTGTAAAAGTAGTGAAACAAAGAAAAACAACTGTATAAATTTGATATCACCATAATCGAATTGACCTGCAGTATAGAATTAACATGTAATTTTTACTCGTAATTGATGTTTTTTATTTTCATTCCACCACACAATCATTTTTTTTTTAATTTTTCAGTACACTGTAGAAAAAACTAACTCATCCCGGAAAAAAAACAAGGTCTCATACAAAAAAAAAAGTTATTGCTCTTTGATGGGTGGGACTGAAAAAAATGTAAATGAAAAAATGAAAACTGGTTGCAGACCGACCATAAAACATGTTTCAAAACAGCTATTTAGTGTACAGTAGATTATATCGGAGATCGGATTGCTTGATATTGCAACCTAAGGTTGTACTACGGAAATATACTGAAGACCACATGTCCCCTTGTAACTTGTGTGCAGAGTTGTCATGGGGACCTCGTGTGTTTTCAAATAGTTCCTCAATTCTTGTCCCAGCCTCATATTAAATATGGAACAATAATTAGGATATTTCTTCTCAGCTATTATTATTAGGAGATTTGTAATAGTTGAACTAAATAAATTACAAAGCACAAAGAAAATCACCAGTGTTTTTTTATTTCCGTTGACTATCCAAAAATGACGCACATATTTTTGGCGGTATATCATTTCTGATATAGCACATAATTGGCGGTATATCATTTCTGCACACTTTAATGCAAGTACTTTAATTTAGGGTAAATTCAGGTGGCAGATTTATTGCGGAGATTTCTGGAGCTGAAAAATCAGTTCCGAAGGCAAAAGAATGCTCTATTTCCCACTCTACTGAAAGAGAGTAACTTCAAGCACATATAAAATCTAATCTTTATTTATAATAAAAAAAAAAATACATTTAAAAGAAGGCTCAATGCTAAACTATATCAATCCCTGCATTTGATTAACCAAGGACAGAAGACATTGTGTCTATTGCCTATCAAAAGTCAAAGTATTTGAACTATTTAATGGATGCCTCTGCAGATCGCATCTACTCTACTAACTGAGCCAATCTGGAAATTAAAAATATTCAATGACTCCCGCGACACGTTTCGCAATACAAGCAGCGCCTTCAGGGATAAGCGGGGCAATGGCACCAAATACACAGGCGGGAGGCTCTAAAAACCTAAGGCTGTGTCAAAGAAGGGGAGTACCAGTCACTCACCAATCAGAGATGTAGGCCTAAAGTATCAATGATTGAGGGAAAATTCCACCAATAAACACTGAACAGTAAACAGCCAATAAAGAGAAAGCTTGTGGAGCATGCACAGAAGGAGAGAAATAATGGCAGTGAAGATGCAGTGTATTGACAGAAGGAAAGTGCGCATGTACTAGGAATTAGTCGCTGTGTCAGCATCCCTATCAACTGCGCATGCTCCTGATGTGAAGGATTTTCCTGACACAGCTTCTGTGTCGACTCCCGTGGTTAATCAGCCTGCATCTGTTCCTAGGTCTGCTAGAGTGACTCGATCTGCTACCACTCAGGCTGGTAGGCTGAGGAGTGGGAGAGCCTATCGCACCCTGGCCAGACGGTTCTAGCTCCCGCCCTTGGTCTACTTATACCTTCATTTGCTGCTTGTCCTTTGTCTGTGATTCTCCTGTTTCCTGGCTCTGCTGTTCCTGCTGTTACCATTGACCTCTGCTTCTTATTGACCCTGGCTTGACTGACTATGCTCCTGCTCCGCATTTGTTACCACGTACACTCCTGGTTCTACTCGGCTCGTCCACTACTCTCTGTTGCTCACGGTGTTGCCCTTGCTTTTGTGTACCCTTGTCTTGTTTGTCTTTCGTGCCCTTATTGAGTTAAGGCCCGTGTACCCCTGAGGACGCTACTAGTTAGCGAAACATGTCGGGGGGGCTGTATTGATTTTTTTAATCCCTGCCTCAGCCGGATCTTTGTCTACATACTAATAGAGCAAACATAGAATGGTGACAGCACCCTGCGACACTAATGCCACCTAAACCACTAAATATAAATAAATATGCACTAAAGCTAAATCTACTTACAAATAGGGAGGTTCTTAGTGCACATTTTGATCAAAAAGTGTTAGCCCACCTGCCACGACAAGGCGACCTCTGTAAGGTGGGAACCTACGCTGCACATACACCCAGAACTGGGACTAAGCCTACATATATACCTGGGGATGGTAGGATCCAGCATTGAACTGATTAAAATCACCCAGGGCAGAATGGGAGGAGTGCAAGAACAACAAGTGGAGGCAGTCACTAACCCCACATATATGGATACCATAAGCACAACAAAAATTTGAACAGCACATTCCAACTAAATGATACAAAATGTATGCAGGTGCAAGAACACCCATGACTGCAGATATACAGCAAACATAGAATGGTGACAGCACCCTGCGACACTAATGCCACCTAAACCACTAAATATAAATAAATATGCACTAAAGCTAAATCTACTTACAAATAGGGAGGTTCTTAGTGCACATTTTGATCAAAAAGTGTTAGCCCACCTGCCACGACAAGGCGACCTCTGTAAGGTGGGAACCTACGCTGCACATACACCCAGAACTGGGACTAAGCCTACATATATACCTGGGGATGGTAGGATCCAGCATTGAACTGATTAAAATCACCCAGGGCAGAATGGGAGGAGTGCAAGAACAACAAGTGGAGGCAGTCACTAACCCCACATATATGGATACCATAAGCACAACAAAAATTTGAACAGCACATTCCAACTAAATGATACAAAATGTATGCAGGTGCAAGAACACCCATGACTGCAGATATACAGCAAACATAGAATGGTGACAGCACCCTGCGACACTAATGCCACCTAAACCACTAAATATAAATAAATATGCACTAAAGCTAAATCTACTTACAAATAGGGAGGTTCTTAGTGCACATTTTGATCAAAAAGTGTTAGCCCACCTGCCACGACAAGGCGACCTCTGTAAGGTGGGAACCTACGCTGCACATACACCCAGAACTGGGACTAAGCCTACATATATACCTGGGGATGGTAGGATCCAGCATTGAACTGATTAAAATCACCCAGGGCAGAATGGGAGGAGTGCAAGAACAACAAGTGGAGGCAGTCACTAACCCCACATATATGGATACCATAAGCACAACAAAAATTTGAACAGCACATTCCAACTAAATGATACAAAATGTATGCAGGTGCAAGAACACCCATGACTGCAGATATACAGCAAACATAGAATGGTGACAGCACCCTGCGACACTAATGCCACCTAAACCACTAAATATAAATAAATATGCACTAAAGCTAAATCTACTTACAAATAGGGAGGTTCTTAGTGCACATTTTGATCAAAAAGTGTTAGCCCACCTGCCACGACAAGGCGACCTCTGTAAGGTGGGAACCTACGCTGCACATACACCCAGAACTGGGACTAAGCCTACATATATACCTGGGGATGGTAGGATCCAGCATTGAACTGATTAAAATCACCCAGGGCAGAATGGGAGGAGTGCAAGAACAACAAGTGGAGGCAGTCACTAACCCCACATATATGGATACCATAAGCACAACAAAAATTTGAACAGCACATTCCAACTAAATGATACAAGATGTATGCAGGTGCAAGAACACCCATGACTGCAGATATACAGCAAACCATTCTATGTTTGCTGTATATCTGCAGTCATGGGTGTTCTTGCACCTGCATACATTTTGTATCATTTAGTTGGAATGTGCTGTTCAAATTTTTGTTGTGCTTATGGTATCCATATATGTGGGGTTAGTGACTGCCTCCACTTGTTGTTCTTGCACTCCTCCCATTCTGCCCTGGGTGATTTTAATCAGTTCAATGCTGGATCCTACCATCCCCAGGTATATATGTAGGCTTAGTCCCAGTTCTGGGTGTATGTGCAGCGTAGGTTCCCACCTTACAGAGGTCGCCTTGTCGTGGCAGGTGGGCTAACACTTTTTGATCAAAATGTGCACTAAGAACCTCCCTATTTGTAAGTAGATTTAGCTTTAGTGCATATTTATTTATATTTAGTGGTTTAGGTGGCATTAGTGTCGCAGGGTGCTGTCACCATTCTATCTTTGCTGTATATCTGCAGTCATGGGTGTTCTTGCACCTGCATACATTTTGTATCATTTAGTTGGAATGTGCTGTTCAAATTTTTGTTGTGCTTATGGTATCCATATATGTGGGGTTAGTGACTGCCTCCACTTGTTGTTCTTGCACTCCTCCCATTCTGCCCTGGGTGATTTTAATCAGTTCAATGCTGGATCCTACCATCCCCAGGTATATATGTAGGCTTAGTCCCAGTTCTGGGTGTATGTGCAGCGTAGGTTCCCACCTTACAGAGGTCGCCTTGTCGTGGCAGGTGGGCTAACACTTTTTGATCAAAATGTGCACTAAGAACCTCCCTATTTGTAAGTAGATTTAGCTTTAGTGCATATTTATTTATATTTAGTGGTTTAGGTGGCATTAGTGTCGCAGGGTGCTGTCACCATTCTATGTTTGCTGTATATCTGCAGTCATGGGTGTTCTTGCACCTGCATACATTTTGTATCATTTAGTTGGTACATACTAATAGAGGCACTGGTGCCCCTGCACTGACTGTCTGCCGACACTCGGCATACACCGCAATTCTCAGATACTCTGCTGGGTTTCTCCAGCTGTTAAACTGACTTCGGTCTGTGGCAGTGAAATTTTTAAAATTTATGTGTATAGTTTGTTCTTGCTACACGTAGCTCAATAAAAGTTGTAAACTCTAACTTTATCCTTATTATCTATTGGGTGGTCAGGAAATAGGGTTTTGTTTGCCTGCAGGCATTCCTTCTCTGACTACTTATTGAGTGTAGGGACCGTCGCCCAGTTGCACGCCGTCGCCTAGGACGGGCTGTGCAAGTAGGCAGGGACTGAGTGGCGGGTAGATTAGGGCTCACCTGTCTTTCTCCCTATCCTGACATTACATAATCACAGGCCCATATACCTTTTCTACCCTGGTCCCTGACACACTATGGACCCCCTTGAGGCCCTGGCTCAGCTAATGCAGGGTCTCTCCCTACAGGTCCAAGACCTGGCTGAGAGGTGCAACCAGTGTGTTGCTACCCAGGTAGTGCCCTCCACCCCACCTCTTGAACCCCACCTCGTTGCCTGACCGGTTCTCAGGAGACTGGAAGACTTGTTTCTCCTTTCGGGAAAATTGTAGGCTCTATTTCCGTTTAAGGCCCCACTCCTCAGGTTCTGAGAGCCAGCGAGTGGGTATAATTATGTCCCGGCTCCAGGACGGCCGCCAGGATTGGGCCTTCTCCTTGGCCCCTGACGCCCCTGAACTCTCTTCTGTTGACCTTTTTTTTCGGCACTCGGACTCATCTATGACGAGACTGACAAGACTGCCTTTACCGAGAGTCAGCTAGTGACCTTAGGTCAGGGTAAGAGACCCATTGAGGAGTACTGTTCTGACTTTAGGAAGTGGTGTGTAGCTTATCGGTGGAATGACCCTGCCTTGAGGTGCCAGTTTCGATTGGGTCTGTCTAACGCTCTGAAAGACCTGTTAGTTAGTTATCCCTCTTCTGACTTTCTAGATCAGGTTATGGCTTTAGCGGTACGTCTTGACCTACGTCTCAGGGAACGACGACTTGAACGTTTTTGTGCAATCTCCTCTGGCTCCCCTATGATGGCCCCGAGGTTCCTTTGCTTCGTTCTTCCACGGAAAACTCGGATGAACCAATGCAACTCGGGGCCTCCGTGTCTCCCCAACAACGTAGAGAGTTCCGCACGAAGAATGGTCTCTGCTTCTACTGTGGGGATGGCAAGCATCAAGTGAACGACAGTCCTAGACGTAAGAATAAGCAGCCGGAAAACTTCCGCGCCTAAGTGACTATTGGGGAGGTCGCTTGGGCGCACAGGTATTTCCCGTATACATGAAACCTAATAAGATCTTGCTTCCCTTTCAGGTCTCTTTTACGATAGGTCTGCCACCGGCAGTGAATTCGTGGATTAAGGGTCTTCTGCTAATATTATGTCTGTGGAGTTTGCTATGTCTCTAGCCATGCCATTGATTGATTTGCCTAAACCTGTCCCGATAGTGGGTATCGACTCCATCCCACTTGCTAATGGTTATTTTACGCAGCATACCCCTGTTTTTGAACTCATTGTGGGCTCCATTCATTCGGAGCAGTGTTCGGTGTTGGTGATGCAGGGATTATCGTCCGATTTGGTTTTAGGCCTTCCTTGGTTGCAGATGCATAATCCCACGTTTAACTGGAATACCGGGGATCTTACTAAATGGGGTAATGAATGCATGACGTCCTGTTTTTCTATTAATTTGCTTTCGCTGAGGAGGTGAACACTCTACCTGAGTTTATTCAGGATTTCGCTGATGTTTTCTCTAAAAAAAGCTTCCGAAGAGTTACCTCCTCACAGAGAGTACGATTGCGCTATCGATTTGGTACTAGGAGCTAAGCTCCCTAAAGGTAGGATATTTAATCTCTCTTGTCCCGAACGTGAAGCCATGAGAGAATATATCCAGGAAAGCCTGGCCAAGGGTTACATTCGTCCCTCTACTTCTCCGGTAGGTGCGGGCTTCTTCTTCGTAGGGAAGAAGGGTGGTGGTCTTAGGCCGTGCATCGATTACCGAAACTTGAATAAGGTCACTGTAAGGAACTAATATCCCCTTCCTCTGATTCCTGATCTCTTCAATCAGGTTCAGGGGGCCCAATGGTTCTCTAAGTTTGATCTTCGGGGGGCTTACAACCTTATCCGAATCAGAGAAAGGGATGAGTGGAAGACTGCGTTTAACACGCCCGAAGGTCATTTAGAATACCTCGTCATGCCCTTTGGGTTGTGTAATGCTCCCACGGTCTTCCAGAATTTCATTAATGAGATTTTAAGAGACTACCTGGGGGTATTTCTTGTAGTGTACCTTGATGATATACTTGTGTTTTCCAAGGACTGGTCCTTCCACATTGAGCATGTCAGGAAGGTGCTCCAGGCCTTTCGGGAAAACAAACTCTTTGCTAAAACCGAAAAATGTGTGTTTGGGGTGCAGGAGATACCATTTTTGGGTTAAATCCTCACTCCTAATGAATTCCGCATGGACCCTGCCAAGGTTCAGGCTGTGGCTGAATGGGTCCGACCTGCCTCCCTGAAGGCTTTACAGTGCTTCCTGGGGTTTGCTAATTATTATAGGAGATTTATTGCTAACTTCTCGGTTATCGCTTAGCCTCTTACGGACCTTACTCGCAAAGGTGCCGATCTGTTCCATTGGCCTCCGGATGCGGTCCAGGCTTTTAAAGGCCTTAAGTGGTGCTTTATCTCTGCCCCAGTGCTGATTCAGCCTAACCAGATGGAGCCATTCATCGTGGAGGTTGACGCCTCCGAGGTGGGAGTAGGTGCTGTCTTGTCCCAGGGTACTAGGTCTCTCACCCATCTCTGTCCCTGTGTCTACTTCTCCAGGAAGTTCTCCCCCACTGAGAGTAACTATGACGTTGGCAACCGCGAACTCTTAGCCATTAAATGGGCATTTGAAGAGTGGCGCTACTTCCTGGAGGGGGCTAGGCACCAGGTAACGATCCTTACCGACCACAAGAATCAGTTTTTTCTAGAATCTACCCGGAGGTTAAACCCAAGACAAGCTCGATGGGCGTTGTTTTTTACTAGATTCAACTTTGTGGTCACCTATAGGGCTGGGTCTAAAAATATTAAAGCTGATGCGCGGTCGTGTAGCTTCATGGCCAGCCCTCCTCCTCCGGAGGATCTGGCTTGTGTTTTTCCCCCAGGTATAATCATATCCTCTATTGATTCTGACTTAGTCTCCAAAATTACAGCTGATCAAGATTCAGCTCCCGAGAACCTTCCTGAGAACAAGCTGTTTGTTCCCCTGCAATTCCGGCTAAGGGTACTCAGGGAGAATCATGACTCTGCACTATCTGACCATCCAGGCATCCTGGGTACCAAGCACCTTATTTCTAGAACCTATTGGTGGCCTGGGTTGCTTAAAGACGTTAAGGCCTACGTCGCCGCTTGTGAAATTTGTGCTAGGTTCAAGACTCCCGGGTCCCGACCAGTGGGCTTACTTTGTTCTTTGCCCATTCCCCAGAGACCTTGGACCCATACCTACATGGATTTTATCACCGATCTGCCTCCATCCCAAGGCAAGACGGTGGTGTGGGTTGTAGTAGACCGCTTCAGTAAGATGTGACACTTTGTGCCCCTCAAGAAACGACCCAATGCCAAGACGTTAGCTACCTTGTTTGTCAAACACATCCTGCGTCTCCATGGGGTTCCTGTTAATATTGTTTCTGACAGAGGGGTACAGTTTGTTTCATTGTTTTGGAAGGCTTTCTGTAAGAAGTTGGAGATTGATCGGTCCTTCTCCTCAGCCTTCCATCCTGAAACTAATGGCCAAACTGAGAGGACTAATCAGTCTCTAAAACAATATTTAAGGTGTTTTATCTCTGACTGCCAAGATGATTGGGTCTCCTTCATTCCCTTCGCCGAATTTTCCCTCAATAACCGGGTCAGTAACTCGTCAGGGGTCTCCCCCTTTTTCTGTAATTTTGGATTTAATCCACGGTTCTCCTCCGTTTCACCTGGTGGTTCCAACAATCCCGAGGTAGATGTCGTTCATCGGGAACTGTGCACAGTCTGGGCCCAGGTTCAGAAGAACCTTGAGGCGTCCCAGAGCATACAAAAGACTCAGGCAGATAGAAGACGTTCTGCTAACCCCTTGTTTGTGGCCGGGGATCTGGTGTGGCGGTCTTCAAAAAATTTGCGCCTTAAAGTTCCGTCCCAAAAATTTGCTCCCTAGTATATAGGGCCGTACAAGGTCATTGAGGTCCTTAACCCTGTCTACTTCCGGCTGGAGTTACCCCCGTCTTTTCAAATACACAACGTGTTTCATGCCTCCCTCCTGAAACGCTGCTCCCCGTCCTTGGCTACCTCGAGGAAACCTCCGCTCCCTGTTTTTACCCCTCAAGGTGTAGAATTCGAGGTGGCCAAGATTGTGGACAGCAGGATGGTCCAAGGCTCCCTCCAGTTCCTGGTCCATTGGAGAGGATACGGGCCTGAGGAGAGGACTTGGGTACCTGCCCGGGATGTTCACGCCGGGTTATTGCTCAGGAAGTTCCATCTTCTGTTCCCCAACAATCCAGGTCCACCTAGGAAGGGTCCAGTGGCCCCTCATAAAAGGGGGGGTACTGTGAAGGATTTTCCTGACAGCTTCTGTGTCGACGCCTGTGGTTAATCAGCCTGCATCTGTTCCTAGGTCTGCTAGAGTGACTCGATCTGCTTGTCCTTTGCCTGTTATTCTCCTGTTTCCTGGCTCTGCTGTTCCTGCTGTTACCATCGACCTATATTGACCCTGCTTAACTGACTATTCTCCTGCTCTGCATTTGTTGTTACCACGTACACTCCTGGTTCTACTCGGCTCGTCCACTACTCTCTGTTGCTCACGGTGTTGCCGTGGGCAACTGCCCCACATCCCTTGCTTTTGTGTACCCTTGTCTTGTTTGTCTTTCGTGCCCTTATTGAGTGTGGGGACCGTCGCTCAGTTGCACGCCGTCGCCTAGGACGGGCTGTGCAAGTAGGCAGGGACTGAGTGGTGGGTAGATTAGGGCTCACCTGTCTGTCTCCCTATCCTGACATTACACCTGGACTTAGAATACATGGCATATAAGAGTCGTTGATGCGCACACCCCCGGTATTTACGCATGCCCCTAGACTTAGAATATATAATACACAATAGTCATTTATGCGCGCACACAGTCTTCGCTCCTAAGAATATTTAGATAGATATAACATTCATTATAAAATAGATGTAGTTTAATCTTTGAGAAAGTTTGCAAATTGAATGTGAGAATAATTGCATAATAATTGTAAATATAATGGTAATTATATAGGATACGTATAGATAAAAGGACCCTTCACTATAAGTGATAACATTATAAGGACAAGTCAAGTAGAATTAAATGGATAAATACAATCACAGTACATCTATGATTATCCTTAATAATGAGTGAAAAAAGGTTACTCCCAAAAGAGGACAGTCACACCAACTTTTCGGTTAGAAGTATAGTGTATAATAGCATAGATAATCATAGCAGCAGAATGCTACTGAAATTATTCTTTATATATACTAATAAGTCAATTAAGATATATCGTTAGTTGAGCTGCAGGGTCGATACAGGAGAGGGGACTGGTAGGTAATGTCATAAAAAGGCAGAGAAGGTAAAGCCTTCATTGAGTCAATTAGGTCTCAGACTATTCATGCGATAAATCTAACAGGCTTCTTCTTGTAGAAGCTTTTTATTTAGATTCCCTCGTCTAGGGTCCAATTTCAATTGACAAATACCCCCCAATTGGAGGGTTTTGTTTTTGTTAAACAATAAATTTTTATTGAAATTTACAAACAGTAAAATTATAAAATGATGACCTCTAAACAGTTCGAGATCATCGAAGACAAAAACAAAATCACGAATACCATCTCACGAAAGAACTCTGCCAAATACAAAGCAAAAGTACGTAGACAAATCTTTGAAAGACAATTAAAGGAGATAGTGAGAATTACTCGAGGGTTGCCAGGAATTCACCATTCTCTCATGTAAACCAACAGAGTATATAAGTATAGTTTCATGATGATAATTACTATTGACTCGACTCAAATCTTCAGAAATGAGCTGAGAGCTGGGAGATTTCCAAGATTTGGCAACAGAAATTCTAGTTGATCGTAAAATATGATGAGCAACTATCCTAAATGCCATGGGGATATTCTCAAGTCCTATGTCCAGAACGGCCAGTTCTGGACCAGTGAGTATAGGAATACCAGCAATTTCGGATATCAACTTAAACACTTCCTTCCACAAAGGAACTACTGTCGGGCAAGACCACCACATATGTAGGGCAGAGCCAAGATGGCCAATATTAGACGCCCCATCAAAAAGGTGTGATAAGCGTGCCGGAGTCAAATACCATCTGAGGTGGATTTTACGAGTGAGTTCTAAATGATTAATACATTTAGTATGCTGAAATATCCATTTAGACACCTTAGACCATTGTTCCACAGAAAAGGAAACCCCCCCAGCTGTCGTTCCCACTTTACCATATAAGAGGTTTTAGGATCAATACCTTTAGACAACAGAAGAACATAAAACCAAGAGAGACCTTTATGAAAACAAGGCCAATGAAATAAAAATTTATGAAATGCAGAAAAAGACTTCAGTTTCGGAGGGAAGGACAAAGATCTTAATAAAGGTCGTGTTTGAAAAGAATGAAAATGAAGAATCCCAGATAAATCATAATGTTCAGCCAACTTTGCATAGGTTTGAATAAACCCATTTTCATAAAAAGCGGAGATAGAATCCACCCCCGCTCGTTGCCAGGGAGCTACAGGTATATGAGTGGAGAGGAGGGAGATAGTCTATAAAGGGATATGTTCCAAGGGAATGTGTACCTAATTAAGTTTTCAGGCATAGAATTTCCAAGTTTTCAACGTGTCAACCATAGATTGTAATGGTAATGTTGGCGTTTGAGCTCCCATATACACAGCCGTCAATAAAGACTTCATCTGTAGATTAGGTATCACCTCATTTTCAAATTGGGACCACATTAGTAGGCTGAGAGCACCATAGAGGGTATATTTGATTAATAATGGACGCTATATTGTAGGCCACTACTTCTGGAACCCCCAAGCCTGCATCTCGAACTTTACGGAAAAGCAGGTATTTAGCTACCCGTGCTCGTTTGCAGTTCCATATAAAACTGAGAAACAATTATTGTATCTGTGAGGTGATATATGTGGGTATGAGGTAAGGTGTGGTTCTACATAGATAAAAGGTATCTAGGTAGTAACAACATTTTAACTAAATTAATCCTAGCAATCCACGATAAATTTAATTTATCCAATCTATCACATTCTGATCTTAAACAGGTTAAAAGTTCCATATCATTTTCGGAGATTACCTGGGAGGGAGTATGAAATAGTTTTATGCCTAAATAAGGGAGACCTGAGGTAACCCAGGCCAATTTAGAAGTTGTCAGTTTGGATTTAAGCAGAGGGTCAACATTAAGTGATAACATCAGGGACTTAGACACATTAAGCTTGTAATATGAAATAGAGGAAAATTGGGAGACTATAATGATGTCTCAGACGAAGTACAAGACAAGATCGTCTGCGCACAGTCCAATTTTATGTTCTGATTTTCCTACTTTAATACCGGTCACTCTTTGGGAATTCCGAATAATTTCTGCAAGGGGTTCCATACATAAAACAAATATGAGAGGGGATAAATGACAGCCTTGACGGGTACCATTTGTAATCTGAAATGGTTTTGAAGTAAATCCAGAGGAAAGGACCCTAGCTGATGGCAATGAATATAGAGTGAGAATAGCATTTTTTATGAAAGAGTTGAAACCAAATTTGTTCAATATACCCTCCAAGTATCTCCAATTTTTCAGCATCGAAGGAAATAAAAACAGTGGGATTCAGGGAGATGTTAGCTACTTGTATGAGATCTAAGATTCTACGAGTGCCATCACTTGCCTAGCGACCTTTCACAAATCACACCTGATCCAATGCAATCAAAGAAGGTAAACACTCCTTCAGTCGAACCGCTAAAATATTAACATAAAGTTTTATATCACAATTCAATAGAGATATGGGACAAAAACTAGCAGGTGTGACTGGTGATTTGCCGGGTTTAGCCAGAGAAATTATAGTTGCCTGTAGTATCTCTGGAAGGGGCTTTAAGTTAGATGCTATACTCATAAAAGTGTGTAAATGAGGGAGTAGACTTTCAGTAAAAGTCTTATAATATTCGTTAGGCATGCCGTCAGGTCCCGGAAGTTTATTGGGTTTAGATTGAAGAATGGTTTTGCGGATATCATCTAGGGAAATAGGGGCATTAAAATGGGACAGTTGGAAGTCCCAAAGAGTGGAAAGATTTAGTGTATCCAGAAAAGCACGAACCTTATCTTTAGTAATTACTGGAAGGGAGAGGTCATCCTTGAAGTTATATAAGGAGCTGTAATACTCAGCAAAAGCGTCCGTGATTTTTTGAGGATCTTGGACCCATCTGGAGAATATAGTGAAGAAATTTTGGCTTTTGCTATGTGTTGCTTGACCCGATTTGCTAAAATTTTGCTCGGTCTATCCCTTTGAACATAAAAGCTCCAGTTCAACCTTTTTAGAGTTTTTTCATACAAAAAAAGATTATGTAGACAGAGTTTATCTCGTTGTTTTCTTATCTCTTGTCTACAAGCATCAGAGGGATGTGATTTAAGTTGTGACTAAGAGTTTGATCCTAGTAAGAAGAGAATCCAAAGTTTTATTCCGTTCTTTTTCTGCTCTAGAAACAGCCTGAATAAATAAACCTCTGACATAAGCTTTATGAGAACACCATAGGACCTCAGGAGAAGAAACCGTGTCAGTATTAATCTCAAAGAATTCTTTCAGGGACTTTCCACAGAGCCCTGTGAAGTATTAAAATTGTCCGCAAGTAGGAGTTCAATTGGAGCGTGATCCGACCAAGTCAAAAGCCCAATATTAGTCGATTGAACATTTAATAAAACTAGTCTATCCACTAGGAACAGATCAATTGTGGAATACATTTTATGAGGGGAGGAATAAAATGTATAGTCTCTCTCGGAAGCATGTTGGTACCTCCAAACATCAGGGAGATCTTCCTCAGAGAGGAAAGATTGTAAATCTTGAATCAATCTACGGTATCCTACAGAACGATCCAATACAGAATTGCATACGACATTAAAATCTCCACACAAGATCAACCCATCCCTACGAATTTTTGATGCCTTAGCCAACACTTTTTTGAGACATGGAAGTTGTCTTTGATTTGGGGCATATAAAGAAACTAAGGTATAAATTATATTATTAATTTCACAAACTAGAATTACATACCGACCTTGCGGGTCAGAGTAGGAATTAAGGGATTTAAATGAAACCGTGTCTCTAATTGCTATGATGACACCTTTTTTTTTTTTTTAACCTTTGTGGATGAAAAGAAAACATGTGGAAATATCTTATTATGAAATAAGTGTAAATCCTTGTAAGAAATGTGAGACTCCTGTACACATAATACATCACAATTAGACTTAAAAGCTTCCTTCCACAGAAGGGATCCCCTAAATGGAGAGTTCAAGCCGTGAGCATTAATTGATACTATTTTAACCCCCACTAAAATAAGACAATAAAATGCTTCATATAGAACCTGTAGAAGCTGGAAATTACATCAATCATTAGGTCTTCTTCCGGTCCTGCCGACTTTTTCAGACCACAAAGGTGTTAGAACTTCTGGACGAGCAGCAGAAGAACGAGAAGGACTATGCGGAGGAGAGTTGAGTAAACACCATGAATGTAGAAGCTCTTTCATCGCGGCTGGAGACATACACACATGCGGAGTGCCATTTCTGGAAACAATGAGCTTCACCGGGAAACCCCACTTGTACAGAATCCCTCTGTCTCGCAAATTTTTTGTCAACGGAGCATATTCCTTACGCCTCAGCATAGTAGCAGCAGACAAATCAGGGTACAGAGAAATATCCTTAAAGCGATCCGGCAAGTCAGGAAAGGATTTCAATGCTCTAAGAAATTCATCTTTCACAGAGAAAAAATGGATACGGGCAATCGTGTCCCTAGGAAGATGAGCTGCAATATGACGTGCTTTAGGAATCCGGTGAATTCTATCGATCAGACAGTCCATGGTAGATTTGTTAGTCAGTACCAGAGACATGAAATCCACAAGAAATTGGGAGAGGAGGTCAGGGGCGACAGACTCAGGAATTCCTCTAATGTGAACGTTATTCCATCTTGAACGATCTCCCAGGTCTAAAACTTTGTTGGAAAGACGTACCAGTTCTTCCTCTAGATTAGAGTTTGCATCTGAGTAAATTGCGATATTTTGTAAATTGCTCCATTTTGTTCTCTATATGATCAGTTCTCGTAGCAATATATTGAATATCAGATCTCAGCTCCCCTATGGCTTGTCTGAGGTCAGCTTGAAGGGAATCTCTAAACGAATTGCGTGTCAATTTCGTCCGACACATCGCTATCCATAGAGTCTGCCCTCGAGGGCGAAGGAGAGGAAGGAGGAAGAGAAATGCGTCTGTTTACATCAGAACGTTGAGAGGAAGAGTTCGTAAAGAATTCCGTTAGCTTGGCCGGTTTAGCCTTAGCATTCCGCTTTGCCGTACCACCCATGGTATCCAAATGAAAAACAACACGTGTATCAACCAAGGTAGGGAGCACAATTCAATGATATCCAAACTGGTACAACGATATTGGAGTAACACAGATCCGATCAGTTTATAGAAATATAATAACAGTGAATCTAGATATAACGTTAGAGCAATCTAGCTGCAAACACTTGTAGAGGTATAGCTATGCACTAGCAGTCATTACTGCAAAATGGTGGCCCGGCGGGAAAACAGTCTCAAGTGCAATATGTAAAAAGTGCAGGAAGAATTGTATTGAGCAGAAATAAAAGTACCTTCTTTCACAGCTGTACATTGGCACAAAAGTCCATATCACCCTGATTCAAATGCAGGCAGCAGGTCTGTTGATGCCCATATAACGACAGCAGGTTTCCTCCTCCTCCTAAGCAGATGCAGCGGGACAGCAGAGAATGTACCGAAGATGGCCACAGAGAGGAAGATGGGCCTCAAATGGCAGCAAAACGTGGCAGAATCAACCCGCAGATTCGCCTCTCAGAGGCATACAGCCAAGTCCGAGCAGGACTGCAAGAGGTGCAGAGCTTAGATCAGAGCCGAGGTAACCCATGCAGGAAGACAGCTATTCTCCAGTAGCTGCGGGCACGCGCTTCCTTCATGACACGAGGCTGCCGGCACAGTCCGACACTGGTTCCCGGCAAGCAGCCGAAGTGATGACACAGCAGAGACAGCTCAGCGATACTCACCGAGGACCAAACAGTGGACTCTCTCCGTGAAGGGGAGTCAGCAGGACCCGACAGAAGCAGGTAAGTAC
Source organism: Rhinoderma darwinii (assembly GCF_050947455.1). Classification (NCBI taxonomy): domain Eukaryota; kingdom Metazoa; phylum Chordata; class Amphibia; order Anura; family Rhinodermatidae; genus Rhinoderma; species Rhinoderma darwinii. The sequence goes on from NC_134687.1 coordinate 630,036,152, forward strand.
AGGTACAGGGTTTAGTTTAAACCGTTTTAGGCTTCAATGCTCAGGAGCTCAGCAGCTACATGTCCACCACCATGTCCGTCCAGACCACGCCCCCCAATTGGAGGGTTTTAGTATAGCCATTATGGAATAACCTGACGTGTCTAGACAGAGGAGTATGTCTGTTTATAGAGCAAATATGTTTGGATATTCTCCTTCTTATCGGTTGCATGGTTTTGCCTATGTAGATATATAGGACTCCAAAACTTTGACAGTTCATAAACTGTCTAATGGTGTACTCTCTATCATCTACCGGGTTGGTAAAACTTTTTAGACATTGGGGAACAAAAGGTACAATGTTCACACGGTTAAAAGCCTAGAATGGAAGATTTAACCCCTTAATGACCAGCCTATTTTAAACCTTAATGACCAAGCCATTTTTTACGTTTTTCCATCGTCGCATTCCAAGAGCTATAAGTCTTTTATTTTTGCGTCGACATAGCTGTATAAGGTCTTGTTTTTTGCGGGACAAGTTGTATTTTTTAATAGCACCATTTTGAGGTACATATTATTTATTGATTCACTTTTATTAAATTTTTTTTGGGGGGGGGAATAGAAAAAACCCTGAAATTTCGCCACGCTTTTTCGTGTCTTAAATCTACGCCGTTTACCGTGTGATATAAATAACACAATAACTTTATTCAGCCGGTTGTTACGATTGCAACGATACCAAATTTGTATAGATTTTGTATGTTTTACTACTTTTACACAGGAAAAACGCTTTTCTTTCAAAATTATTTGTTTTTGTGTCTCCATGTTTGAAGCCGTAACGTTTTTATTTTTTCGCCGATGCAGTTGTATGAGGGCTTTTTTTTTTGCGGGAAGACTTGTCATTTTTATTGGTACCATTTTGGAGTAGATGCGACTTTTTGATCACTTTTTATACCATTTTTTGAAAGTCCGGATTGACAGAAAACAGCAATTTTTCCATAGTTTTTTATTAATTTTTTTACAGCGTTCACCGTGCGGGTTAAATAATGTAATAGATTTATAGTCGGGGTCGTTACGGACGCGGCGATACCAAATATGCGTAACTTTTTTAATTTATTTTGGTTTTTTAATAGTAAAGCATTTTGTAAGGGCAAAAGCTGGGGTTTTCATTTTTTTTCACATTTTTTTTTTCATTAACTTTATGAAACTTTTTTTTTTACTTTTTTACTAGTCCCACTAGGGGACTTCACTATGCGATTCTCCGATCACTATTATAATACACTGCAATACTTCTGTATTGCAGTGTATTACTGCCTGTCCGTTTAAAATGGACAGGCATCTGCTAGGTCATGCCAGAGGCATGATCTAGCAGGCATTCATGACAGGCAGACCTGGGGGCCTTTATTAGGCCCCCGGCTGCAATAGAAGACACTGACACTCGGCGATCGTATCGCCGGGTGTCGATGGGAGAGAGAGGGAGCTCTCTCCCTCTCTCCAAAACCACTCAGATGCGGTGCTCGCTATTGCGCACCGCATCTGAGGGGTTAAACATGTGAGATCGATACTTATATCGATCTCACACGGCAGAGCAGGGACGCTCCCAGCCCTCAGCTGCCTCTGGCAGCTGAGAGCAGGGAGAATTGACGGCTCCCTGCTCTGTTTACTCATCCTGATGCAGTGCCGTAAAAAGGCATATGCATCAGAATAAAGCCCGTTAGTGGCCGCCGTTAAAAGGCGTATTGGCGGTCACTAACGGGTTAAGCAAAGTTGTCATAGTTGTTGATTGGTTAGATAAATGAATTATAAATATTTGATTTTATATGTGATTAAAGTTACTCTCTTTCAGTAGAGTGAGAAATAGGGTATTCTTTTGCCTTTAGGCAATTCTATTATCCATAGCGATACCTGCCCCCTACCATCTCCTGCACCTTATTGTTCTGAAAAATCAGTGCCACACAACTGAATACTTTTTTTTTTCTGTGTGTGAATTTCTTAAAGCCTCACTCAGATGAATGGGACAGTCACAGACATTTGCAAGAAATATTCCACATTTAAATTCACCCTTAGGCCTCCATGAAACATAAACACAAGAAATTTCATGCCTTTTTTTTTTTTTACAAATGTTTAATCCTGGTGTTTTTTTAAATTATAATCTGTAATGAGTGTTTGTTTTCCTGGCATTTTTCATGTGCTGTAAAGAAGCCTACTGGAAAACACCAGCAAAAAAAATGTCCATTACCAGGACTGCAGAATTTTGAATAAAAATACAATTGACCCAGAAAACGCATTAAAAAGGCCAGATAAAACCGGCACAAACAAAAAAGCATTGTAACATCTAGCCGTAGTGTTACTAGGAAAAAAAAAAAGACAGTAAAAGAAAAAGCCACCTTAATCATGCGGTGTGTGTGAAACCACTCTTACAGAATCAAGATTGGAAGTGTCTACAAGAGCCCCTATCAGCATTGATGGAGGTGCTTAAGTAAATAAACTGAGTTTTTTCAGAACCCGGCTGTTAGTGCAGCTGTTAATCAAGCTGGTGCCCCCCAAAAAAACCGAATGCTAAATCTAGGATTGATAGAACACCTTGTAGAGAACTTCTATGTGCAGTCAAAGCTCCCTCAGGTCCTGCACGATGCATAACACATTGCATGAAGTGTTACTTTAATGTAGAACTAAGGAGGAACCTCAACTTAAGAAACCTCTGAATTCACTTTCTCAATTCAATATTACTTACCTGTGGTAACACCTCCTCGAATTTCCTCCTCCACTTCACTCTTACACGGTTGATCGGCCCTCACCCGCTCTTCTTCACCCTCTGCTTTAATATAAGTCAGATCTTCCCCCTGATTTCACATATGCAACAATTTAATACAATACAGCAGACAGTGTGAAGAATCTAACAGATCAACATAAGAAACCAGCAAAATCTATGACCACATCTATGACCGCGGGACCAAAAAGATCCACACCCCCTATATAGATCTGGTATAGGGCTCTGCTTCATCTACCTGATGATTCTCAGGGACATTGGGGTTTTGCTCAGGACAGTCCTGGGAAAACAGAGGATTGGGACATCTCTCTGGTGGATTTCTCCTACTGGATGCATCTGTGGGAAACGAACAATGAAGGAATAGATTGTTTGCATGTGGAGATGAGATGATGGGAGTAGTATCTAGGTGACCCTCAAAAAAAGTTTTTTCTTTTACAACTAATGAAAGTCTCCCCCTCCTTACACTGCTGATCAGCCTTTAAATCCATCTCCCCTTCAGCTTCTTCTTTAACCTCAACCTTAATATCAATCAGATTTTCACCCTAAATAGGGAAGAAAAGAAAAAATGTAAAATTAACTTGGGTTCAATTACCTTATGGTCATAATTTGGTGAGACTTTAGAGCCATCTACCTGATGATTCTCAGGGACATTGTGATTTTCCTCTGGACAGTTCTGGGAATACAGAGGACTGAGACGTCTCTCTGGTGGATTTCTCCTACTGGATCCATCTGTGGGAAACACAGTGACAGAATACATGACCTACTGTATATCTGTCTGTATATCAGACACTTCCCTCAACACCTTAAATTTTATGTTTATTTATCAGAACTGAAATTACAATGTTGTGCTCCTCATCAACCGGACTAAGGCACCAGCGCTTTGTAAGCCGCAGGCCTGCAGTGGCCTACTCGAGTGAATGGCAGGGCGGGGAGCTCCCTGCTCCAACATAACATTGAATTGTATTCGCATACAGTTAAAAGTAGTAGGGCACCTCTTTGAAGAGCACCCTGTTGCGACCTGCCAAACCAAAAAACTGCCAGGGCATCACCCTGGAGCGATGGCATCACCCTGGAGCGATGGCATCCTTGCTTATAAAGGAATTCTAAAATTTTAAGAGAGGGAATCCACAGTGAAGACCCTCAACTCTTATCAGGCAGACATAGCACCTGTGGAAAGGAAAACAACGACTGCAAAATTCCTCTCTACAACGGATGGGAAACCACTGAGATGTTGGAGAAAGCTCTACGTTTATGTACCCCCAGATTTCCTGTGCCTTGTAATGTTATGGAGAATGGGGAGGAAAAAAAAATATATTATTACATTTACTGGTAATTGGTTTTCTGTGAGAGCATGAAAGCACCATGAGAGAGACTGCCTCCCTCCTGGACAGGAAACCGGAATATCTGAGATCGCTTTAAATAGAAGGAACACCCCTATCCTCCTCTATAGCAAAATTCATGGACTTATTAGAAGGACAGTTATGCCAATAATTTTTTTTAACTGGTTTATTACCGCCTGCTGTATATAAACAGCAGGGGGTCCAGGCCTTTGAAAACCTGCGTTATAGTACAGCTACAGCATGGACTTTACCTGGCTGTCTTATCATTAAGGCAGCTGAATGTCAGGGACTTTGGAGTAAAGACTGTTTTCTGCCTGTGTTTAGCAATTTGTCGTCAACTAGTGTCCAGCTATCTGCTACCTGCCTGTGTTCAGTCATCCACTATTAGCTTGTGTCCAGCGATCCGCAATCAGCTTCAATCCAGCTGCTCCCTGCCAGTCTGCCTCCAACTGTCTGTGACAAGCCTTATGCTTCCATCCTTCAAGGTACCATCTGACAGTGCTTGTTCCCCTGGGCCAGCAGCTACTCCACTGGAACAACCTCAAGAGGTAGCGCACCGGTAGCCTCCACACAGAAAATACAAGATCCCTGTATAGGGGTTAAAGGGTGAAGACCGGGGAAGCAACTTAGGTAATGCCCTTAAAGGTGGTCCTAAGCCAAACCCCTGGAGTAGCCCAATGATTCCACAACCTGCTGGTCGTAACAAGATGAGACCAACGTGGAGATGTTTGGACATAATGCCCAGTGCCACGTTTGGAAAGAAACAAATACAGAATATCAGTACAAACACCTCATACCAACTATCCAGCACGGTGGTGGAGGAGTAGTGATTTTGGCTTGTTTTGCAGCCAGAGGACCTGGGCACCTTGCAGTCATTGAGTCGGCCATGAACTCCTCTGTATACCAAAGTATTTCAAAGTCAAATGTAAGGCCATATGTCTAAAGCTTGGCCAAAACTGGGTCATGCAACAGGACAATGATCCCAAGAACACCTGAATCAAGCTAGTGCACTGGCCCAAAGTCCGTACCTCAGCATAATTGAAATGCTGTAGCGGGATCATAAGAGAGCTGTGCATAAACAAATGCCAACAAACCTCAATGAACTGAAGCAATGTTGTAAAGTAGACTGGGCCAAAATTTCTCTATAACACTGTAGAAGACTGATAAAGTCATACAGAAAACGATTACTTGAAGTTATTGGTGCTAAAAGTGGTCCTACAAGCTATTAATTCATTGGGTGTACTTAGTTTTTCACACATGGCTTTTCCATTTTTGCCTGGTTTTGGTTAAATAATGACACGGTATAATTTGTCATGTGTTGTTGTTCATCTGAGGTCATATTTACCTAATTTTTTTTTATGTCCTGATATGCAAAGCCATGGAATTCAAAAATGGTGTATTATGTTTTTGTTATAACTGTATGTTGTCTAGAGAACCAGCTCTGTCTCTGGTCACTTTGGTAATCTTATCTTGGAACGGCCTTGAAGGCATGGCAGGGAGGCCAGCAGTCTGATATTCAGGGAATACTATTTAAGAACAAACCTTAGCTGGCAAGATTATTTAACCCCTTCCCGACATTTGACGTATGGGTATGCCATGGAAAGCTAGTGCTTCCCGCATTTTGCCGTATCCATATGCCAAATGCTTGGTACCGTCTCAGAAGCTGAGCCGGAGCCATCATCGCCGGATGTCAGCGGTATCTTACAGCTGACATCCGGCTGTAATGGCGGGGACCGAAATTAGCTTTGATCCCTGCCATTAACCCCTTAAATGCAGCGCTCAAACGTGATCGCTGCATTTAAGGTGTTTGCAGCCCATCAGCAATGAAATTGCCAGGGTACCGGTGGCTGCAATGGCAACCGGAGGCCTAATACTGGCCTCCCGGTTTGCCTAGCATGGAAGCTGGTCAGAACCCGCCCGGCGGCGGAGCCTGATTGGCTTCTGTAGCCGTCGGTAAGATGGATCGCTGCATCTTTTTTTTTAAACTCATTTTATTGAAAAAATACAGTGCACAAGGTATGATAAACATAACATTTTGGGTGACATGCAAGAAACCCATTATTTCAATGTAACATAACCATACAAACAACATCGATCTCCTTTACACAGTGAATAAGATTTGGTACATCCGTTTCCGGTATGTTACGCAGTATAACCATTACATTTATAGGAACAAAAGCAATGCAAATATATACAACCCTGTTATAAATAGTTGTACAATCCAGGACTGATCTCGTCCAACCCCCTATCGAACCTCCCCCCCCAGTTAGGGCCCGCTACCCCGACCCTGCTTACTCAATTAAACCCCCAGACTGTTTAGGGAGGACCTGAGGTCACCTAAATTAAACGATGCAAGAGGCGATGTGCACCAACTACCCCACACTTCCAGAAATTTATACGGAGATCCCCGATGTTTGTATACTAGATTAGCGTAAGGTATTACTGAGTTGAGCAGTGATTTCCATTGTGGAACCGTTGGGTGAAGATCTCCCATCCAACGAAGTGCAATAGCCTTCCTGGCCATGAACAGGGTCTCCCGTAAAAATATACCTTCATAGTGTGTCCAGGAGTTCGGTGGGAACAGACCCAAGAAACATAGCCCCGGCTCACAGGGGACTCGTTTACCTGTTACTGATGAGAGAAAGTCCGTGACCCCTCTCCAGAATTTAGCTATTACCGGGCAGTGCCACACCATATGGTCAAAGTCTGCCCGACCATGCCGGCATCTTTTACAACTAGCCGAGGAAGATCTGCCCATATGCAATAGCCTGGTAGGAGTTATATAACATCTATGGATAATATATAGCTGCGTCATTTTATTATTAGCCACTGGTGAAACCGCAAGATGTGAAGACATTGCATCAAGCCAATCCTCCTCAGTCAGGTTCGGAATCAGCCCCTTCCATCTAAGTTCCACCGCACAACCCGCGTGTGCTAACCTTTGAGACAGCAGGAACGTGTAGACTACTGATATCAGGCCCCGCGGGCCTTGTGTTCGAAGCACCCCTATAAGGGGTAGAGAAGATATCAAAGTCTGAGCGTGTCTGAATTGGGCCCTGAGAGCGTGGTGCAGCTGTACACATCTAAATGTATCCCTCTCTGGCACCTGGAATGTATCTTGTATCTCCCTTGCTGATAACGCGTGTCCATCTCCAGTACTCAAATGTTTCATTTGTGTCACCTCTCAACCCTCCCAGAATGCATGATCCTGAAATCCCAAAAAGTGAGGTAACCCATGGTTGGACCACAGCGGCAACTCAGCTACCGTATCTTTAAATTTCAACAGTGATTTTGCATGAGCCCACACCTGCTTCGCCAGTTTAATCAACGGTAACGTATGCTTAGGGCTAAAATCATGTGGTTCTAAAACGGACCATAAGTTAGGTACTCTGAGAAAATGTGCTAGATGATGTTCGGCATTGGATCATCCAACATCCACAGCCTAATATATCGAAGTTGACGTGCCAAATAGTACAAAAACACATCCGGTAGGGCCGCTCCCGCCCTCTGTTTGGGCCTCTGCAGAGTGTCTATTTTGAGCTTATGTCTATTCTTTCCCCAGATAAATGGAGTAAACATAGAGTTGACCAAATTAAAGAACTTTTTAGGAACCATTGTGTCCACGTGTTCCAAGACATATAGCAATTTAGGTAGCACTACCATTTTAATTAGGTTAATTCTACCCGCCACTGATAAGGGGAGTGATTTCCAGACTGCAAATTTATCTTTCAAATATGAAAGTAGGGGGTACACATTTATATCGTATGAGTGTGAACTATCCCTAGATATCCAAACTCCCAGGTATTTAAAACTATGCACCACTTGTAGACCCTGAAAATGTGAGCCCCACCCACAATTGTTAGAATGGAGAGGCATGAGATAGGACTTACTCCAGTTAACATGCAGGCCTGAAAAACTGCTAAATACCTCCATCAATCTCATAGCCCTAGGTAATGAGGCATTCGGGTTGGCCAGGAACAGCAGCATATCGTCAGCGTAAAGTCCTATGCGGTCTTCTCGCGGTCCGATCCGAATGCCCTGAAAGGCCATATCTCTTCGAATCCCTATAGCCAGGGGCTCTATGGCAAGTGCGAACAATAGGGGGGACAATGGGCACCACTGTCTCGTACCCCTATGAAGCAAAAAGGAGGGGGACAAAATCCACTACCGAGGCTCGAGGCTCTTTATATATGATTGTAATCCATTTGATAAAGGTAGTCCCGAACCCAAATTTCCTGAGCACCTCACATAGGTATGTCCACTCTACAGAGTCAAATGCCTTGGCTGCATTCAAGGATGCCAGCGCCCAATCCTGCTGCTCCCACCACCCCATCTGAGTAACCACCTGAGCTCTACGAATACTATCCGAAGTGGATTTCCCTGGTACAAAAACCGGTCTGATCAGAGTGTATGACATCATTGATGACCCGCGCTAGTCTATTGGCCATTAATTTAGTCAGTATCTTATAGTCTATGTTAAGCAGTGATATGGGGCGGTAAGAACCACAATCCTCTGGGTTCTTGCCTGGTTTTAGAATAACTACTATGGTAGTTTCTTTCATAGAATCCGCCAGGTCACCCGCCAATAAGCACACCTCAAATAGAGAAAGAAGTTGGGCTGACATAACCTCAATGTATTGAATATATACTTCCAGAGGAATCCCATCCGGGCCCGAGGCCTTACCCTTAGTCATATCCAATATACACTCAGAAATCTCCTCCACTGTGAAGGGGGACTCGAGTAACTCACACCCCTCCTCCGACAACTGTGGAAACTGCATGTCATCCAAATATTTCCCCAACTCTTCCATTGAGTGCCCAGCCCTAGACGTATATAAGTTCTTATAGAAGTCTGCAAATTGAGCCACTATCTCCTGGGAGGTATGGACCAAAACATTCTGAGCATTTCGAATGTTCAACACTGGAGGAGACATGGTATTCTGTCTCACCACATGAGCCAAGAGTTTGCCGGATTGGTTACCCAATTCAAAAAAGGATTGGCCAGTGAAGAAGATTCTACGGTCCGCCTTCTCCTGCAGTACTAAAAGATTCTCTCCCCACCGAGAGCCAAGCCTCCCTGTTTTGTGGGGAGGGATCACCCACAAACGCGGCCTCCAATTCTCCACACTTTCCCGCCAAATCCTTTTCCCTTTGGGCCGAGGAGCGCTTCACAAATGATATTGATGATTTCAGGCAGCCTCTCAAATACGCTTTCAGCGTATCCCATCGTAGTAACCCATTCTGCTCCTGCCTATGTGCTTCAAGAAAGACATCTAGCTGATCTGGGATCCTATCGTTTGGTTTGATTAATTGGAGCCAAAACGGGTGAATTTTAAGGGCCCCCCTCCTACCCACCTCCGGTAGTGACATTTGCAGGAGAATCGGACTGTGATCAGAAATTGCTCTGGGGAGATGTTCAATGCTTTCCATAGAATTATATACAGAGGACGTGCCAAAAATATAATCTATACGATACAATGCATCAAATTGTGGTGTGTGACATGTGAATTCACGAAGTCCCATATGACTAACTCTCCATAGATCTACCCAGCCTATCTCCTCCATTAATGAGGCTAATGGGGAGACCCCTTGTCTTGCGTCACCCTCTCCCCTCAACAGGAACTGATCAATAGACTGATCCATTATAAGGTTCAGGTCTCCTAGGAGGATCACTCTGGCTTCTTGATATGCGGAAGCAAAGGAAACCGCCTCCCTAAGTAGTGCCAGAGACCCTGGCGGTGGGTTATATATCCCCATTACGACATAAGGTGTGGAATTAATGTTGGCATGCACAAATATGTATCTCCCCTCAGGATCAATTCTGGTATGCATCACTTCCCACCTAAGAGTTCTATGTATTAATAGAGCTACCCCTCTAGAGGCAGAAGTTCTAACAGTGTGTTTACTCCACTGAATCCAGGGCTTACATAAAAACTGTACTGTGTCTGCTGTCAGATGCGTCTCCTGAAGACAAATTATATGTGGGTTCACTTTCTTAAGCACAGAGAAAATCATATTCCGTTTCCTTGGAGTCCCCATGCCCCTCACATTCCAGGACAAGAACTTAAGTGACGCCATACTTAGAAAACTCTCTATGTACTGATAACATCCCTTCCATCTCCCCCCTCCCCCTCTCCCTAGGTAGTGCCATTCCCTGATATGCAGCTCTCAAAATGTAAGGTACTCGTTGTCTGACAGTGTAAAACAGAGATCAAAAACATAAACCACATAAAAACCCAGTTTGCCATCAGGAGCTCAACAGGAGCTCAAGAGCTATATACTATATATGAAAGGGGTAGCTTCCACCGCTAAGGAATATACACAGTGGAATCACAAATCAGACTGCATACTCCAGCAGATTCCCCCCTATATTGTGCTTTACTGTGCCACAGAATTAGAGGAACAACAACCCGTTGGTCAGAATCCCCCTATTAACACTTCGGTAACCTACTACAATCACATATCGTAACAAGAGTAGTATATGATCTGGAACCATTCTGAACTCCGGACCCCCTTATAGGCATATTACAGGAAGATAAAGCATTATGAAAGGAAACTTTAAACATTGTCTCCCCCATGTATAACCTCTCCCCACATGCAAGACAGCAAATGACCATTCAGGATACATATTCACCATTCCCGCGCTTAAGTCCCCAAGAAAATCTTCATCTTCTAGGCGACCTCTTATTCCTCAGCAACCATTCATCCGCCTCCTCAGGGTTGGCGAAAAATACCGCTCGATCTCCATCGACGACTCTCAAGCGGGCCGGATAAGCCATAGAATATGGAATTTGTCGGTCTCGCAGCTTTCGTTTAATCATCACAAACGATGCGCGTTGACGTTGTAGTTCCGGAGAGAAATCGGGGAAAATCGACACCGTGACATTATCCACTTTAATAGCCCCCTTGCGTCTGGCTGCCTGCAGGACCAGATCCCGGTCCTTACAATTTAACAATCTCGCCAGGAATGGTCGAGGGTTCGCTCCAGGGGGTGGTGGCGGCCTCGCCGGAACCCTGTGCGCTCTTTCCACCGCAAAAGCCTGCGAAAACACCGTATCTGGAAACATATCTCTCAGCCATTTCCCTGTAAACTCGTCCGGGCGGGATCCTTCTGCTCGTTCTGGTAGGCCTATGATGCGAAGGTTGTTCCTCCTCAGCCTGTTCTCCAAATCATCCGCTTTCTGGCGCCATAAATCCACCTTCCCAGAGAGGTCCCGAAGTGTGTGGGGTATATTAGCTGTACGGTCCTCCAGATCCGACAACCTGGTTTCAGCATGTGCGACTCGGTCCCTCAAGTTGTGCAAATCCTGCCCCACATCCACCTTAACCTCCTCTATTTTTGTTGTGACCGAGGTCTTGGTCTCTAATATCGCCGCCAGCAGCGTCTCCGATACTTGCTGCAATGTCAGTCCAAGCTGTGCTGTTACCTCAGCCGCAGGGAGTGACTCCGACTGCCCTCCAGAAACTTTTGCCGGCCCCTCTGCTCCATGCTGTGAGGACTCGCCGCGGGCGCCATCTTGGTCCGCACCCCGGGCAAACTCCTTCAACTTCTCCGCAGCTCCTGTCGCTTTTGACGGACCCATTTTGCTCCTTGTGGGTCTCTTACCCTTCCTCCGCAAGTTATAAGGAATGGTGGCCACAGTAATTCCTCCGCAGGATAAATAATAGGGGTCTCTGGTCAGAGCCGAAGTTCCGTGCGACCGCTCACATCAGTGCCTGGCCACGCCCCCCGGATCGCTGCATCTTAGCGGTTGCTAGCAGATCGCCAGCCCTGACAGGCAATCAGGACTGGCGACTGCTTCTATGGCAAAAGGGAACCCAATGGCCTCCTGCTCTGCCATTACAGAAGCCGATTAGGCCCCGCCGGGAGGCGAAGCCTAATCGGCTTGCCGTCAGTTAATAACGGACAGATCTAAAACATTGCACTACGTAGGTAGCGCAATGTATTAGAAAAAAAAAAACTTATACCAGAGTTTGTTTTTTGGACACTTTTGCCCTACAAATATTGGAGTAAAAAGTGATCAAAAAGTCGCACGTATCCAAAAATGGTACCTTTAAAAACTATAGCTCGCCTCGCAAAAAACAAGCCCTCATACAGCTCCGTCGACAAAAAAGTTAAAAAGTTATGGTTCTCACAACTTGGCGACAGAAAAAATACATTCTTTTTACAAAAGTAATTTTATTGTGCAAAACGTTGTAAAACATAAAAAAGTACTATAAAATATGTATCGTCGGAATCGGAGAATAAAGGTAACATGTAATTTATAACGCGTGGTGAACGCTGTATAAAAAAACCCTAAAAAAACGATGCCAGAATTGCGGCTTTTTGGTTACCTGGCCCCCCACAAAATAGGATAAAAGGTGATCAAAAAGTCGCATGTACCGCAAAATGGTACCAATAATAACTACAGCCCTTCCCACAAAAAAAAAAGCCCTCATACCACTAAGTCTATGAAAAAATAAAATTAGTTAAGGCTCCAATAAGTCAGGAAATAAAAAACATGCAGTTGTGCAGCCCGAGGGGAACATTTCTTCGGTTTCAAGAGGCGATTTATGAAGGCCCTAAAATTAGGGAACCAGGAAGGGGAGGGCCCAAACATATCTGCTGGAAGCGACGGTGCCCGTATTATACCAGAACAACACTTCCCAGCAAAATTCCCTAAACGGCAAAGGTGTGGACCAAAAGGGGCATAAGAAAGGACGCCAAATATCAGTGCGACACTGGCCTGTGCAGAAAGGATTGCTTCACAGCGTAAGGCCTGATTTACACGAGCGTGTGCGTTTTGCACACGCAAAAAACGCAGCGTTTTGTGTGCGCAAAAGGCACTTAACAGCCGCGTGTATCATCAGTGTATGATGCGCGGCTGCGAGATTTTCTCGCAGCCGCCATCATTTTGACACTCTGTTTGGATGTTTGTAAACAGAAAAGCACGTGATGCTTTTCTATTTACATTCAGAGTTTGACAGCTGTTGCGAGAATCACGCAGTTCGCACGGAAGTGCTTCCGTGCGGCATGCGTGGTTTTCACGCACACATTGACTTCAAATGGGTGCGTGATGCGCGAACAGCGCACAAAGAAAGGACATGTCGTGAGTTTTACGCAACGCACTCGCGCTGCGCAAAATTCACGCACTGTCTGCACTGCCCCATAGCCTAATATAGGTGGGTACGATACGAGTGAAAAGCACGCGCGTATATTAAGCTCGTGTAAATGATGCCTAACACACATCTATGGATCATTTTATTGTTTTTTTTACCCCATTATTATGCCACCTGACTATGCCCCTGATGTACTCTGCCCAGCTTACATGTACCCCCACATTATAAATGGAAACACCAGCAATACTCAAACAAATCTACTACCAAGTAAAATCCGCTCTCCAAAAGCCAAATGGCGCTCCCTCTCCTCTGAACCCTACAGCGTGCCCAAACAGAAGTTTCTTCAACATATATGGCATCGCCACACCCGGGAGATAACTTTTAACAATTTTTGGGGTGTGTGTCTTTAGTGGCATAAGCTGGGCACGACATATTTGCCACTGAAATGGCATATCTAGGGAAAAATATAAATTTTTAATATGCACCATCCGCAGCGCATTCATTTATGGAAAATACCTGTGGGGTGAAAATGCTCACTACACCCTTTAATAAATGCCTTGAGGAGTGTAGTTTCCAAAATGGGGTCACTTTGTTTTTATTATTTCACATCTGAGCCTCTGCAATTGTGAACCAATACTTTGTAAATCGCCAAATTAGGCCTCAATTTTACATGGTACGCTTTCATTCCTGAGCTTGGTCGAATGTTCAGGCAAAAGATTAGGGTCACATGTAGGGTGTTTCTAAAATCGGGGAACACCGCATAATAATTAGAGAGCCGTCTTGTTATGGTGGCACAAGCTGGGCACCACATATTGGCATATCTATAGAAAAAATCCCATTTTCACTCTGCAACATTCTCTGAATGCATTGAGGGGTGTAGTTTCCAAAATGTGGTCACTTCTGGGGAGTTTCCACTGTTTTGGTCCCACAGGCGCCCAGAAACCAATCCAGCAAAATCTGCACTCCAAATGGCGCTCCTTCCCTTCTGAGCCCTGCCGTGTGCCCAAACAGCAGTTTATGACCACATATGGGGTATTGTTGTACTCGGGAGAAATTGCTTTACAAATGTTGGGTTCTTTTTTTCCTTTATTTGTTGAGAAAATTAAAAATTTTGAGCTAAAGCTATGTCTTATTGAAGAAAAAGGGATTGTTTTTATTTTCACTGCCCAATTCTAATAAATTCTATGAAACACCTCTGGGGTCATAATGCTTACTACACCCCTAGATTAATTCCTCAAGACGAGTAGTTTCCTATATGGAGTCACTTTTTGGGCATTTTCATTGTTTTGTCCCCTCAGGGGCTTTGCAAATGCGACATGCCCTCCGCAAACCATTCCTGCTAAATGTGATCTCCAAAAGCAAAATAGCGCTTTTTCCCTTCTGAGCCCTGCCGTGTGTTCAAACAGCCGTTTAATATGTGGGGTATTGTTTAACTCGGGAGAAATTGCTTTACAGATTTTGTGGTGCTTTTTCTCCTTCAGTCCTTGTGGAAATTAGAAAAATTAGCTAAACCTACATTTTCTTTGAAAAAATGTAGATTTCTATTTTCAGGGCCTACTTCCAATAATTTCTGCTAAAAACCTGTGGGTTCAAAACGCTCACTATACCCCTAGATAATTTCCTTGAGGTGTGTAGTTTCCCAAATGGGGTCACTTTTGGGGGATTTCCACTGTTTTGGCACTGCAAACCTGACATGGTGTCTAAAATATATTGTAATAAAAATAAGGCCCCAAAATCCTCTAGGTACTTCTTTGCTTCTGAGGCCACTGCTTCAGTCCAGTAGTACGCTAGGGCCACATGTGGGATATTTCCTAATACTGCAGAACATGGGCAATAAATATTGAGTTGCTTTTCTCTGGTAAAACTTTGTGTTATAAAAAAATTTGATTAAAAATTAATTTCTGCAAAAAAATATTACATTTGTAAATGTCACCTTTAATTCCTGTGAAAAGGTGCTTGAAAATGTGATAATTTGCAGATCTTTGCGACACCTGCTTCTTCCTCGATTTGCATAACCTTAAGACTTGCCCTTCTTGGTATTGCAATTTAAATGTTGAGGAGTGTATATGTAGCATAAGAATATTATTAGAAAAGTTATGATTATTTTTCTCTGTCAGCTTAAAAGTGATTTTAATATGTATAGAGAACCCGCTTTAAAAACACAACCTACACCACCTGCTGGAATGTACCGCACACCCACGAGCTTCGGTACACTTCTACAGGAACTGGCACTAGTAGATATATGGAGACAACATTCTCCACCGATGAGACAATACTCTTGTTAATCTAGTAGATCGCGATCTATAATAGACGTGGCCACGGTTTCTCCATCTATGCTTCCTTTAATGAATGATGAAAAATACCTGACTCAAACTATTTCTAATCACTTACCTCTCTTGGTAGAATTGGCATTAGATAACAGTGTATCCCCTAGACTTATTTATGGAAGCTCAATCCCTATAGGCTCAAAATATTGTCTGCTCCTGAGATTATAAATCCACTGCAGGAGGACGAACATTAACGTAAGATCGACCTCTGCTATGATATTTTGTGACACCATGAAGGTTTATTTGCAGGGTGTGATTATTAAGGAGTTATACACTGTTGAATCCAAAACCAAACAAATGGGGCAAGTGTTACAATCTAGAGTAGAGGAGACAGAATGTAAATAACACTACTGAAACCTCCGATACAAATTTACGGAAATCGGTGGAAGCTTTCTCCAATCCCATTATCTGGAAGTGGCTGAACACAAATGCTTTTTTACTCAGCAAAGGTAATATGAGGAGAGTGAGGGCGTGGGACATGTCCTTGCCACAATAGTACAGGCCCAAAAGGATATATCTCATATCATCTCGTTAAAGAGGGACGATAGTTCTAAGGTGCCCTCCACATCTGCACTATTTAAGTCAAGGCTAACCATTAATAATAATGATATTGCAGGGTAAAACCTTGCCTAGATTGTCTAAAGAGAATGAATTTATTAGAGCTACCCATTACTCTTTAAGGACTAACTGCAGCTATTGGAGCTATGACTAACGATTGTGATCTGGGTGGATGGTCTACTATCGGACATTCGGAGACTTTCTTCTCCCACATTTTGGTTACCAAACTATAGGAGGTTTTTTAAGGTGGCTTGCTTCTCATTTTGATTAAGGTTATAATAGTTGACCTCACCAAACTAGAAAAGGACCTCTCACTTTCAGATTCTCAAAGGCCAATATCCCTAATCAGAACGAATATAAAAATGTTTGCAAAAGTTGTGGACCATGAGGCTGTCCTGGATAATAACTTTAGTCATCCACCGAGATTAAACTGGGTTTATGCCTGAGACCATCAACGGCTATAAACCTACTAAATCTCTCCAAATTCGCAGATTACCGCATCCAAAACTGGGAATAGAACAGTGCTATCTCTTGAAGCTGCAAAAGCATTTGATAGCATTGAATAGGTATACCTATGGAAGGTCCTGCTAGAAATGAGATTTGGACTTCCAGCATGTGTCCCTAGAGCCCAGGTGCAGACAAATGTCTCTCTCTCTCGCTGATCCATTTCTGTTGGAAAGAGGAACAAGACAAGGCTCTCACCTTTCCCCACTCCTATTTGCCCTAGTTCTTGATCCACTTGCACCTTTAATACAGACATCCCCAGATGTTATGGGTTTTCGATATGACATTTAGGATGTTTAAGTGGTGCTTTACACCGACGATATGTTATTATTCTTGGGAGACACAACACTGTCATTAACATCGGCTATGAACATTATCCAAAATTTTAGAGGGAATAATACATTTTATTTACATAGTGCAAACGTATTCTGCAGCAGTTTACAAATGAGAGAGAACATTCACAAACAATATCAGACATTACACAGTGACAAAGTAGTTAACAATTCAAACAAGAGGAGTGAGGGCCCTGCTCGCAAGAGCTTACAATCTAAGAGAAAATAGCAGTGTACAAAATGTAAGAAGTGCTTGTTTTGTACAATGGTCCAGCCATTGGGTAGTCTACATAAAATTTGATGACCAGTCAGTATCTCTGTATGCACAGATATGAAGCATATTAGGGTGCAAGGAGCGTGGGGGATACTTTTGAAAGAGGGAATAAGGTTTTGAGGATTAATGTATTAGGGAGGGGGGTAAAGGAACGGAAACAGATAAGGGATTGAGAGAAGTCTGCCTAAAAATGTGTTTTTAAGGGCACACTTAAAACTATTGGTGTTGGGAATTAATCTAATTTTCCGAGGCAGAGCATACCAGAGAATTGGTGCATTTGAAAAGTCTTGGAGACAGTTGTGGGAGGTTCGAATTATGGAGGTTCTTAGTCAAAGGTCAATGGTGATGACAAATATGTAAAAAGTTGCAGCACTGTGGAGACCATTCTGGGTCAAAGTAATATGTTTGAGTTGTATTAAAAGTGAATGGGTAACCAGTGCAGTGACTGGCGCAGGGTAGAGGCATTGGGTTAGTGGTTCAGTGCAGAAACTAGCACAGAATAGGGACATTTGTGTAGCGGTTGGTAAGAAAGAGGAGCCTGGCTGCTACATTCAGCATTGGGGAGGGGAAGACCGATTAGTATTTAGTTACTGTAGTCAAGGTAAGAATAAATCAGAGCAACAATAAAAGATTTCTCTTTCAACATTAAGAAAAGGGAGGATTCTGGAGATGGTTTCGAGGTACAGGTGACATGAATGTGCAAGTGATTGAATACCAGACAGAAAGGACATGATGTTTTAAGACAGTGAACAGACAATCACTGGTCATCTATATTAGAGCAGGGATGACGTCTTGGGAAGAGGTATAGAATTGGGTATCATCAGTGTAGAGATAATACGGGAAGCCAAAGCTGCTGATAATTTTGTCCAATAGGGGCTGTGTAAAAGGAAAACAGGAGAGGACCTAGGACTGATCGCTGAGGAACCCCAATAGCAAGGGGAAGAGGAGAGGAAGTAGAAAACGCGAATGGTACACCGAACAAGCGGTCAGAGAGGTAGGAAGTAGGTGCAGGGGAGGAGGGAGACTGATAGGAGCCTGCCAGCTCTAGGTAAATGAAGATTGAGATTACATCATGTATATACTCCACCAGCTTCATCAGGTTTGAGAGATCTATTTAATAGTGTATGCAGTTTGTATTGTAAAATCTGGTGACAGATCCTCTTTAAAGGGTTAAAAGAGGAGGCCGAGATGGACTAAATATTTAGCTAGTTGACTAGGGCGAGAAGAAGAGAAGAGCCAAAACATCATCTGTCATTGTCAAATGCTGAAAGTGAACAATAGGAAAAGTGGGAGAGAAGAGGATTGTTGCTTCTTGGGAACTGGAAGATGATTTTATTTCCCAAATTCTAAAGATGAAAATGGCTTTTCTCCTGTGTGAATTCTCTCATGCTTACCAAGATACAATAAATCTGTAAAACATTTCCCACATTCTGAACTTAAATATGGTTTCTGTCCTGTGTTACTTCTCTCATGTATAATGAGAAGTGGGTTATTTGTCAAACATTTCACACATTTGTAACATGAAAATGGAGTCACCTGTGTAAATTTTCTGATGTTTAACATCTTCATGACCAAGGGACATTGATGCCCCTGTGTCCAGGTCAAAATTCCCATTTTCGATATGCACTTCTTTAAAGAGGCTCTGTCACCAGATTTTGCAAACCCTATCTCCTATTGCAGCAGATCGGCGCTGCAATGTAGATAAGAGTAACGTTTTGTTTTTTTTCAAAAACGAGCATTTTTGGCCAAGTTATGACCATTTTTATATTTATGCAAATGAGGCTTTCTTAAGTACAACTGGGCGTGTTTAAAGTGAAGTCCAAGTGGGCGTGTATTGTGTGTGTACATCTGGGCGTTTTTACTTGTTTTACTAGCTGGGCGTTGTGAATAGAAGTGTATAATGCTGACGAATCAGCATCATCCACTTCTTTCCGTTAACACCCAGCTTCTGGCAGTGCACAGACACACAGCGTGTTCTCGAGAGATCATGCTGTGACGTCACTTCCTGCCCCAGGTCCTGCATCGTGTCGGACGAGCGAGGACACATCGGCACCAGGCGACAGAGGCTACATCGATTTACCTGCAAACACCGATGCTGCTGCAGAATCAACTGTAGCCTCTGTCGCCTGGTGCCGATGTGTCCTCGCTCGTCCGACACGATGCAGGACCTGGGGCAGGAAGTGACGTCACAGCGTGATCTCTCGAGAACACTCTGTGTCTGTGCACTGCCAGAAGCTGGGTGTTAACGGAAAGAAGTGGATGATGCTGATTCTATTCACAACGCCCAGCTAGTAAAAGAAGTAAAAACGGCCAGATGTACATACACAATACATGCCCACTTGTACATAACTTTAAACACGCCCAGTTGTACTTAAAGCCTCATTTGCATAAATATAAAAATGGTCATAACTTGGCCAAAAAATGCTCGTTTTTGAAAAAAAAAAAAACTTTACTCTTATCTACATTGCAGCGCCGATCTGCTGCAATAGGAGATAGGGGTTGCAAAATCTGGTGACAGAGCCTCTTTAAATGATAATATCTTTGTAACCGCTTTAAATATCAACAATTTTTTTTTTTTTTTTTTACAAGACTTATGAGGCTTTCGTTTTCTAGGATCAGTTTAATTAATTCCATGTTATTTTTTATTATGAGCAGACAAAGGACTAAACACTTTTTTTGTAATTTTTTAAATATATTTATCTATATTTTGTGTGTATAGATATATATAAGCCGTTCCAGCTCTGTATATTGCACCCCCCCTGTAGACAGCACATCACCCCCTGCAGATAGCACTACCCCCTGCAGATAACATCATCCCCCCTGCAGATAGCGCCATCCCACCCTGCAGATAGTGCTATCCCACCCTGCAGATAGCGTCATCCCACCCTGCAGATAGCGTCATCCCACCCTGCAGATAGAGCAACCACCCCTGTAGACAGAGCCACTCCCTGCAGATAGCACCAGAGCCCCCCCTGCAGATAGTACCATAGCCCCCCCCACAGATAGTGCCACCTAAGCTCCCTCTAGTGTTGTCGCTATATACAGGGCATTGGCACTCTCTACAGCGGGGATGGAGAGACGTTGGGGGCTCCCTCTAGGAAAGGAATCCCCAGGCCAGAGCGCTCTGGCCGGGGATTCCGCTCCTAGAGGGAGCTTAGGTGGAGTGTGTGTGGTGCTATCAACAGAGCGGTGTATTCCAGGGCTCTCAAAGCCTCGGCGAAGATGAAAGTGCAGTGCTGCTTACAATGAAGAAGCACTGCACTCATTAAACCACGTTACAGGCTGCCAACTTTATATATACACGTGACACTGCACGGGGCATCGGCAAAGGGTTTGGACCCTCACCAATCAAAACTTCTGACATGCCACGATGACATATCAAATGATTTAATAAAGTTTAGTTACACTTTAAAAAATTCCCCTAATTTTGAACATGAATATGACTTTTTTACTATGTGAATTTTCTGATGTTTAGCAAGACCTGATCTATCTTTAAAACATTTCCCACATTCTGAACATGAAAATGGTTTCTCTCCTGTGTGACTTCTCTTATGTCTAACAAGACTTGATTTATTTGTAAAACATTTCCCACATTCTGAACATGAATATGGCTTCTCTCCTGTGTGATTTCTCTCATGTCTAACAAGACTTGATTTATCTTTAAAACATTTCACACATTCTGAACATGCATACGGTTTGTCCCCTGTGTGACTTCTCTTATGTCTAGCAAGATTTGAATTATTTTGGAAATATTTTCCACATTGTGCACATGAATATGGCTTCTCCCCAGTGTGACTTCTATGATGTTTAACAAGACTTGATTTATCTTTAAAATATTTGCCACATTCAGAACATGAATATGGTTTCTCCCCTGTATGACTTCTCTCATGTCTTACCAAATTTGATTGATCTTTAAAACATTTCCCACATTCTAAACATGAATACGGCTTCTCCCCAGTATGAATTCTCTTATGTTTAACAAGACTTGATTTATATTTAAAACATTTCCCACATTCTGAACATAAAAATGGATTCTCTCCTGTGTGAATCCTGTGATGTTTAAGAAGACTTGATTTATCTGTAAAACACTTCCCACACTCTGAACAGGAGTTTGGCTTTTCCCCTGTGTGAGTTATTTGGTGTGTAAAATGACCTGAGATTTTTGTAAACAGTTTACCACATTGGAACCTTTGACCCACTTTCTGACCTGTACTTGTGGTAAATATCTGTGATTGGTCAGGAGAAGGTTCCTCATGATTAGGGGATTTATATGATAGATCTGTATTGAGAAGTCCTGGATGTACATTAAGGGTAATGAGGTTTTCTCCTGAACAGTGCTGCATGATATCTTCATCTTCTACTTTATAATTTAGCAATAAGATTAAGTTTGCCTCAGAGTTCTTCCTGGGAATTTCTGTTAGGATTAAAAATGGATTTCAAAATGTATTTTTAATTTTAAACCACAAAACAGAAAATGATCACATTGCAATCAGGCTGGAAACACACATGCAGTTTTTGCTGCTGCTATTTGAGCCAAAGCCAGCAGTGGATCGAACAGGAAGGAGAAGTATAAACTGTTCGTACTGAATCTAACCCTGGTGTTGGTTCTAAAAAAAACTGCACCAAGAACTGCCAGAAAAATGTGTGATTCCAGTCCTATAAAGCGGTGTATAACACTTTAAAATCTATCAGTAACAAAGTCCAGTGTTCTAGTCTACACCCAGTCCCCCACTTTTATCATATAAACCTTGGCATAATAAAACTCAAAATTTGAAAAGCACAACCTTGTCTGGTACTCACACCTGTTCTTTACCAACACATTTGGCCCTTCACTACCAATTGGGCATCACTTTAATACAACATAACTTAAAATTATTATTGACAATCTAATCTTGGCTAACAAGTTAACGTGCCATGAGACAAAGCCCACATCTCAGGAAATGACAACAAGGTCTGTGTAGCCTTAGGCTGGGTTCACATGAGCATGTTACATCCGTAATGGACGGAACGTATTTCGGCCGCAAGTCCCGGACCGAACACACTGCAGGGAGCCGGGCTCCTAGCATTATAGTTATGTACGATGCTAGGAGTCCCTGTCTCACTGCAGGACAACTGTCCCGTACTGTAATCATATTTTCAGTACGGGACAGTAGTTCCACGGAGAGGCAGGGACTCCTAGCGTCGTACATAACTATGATGCTAGGAGCCCAGCTCCCTGCAGGGTGTTCGGTCCGGGAATTGCGGCCGAAATACGTTCCGTCCATTACGGACGTAACATGCTCGTGTGAATCCAGCATTATAGCTGCAAAGTTACCAGATCTCAGTTTTATTGTTACGTTTTCAATCAGAATCTGTAATGTAAAGGTTTCCAATACATTGATTAATCCATTACACTAAGAATTCAGGATGTATTAAGAATCAAGTACAAAAAAAATGGATACGTCTTTGTATGTACAATAATTAAATGTGAAATAGGTGCCTCCTAATAATTATGTATCTGGAAGATTAAAAGTACACCAAAGGTTTAACCCCTTCACGCAAAATCACGTAACTGTACGTGATGAGGGTTAAGGGGAAGTATGGAGCCTGCTCACGGGCTGAGCTTGCTCCATACACAGCGGGTGACGGCTGTTACCCGACACCTCCCTGCAATGAGCGGAATCAAAGTTCACTTTAACACCCGTTTAACACCTTAAATGATGCGATCAATAGCGACCGCGGCATTTAAAGTGTTAAAATCAGGGAGCGCCTTCTCAAACACACGATCGCCTCCCGCACGGCACGATCGGCCGGTTACAATGGTTGCTATGGCAGCCTGGGGGCCGAACAAAAGCCCCCAGGTCTGCCATCTTTGTACTCCTTTGAAGCTCTGCTCTGGGCTTCAGAGTGGACTGTCAGAATCACGATATACTAAAAACAAAAAAAAGTAAAAAAAAAACAAAATGGTATCGCCGCATCCGTAATGAACCAAATGAATAAAATCACTGAACAGTTACAAAAAAATTAAAAATACCAGATTTGCTATTTTTTGGTCACCTTATGCCAAAATCACACGACAGGGTTTCCCAAATGGGGCTATTCACACGACCGTTTTTTTTATGGCCTGGGAAAACCGGCCATCAAAAATGGGACATGCTCTATTTTCGGCCGTTCTCCCGGCCCCCAAGTCTATGGGGCCGGGTAATACACGGACATCACTGGAATGTGTCCCGAGTGACGGCCGTGACTTCCGCTCGCTCTCTCTCCTTCTCACAGTGCGAAGTGCATGTGAGGAGGAGGAGGGTATTTTTTTGTTCCCTGTAGGAGCGGAATCCCCAATCCCCGGCCACAGCCTCGGCAACGCTGTGGCCGGGGATTCCGCATCAGAATTGCCTGACTTCAATGTCCATATATGGACACAGTGATGTCAGGCACTTCTGAAGCGGAATCCCCGACCCTGTGGCCAGTGTTTCCGCTCCAGGAGAAGTCCCTGACTTCAGTGTCCATATATGGGCTGTGTTGCATTCCCTACGGGGGGCTATGTGGCATTACCTACAGGGGGAGCTGTGTGGCATTACCTATGGGGGGGGGGCTGTGTGGCATTACCTACGGGGGGCTGTGTGGCACTACCTACGGGGGGCTGTGTGGCACTACCTACGGGGGGGCTGTGTGGCACTACCTACAGGGGGCTGTGTGGCACTACATACAAGGCGGCTGTGTGGCGCTACCTACAAGGCGGCTGTGTGGCGCTCTCTACAAGGCGGCTGTGTGGTGCTATCTACAAGGGGGCTGTGTGGCGTTACCTACAGGGGGCTGTGTGGCACTCTCTACAAGGGGGCTGTGTGGCGCTATCTACAAGGGAGCTGTGTGGCATTACCTACAGGGGGCTGTGTGGCATTACCTACAGGGGGCTGTGTGGCACTACCTGCAAGGGGGCTGTGTGGCACTACCTACAGGGGGCTGTGTGGCACTACCTACAGGGGGCTGTGCGGCATTACCTACGGGAGGCTGTGTGGCATTATCTACAGGGGGCTGTGTGGCATTACCTACAGTGGGCTGTGTGGCACTAAATACAGGGGGCTGTGTGGCACTACATACAGGGGGCTGTGTGGCACTACATAGAGGGGGCTGTGTGGCACTACCTACAGGGGGGCTGTTGCATTATCTACAGAGGGAAGTGTGTGGCAAAAAATTTACAAATCAAATACATCCAACTATAAAACTCAAAATCGGCCGTTAAAAACGCCAACACGGCCCAGAACGGATGCAAAACAGCCGTTTTTATCGGCCGACACTCGGACCCTATCACGTGAATAGAATCTTAGAATGAATGGAATAAAAAATTATCAAATGTTGTAATCACCCCAAAATGGCACCAATAAAAACTGCAACTCGTTGCCCAAAAAAAGATCCCAGCTACATTAACGAAAAAACAAAAAAGCTATGAGACTTAAGATTTGACAACAAAATATTTTTTTCTCTGAAATACACCCTCCATGACAGCACATCAGAGGTTGAATCTCCACCCCTAACAGGGATAGGAACACACAAAAGGTTAAATAGCCCCTCCCCACCTCAGTGTTTTTCCTGTCCCTGCTAGGTCATACAAGAGGTTACTGCTCTTGTAGCAGCAAAGATTTAACAAAAAATGTTCCTTCCTTACAGCCTAGTCTTCAGTTCAGTTACCTGCTCCCTAGCTCCAGGATAAGACCTCTGGTCTTGTGCCACCTCTCCTGCGCCTCCGGGTAATGCTGAGACGGCTGAACAAGCAGGCTCCCAGTCCTCCTGTAGCTCCCCAGCCTGGCTTCTTTGCGGACTACCCTCGTTTCTCGCGTGCATTCCACCTTTAGAACGCACATCTTACTCCTCCAGATGGAGTGCTAGGAGTGCGTGTACTTCTGGTCGTACGTGTGACGCACTTCCGGTCCGGAGAGCAGAAATTTTATGGCCTTCCTCCGGACAGGCAAATCCAGGGAACGGGGGGGAAGAGAGATTTCCACCGTCACGCAGTATTCGCGGTGGATTTAAACACCGCCAGACTACAGGAAGATCTCGATCAGGTAGGACGTCTACTATTACCATGATGACAGGAGATGAGGCTCTAACCTTTAAGCTAGGTTCTGAACCACGCGTGCTCCCAGCTCCAGTAAATAATCTGGCTATGGGTTTGTCTACCCTATACATATTATGGGTCTTATTTTCCATTCTTGTTGTATGTTTTTTAGGATACTCCCAGAGAGCTATCTTCTAAATCTAAAAGGGAGAGTCAGTATCGGAAATGTGCGATACGTTGCAAGAAGTTATCTTCTAACAAAAAACCTCTTTGTCAACATTGCACAGAGAAAATTATTAGGGAAGAACAGCCCTCTTTAATTGATGAAATTAGAGGTATTGTAAAGCAGGAATTTCAGACCTCCTTGGCTTCCTTTTCTCAAACCTTTTTGCCCTCTGTACCATCACCTGCAACTAAAAATCAGATGACAGCGACTTTTATTTTCCTTCTATACCAGAAGGTTACTTAGGAGAATTGAGGAAGTAAAAAATATTATTTTTAGTCTGAATTCACGGACGAATTAATATCTGCTGTTACAGCAACGATGGACATAGAAGAGCTTCGGGAATCTCGTTCTGTACATGACGAAATGTTTGCAAGGCTTAGGCCTAAAAAAATGGCTCGTTTTTCCCATTCATGAAAACCTAAAGGCTGTTATAGAGGAGGAATGGTCACACCCGGAGAAAAGGCTATCCCTGCCTCAGGAAAAAAAGGACTGATTCCCTCTTGATGAAGAAGATATTAAAGGTTGGTCAGAGGTGCCAAAAATAGATCTACAGGTGACAAAAGTGGGTAAGAAGACTACTTTACCCTTTTAAGACTCTTCTCAGCTTAAAAATCTCTTAGATAGGAAAGCTGACAGTTTGTTGAAAAAGACATGGGAAGCCTCAGCAGCCCTTCAACAAATTAACATTGGCGTCACATGTGTGGCAAGAGCAATGCATAGATGGCTCAACCAATTAGGCCACTTAAAAGGAGGTACCCCTAGAGAGGATATCATAGCCTCACTACCACTCCTACAGAAAGTAACAGGATTCTTAGCGGACGCATCAGCAGAATCAGTCAATGTGGCAGCCAGAGCTGGCATTTTATCAAATACCACCAGACGTTCTCTGTGGCTTAAGATGTGGACTGGGGATCCACTCTCAAAGCAAAAATTATGTGCCTTACCCTTCCTGGGAGAATAAGCCTTCGGTCCTGTCTTGGACACTATATTAGAAAAGGCTGCCAACAAGACCTTGCCAGAGTAAAAAACAACAAAGAAAAAGACAACTCTTTGTCCCTTTCGTAGCTACAGTCAGGACTATAGACGAAAGGGAAAGACAGGACACAAAAGGGGGTAGAGGAAGAAATATTTTCTTCAATCAAAATAGACAACAGGATAGGCAATGAGGCCAGGCCTGTGGGGGGCAAGCGGTCAGGATTTCTTCCTCAGTGGAAACAGATCACCACAAACCAATGGATCCTGAACACTATTTCAGACTGTTACAGGATCCCGTTTTGTTTTTTTGCCTATCCCCCAAAAAATTATTGATCACTTCTCTCCCCTCCAGCACTTTGCAACAAGCCCTGATAAAGGGAATCCATTAATTACAAGAGATGAATAGTCCCAATACAGGAAATAGGGGACGGTCACTATTCTCGACTATTCCTAGTAAAAAAAACAAAAAACACCAGTGGGGATTGTCGAATTATAATAAACCTGAAACCACTAAATCACTTAATAGTATATAATCGTTTCAGGATGGAATCAATCAGATCATCCATCCCACTAATAGGTCAGAACAGCTCCATCGCAACCCTCGATCTACAGGACGCCTATTACCATATCCCAGTACATCCACAATATCAAAAATTCCTCAGATTTGCCATTCTACAAAATCAAAAGATACTACATTATCAGTTCAGAGCCCTTCTATTAATAATATCTTCGGCACCCCATATATTCACGAAGAAATGGTAGAGGTAATAGTGTTCCTCAGGAAACAGGGATTGAATAGAATACCTTATCTGGACGACCTGCTAGTAGTTGCTCCAACGCCATCACTACTTTCCATACAGCATCAGATTTCTCAGACCCTCTTGAATTTAGGATGAATTATAAACCTCAAGAAATCCAATCTCTCGCCTTCTCACAGAAGAGTATTTCTAGGTTTTCTCCTGGATTCACATCAGCAGATGTCATTTCTCCCTCCAGAGAAGAAATCTGTGCTAATCAAAAAGATATCCTTGTTTCAGAAAAAAATCAGAAGATATCTATAAGATGTCGATACTGGGGCCCATGACCTTATGCATTCAGGCAATCCAATGGGTGCAAGCTCACTCAAGGATGTTGCAGGCGTTATTCCTTTCAGAATAGGACAGATCCCTCTGATCTTTAGACAAGAAAATCAGATTGCCCATAGGAGTGAAATATTCACTAAATTGGTGGACACACTGAAGAAATTTAAATCAAGGGGTAGCCTGGCATCCTTCTCCTGTGCCATCACCACAGACGCCAGCAAAAGAGGCTTGGAAGCAGTGGTCTCCCACTCATAATTTCAGGGAGTCTGGCTTCAAAACCTGGGACATCACTTATCCAACTTTCTGGAACTCCGAGCAGTTCTGGAAGTATTGATGGTATCAGAACATCTTACAGGCGGCTCAAATATAAAAATTTATTCCGACAACATAACTGCAGAGGCCTACTTGAATCATCAAGGAGGAACAAGGAGGAAAAACGTCCAGATTCTATCAGCCCAAATCTTCAACTGGGCAAAACAACATGTAAAATCCATCTCTACCCTCCATCTAAAAGGGTCTCTAAATGTAAAGGCAGACTTTCTCAGTCAGAAGGATCTCAGTCCACAAGAATGGTGCCTAAACGAAGAGATATTCTATCACATCAAACAGTTGTGGGGCAGTCCAGAAAATAGATCTATTTGCGAATCAACAAAACTCCAAAGTAGAAGTTTTTTTTTTTCACTAAACCCAAGAGATTACAGTTTAGGAGTAGACACCCTGTTTCACAACGGTCATTTCTCCCTAGCCTATGCCTTTCCCCCCATAGCTCTTATTCAAAAGTCCTTCAGAAGATCCACAAAGAAAATCTCACGGTAATCCTAGTAACTCCTCTATGGCCCAAGAGGGCTTGGTATGGTCTACTTCACAGCCTAAATATAGCAGAACCCTTGATCCTGCCATCATTCCTGGGCCTTCTGTACCAATGCCCTATCTATCACTAGAACCCTCAAAAATTGCAGCTAGCAGCCTGGCTTCTGAGAGCGCAGTCTTAAAAGCTAGAGGGCTATCCGAAGCAGTGGTTAAAACTCTTCTGACAGGCAGAAAAGAGGTCACCAATGTTCTATATAATAAGGTATGGAAAAAAATTCCTGTACTAGTCCAAGGATGATATCCCTAACTTATGCCATCCAGATATAGCTCAGATCTTAGAATTTTTACAGGAAGGTCTAGAGAAAGGGCTAAGACCTGCTACACTAAAAGTCCAGATTTCTGCACTTCGTTCATATTTTGACCATGATTTAGCAAATCATCGTTGGATCAAGAGATTCTTTTCTGGGGCCAATAAGTTATCCCTTAGTAAACCATCAAACCTCCCCGGTGGGATCTAAATATTGTCTTAAAGGGTCTAACATCCTCTCCCTTTGAACCCATAGCAGATATCGGAATTAAAAATCTTTCCTGGAAAGCAGCCTTTTTGGTCAGTATTTTTTTCCTCCCGTAAATACTCGCGTAAATACGGGTCCATTGTCACACGCATTCAACCCGTATTTACGGACCCGTGCTCGTAAATACGGTCCCGTTAGCACCCGTTTTTACGGACCCGTAAAAAAAAGGTGGGGGCTGAAAATGATGTCACAATCATGTACAAACCCCTTAAAAGTGTCACATGATCGCTAAAACGCCATTTTATGTGCCATTTGTGCACTGTGAGAGCTGTGTGCGATTCCTGTGCTGAGATAGTTTGGGATCTTGACTTTTATTTCACAGCAAGGATGTCAGACACTCGTGTGGATAATGCTCTGCTGTACTAGCTTGTCGCGCGGCGATTTGGACAGCGACCTATGATGGACGAGGAACCGTTGAGGAAGAGGAGGTATTGGGTTCACCCCATTGTCTCCAAAAGGCCCAGGAAGGGTTATTTCCATACCCTATACGATGACCTGCAGAAGCACCCGGAGACGTTTCACAACTTCCATGCCCTGCGACAGTTAGTAGAACTGTACTTGTACCCTGTGCCCATTCCCGTCATGTCCTGCATAACCGTAGTTGTCCCGTGTGAAATGGATGTCCTGCCCCCTGTACCAGCAGTCATTTTTTTTGGGGTTTTCTTCACAGATTTCTGGCAACCAGCAACTCATTTGCATCACTGCATTTTGAGTTTTTGCTGGGTTGCTCAACAATTTCGCAGATCATCCGTCTGACCTGCAAAGTCATCTGGCAGCGTCGGTGATGCCACAGCCCAAGGCAGAAGATTGGCTACGGATTGCTGAGGGCTTCTACCAATATGCACAGTTTCCCAACTGTGAGGGAGCACTGGATGGGAAACACATTCATGTAAAGAAGCCGCCTCACTCTGGGTCCCTATATTACAATTTTTCTCGGTGGTGCTGTTGGCCTTGACTGACAGCGACTACTGGTTTGTGATTGTTGATATAGGGGCCTATGGGAGCTCCTCGGATGCTGGCATCTTCAAGGCTTCCCGAATGGGTGAACGTCTTCTCTCCAACCAGCTTTCCATTCCTGAACCAAGATAACTACCTGGATCTTCAGGACCACCAGCGCCATGGTGGCAGATGACGGTTTTGGCCTATCACCCCATCTGTTGCGGCCATTCCCCCACCGTGATCTTGATGACCGGAGGCGCATTTTTAATTACCGGCTCACCCGTGCGAGATGGTATGCGGAATGTGCCTTTGGGATCCTGAGAAACAAATGGCGTTTATTGCAGAGCCCCCTTCAATTGGATCCCCAGAATGTGATGCTTGTTATCCAAGCCAGCGTCATTCTGCACAATTTTTGCAGCATTCACGAGTCAACACTAGACATTGACCTGGACGACGTACCTGCAGATTCTTGCGTCCCTGTGGACAACACCCTGCATGGAAGACCCGGAGCAGCAGGACTGTTGATGTGGGAATTCTATGCAGACTACTTTGTGTCCTCTACTGGGGCGGTCCCTTGGCAGATAGATGTAATCCACGGCGGAAAATAGTTAGATATGGAAAGTTGTCATTTTTTAATTGGTTCAGGACTGTTTATTGTAGTTAGTTGATCCTGGTTGGAGTTATTAGTTAGGGACTCGCAAGCCAATGAGGACCCTTGATGTGGGTTGCGAGCTTATGTATTTCTGCCACAATATCATTGTACGTTATGTAAGTTAATGGTAAAAGGTATTGTGTGCAGAAATACATACCAATACCTCATTACAATTATGATATGTTCACTTTTTCAATAAATAAAAATGCAAACACAATGAAAATGATAATTTTGGTTGTTGGTTAAAAATAACACACGTTCACAATTTTTTTTTCTAAAATCCAGACCAATATGAAGTGTAATGTGGAAATCTACATACATACAACGTTCGTTACAAGACATGTGAAAAGTATTGTACCTAATAAGCAAAAAAAAAAAAAAAGACAACGCAAAGTATTTTGGTGCAACAAATTTTTTAGTAAAAAAAAGCACAAATTTAAGAAAAACAACAAAAAAAAAGTCAGATAACCCAAAAAAAAAACGACAAAAGTAGAAGGCCCCGCCACATTAGCACCTTGCTGTTCCCCTCCCTGCTGCACTTGCTGATAAGCGTATTGGCCACCAGGAAACTGTCCGGGTGCACTAAACGTGTGCCGATCCTGGCTGAATTGAGGCTGGGAGGAGGGCACATATCCACGATAGGTGGCAGCACATGGCGGCGGTGGGGGTGGAGTGGTGATAGGGGAAAATTGCATGACATGCCTGTTCCGATGAAACTCAATTGCATTGCAGAGTTCCATCGGAGCAGGACTGTTCATGAATGTGTCAAGGACTCCAAGGACTGCCAATTGGCATCGAAGTTGCATTTCAGATGGCATCCTTTTCAGATGATGAGACACTGTTTTCCCAAACACGTCCTCCAAACTGTCCTCTGCTCTTCGCTGTAGTTGGGGTAGCACATGAGCATCTATGGACGAGAGTCTCTCCACTTCGTCGTTTTCTGTTACGACGACGTGGTGGGGGCGATGTCCTATCCCCCAGCACAGGCGTATTTTCCTCTAAGGGGGGATTCGTGGTCCCTGATGGAGACTCCACCAACGTAGCGTCAGAGTCAACTTCCTGAAGATTATCGCTAGTTCTATGTTTAAAATAAAAGTATTGAATCAGTTCAATATAAGTAGCTAAAATATTATTAAAGCTTTTTTAAAGGCGATAAAAATAAAAAAAGACGCAGAGAGCTATGCGATGTCACACAGGTACTTGTGGGACATAACATATCCCCATATGCGTTCAATTTAAACACAACAGCATGAATAGCATGTCCCCTGGCAACATAGCAAGGTGTGACGGATGGGGCTATGCGATGTCACACAGGTATCTGGGGGACATTACATATCCCCATGCGTATAAAATAAACACAATAGCATGTCTCCTGGCCACATATCAAGGTGTGACGGATGGGGATATGCGATGTCACACGGGTATCTGGGGGACATAACATATCCCCATGCGTTTAAATTAAACACAATAGCATGTGACATTTGACATAATTGTATACTTACGGCCCAATGTCCATGACAGCTTTCAAGAACTGCAGTTGCTGGGTGTAGACACATTGCCTTTTCTTCATCTGTCCTTTCCCGGTGCGGTTTTTGGACACCATCACGCGCCGGAACTGGTCGCGGTAGGTGCTCCATCGCGACTTAGCATTGGCCACTGTGTGAGAAAAAAACAAAACAGAATTTTAGTATACATTTTAATTTAAAAAAAGACTGATTGCAATAACATTTGGAGGGAGGGGGTGGCAACTTACCTAGTTTGCGGCGCTCTCTCACCGTCGCCGACTCCCATTCCTCCGAGTCGAGGGACTTAACCACCTCGTTCCAGGCTTGTTCCTTTGTCTTTGTACTCCTCCAGGCGTTTCTCCCATATCAATGGGTAGCCTTCAACAAATAAAATGAGGTTCTCCACCCTCAGTTTTGTGAGTGCCATTTTTTGATCAGATTATCTTCAGCCACTCTGCTAAGAAATGGAGGCTGTAGCCTGCAGACAGGGAAATCCCCTGACGTTGCCTAGCAACGCTTCCATAATTACGGGTGCACACACGTAGCCAACCGTAATTACGTGAGCCCCATAGACTTCTATGGGCCTGCCCATGCCGTAATTACGGCCTGAAATAGGACATGTTCCATATTTTTCAACGGCACGGGCACCTTCCTGTAAGCAAACGGGAAGGTACCCGTGGCCAATAGAAGTCTATGGGCACGTAAGTACGGGCCCTAATTACGGCCGTTTTTACGTTCGTGTGCATGGGGCTTAAAAGGGTAGGGGAGATTCAGGCCCTCTCAACACGTCAACCATATCTTCAGATTTTAGAGGATAGAATCATCCTACGCCCTGATCCTACCTTTTTACCTAAAGTAGTCTCCCATTTTCATATTTCACAAGATATTATACTCCCCTCTTTTTTCCAGGAACCCGGGAACAAAGAGGAAGAGAGTTTCCATACACTAGATGTTATGAGAAACATACTTACCTACTTGGCAGCTACAAAAGACTGGAGGATAGATCACAACTTCTTTATCCAGCCATTTGGCGCAAATAGGGGGAAGAAGGTCTAAAAAAGGACTCTTTCCAATTGGATAAAGAAAGCCATCTGTGATGCTCATCTAAATCAACATTTTTTCCCTCCAGATAAATAAAAAGCTCATTCAACAAGAGCTATGTCAACATCTTGGGCTGAAAAATGTAACACCTCAATAGAATAGATTTGTAAAGCGGCCACTTGGTCCTCTATCCATACGTTCGTGAGACATTATAGATTAGATCTTTCTCACAACAGTGATCTTTCCTTCGGTAGGAAAGTCCTGAAAACTGTAATCCCTCCCTAGTAGTATTTATTTGGTACTCTCCGATGTGCTGTCATTGAGGGTGTATTTGAGAAAATATAATTAGTACTTACCGGTAATTCGGTTTCTATTAAACCCTCCATGACAGCACAGTTACTACCCTCCAATGTGTATATGCTCTTCACAAATATGTTTATGGAATAATAGATATGTTGGATACTATGCCATTCGGTTATTTGAAATACACTGAGGTGGGGAGGGGCTATTTAACCTTTTGTGTGTTCCTGTCCCTGTTAGGGTTGGAGATTCAACCTCTGATGTGCTGTCATGGAGGGTTTAATAGAATCCGAATGACTAATTCTATTTTTAAAAGTATTTTTTATTTGTAAAATAAATAAAACAAAGAAAAAAAATACTGGGTATCACCATAATCGTATTGACCCGCAGTATGAAGTGAACATGGAGTTTTTACCACAAAATGAACGCTCCCTCTCATCCCACTGACACCCGGCGATAAGATCACCGAGTGTCTGTTTCTCCGATGGCAGCCGGGGGCCTACTAAAGGCCCCCAAGTCTGCCCATAGTAAATGCCTGCTAGGTCATGCCGGAGGCATGTCCTTGCAGATGCCTGTCGGTTTTAAACGGACAGGCAGTAATACACTGCAATACAAAAGTATTGCAGTGTATTATAAAAGCGATCGGATGATCGCATATTAAAGTCCCCTAGTGGGACTAGTAAAAAAAAGTTGAAAAAAATAAATGAAAAACCCACTTTTTCCCATTAGAAAATGCTTTACTATTAAAAAAAAACACAATAAAGAAAAAAGTTGTACATATTTGGTATCGCCGCGACCGGAACGACCCCGACTATAAAGCGGTTACAATATTTAACCCGCACGGTGAACGTCGTAAAAAAATAAAAAACAATGGTAAAATTGCTTTTCTGTTAATCCTAACTTTAAAAAAAATGTGATAAAAAGTGATCAAAAAGTCGCATCTAATCCAAAATGGTACCAATAAAAACGACAAGTCGTCCTGCAAAAAAAAAAGTCCTCATACAACTACATCGGCGGAACAATAAAAAAGTTATGGCTCTTCAAATATGGAGACACAAAAACAAATAATTTTGAAAAAAAAGTGTTTTTACTGTGTATGTAGTAAAATATACAAAATTTATACAAATTTCGTATCTTTGCAATCGTAACAACCCGCTGAATAAAGTTATTGTGTTAGTTATACCACACGGTAAACAACGTAGATTTAGGACGCAAAAGAGTGGCGAAATTTCAGGTTTTCTTCTATCCCCCCCGGAAAAAAGTTAATACAATGAATAAATTATATGTACCCCAATATGGTGCTATTAAAAAGTACAACTTGTCCCGCAAAAAACAAGACCTTATACTGCTATGTCGACGCAAAAATAAAAAAGGTATAGCTCTTCGAATGGGACGATGGAGAAACGTAAAAAATGGCTTGGTTATTAGGGCCCAGAATGCAAGCAGGGGGAAGGAGTTAAATATAGAGCTATAATGAGGATATTTATTCTCAGCTGTTATTATTAGGGGATTTGTAATGGTTGAACCAAATAAATTACAAAGTACATTTCTATTAACTATCCCAAAATGACATACATGTAGGCCACTGGTGGTTTGTAATTCACATGTGGCAAAATTCTGCGACTGAAAATCAGTTCCACACATCTGAATAGGGACAGTTGCAGAAATTTCTGCAACAAATCTGCCGCATGTAAATTCACCCTTAGGCTGGGTTCACACGAGCATGTTACTTCCGTAATGGACGGAACGTATTTCGGTCGCTAGTCCCGGACCGAACACCCTGCAGGGAGCCGGGCTCCTAGCATCATAGTTATGTACTACGCTAGGAGTCCCTGCCTCTCCGTGGAACTACTGTCCCGTACTGAAAACCTGATTACAGTACGGGACAGTTGTCTGGCAGCGAGGCAGGGACTCCTTTTAATGCGATTTTTACAATCATTCAATAGCATTTTTTTAATTCATAATTTGTAACGTGTATTATTTGTCCTGCCATTTCGCATGTTCTATAGAAAAGCCTATCGGAAAACACCAGAAAACCCCAAAAAAACAAAACAAAGCATAAAAACAAACAAACTACGCCATAACCAGAGCATGCAGAATTATAATAAAAAATACCACGGACCCAAAGAACGAATTGAAAGCTCAGAAAAACTGGCACAAACAAAAAAGCATTGTTTGTAGTGCTTTTTATATTTCACTATAGACCCTCATGTACCCTCTGACCGTAGCAAATAACGACGGAAAAAACACACCAAAAAATGTGCTGTGTGTGAAACCACTCTTACAGTATCAGGACCGGAAGTTTCAAAGCGAGCCCCTATCAGCATTCATTGCGGTGGTTAAGAGGATAAACTGCGTTTTCTCTGATCCTGGCTCTTAGTGCAGATGTTAATTGCAGCTGGTGCCACCCAAAATCTGATGCTAAGCCTAGAGCATGACCGGATTGATAGAACACCTTGTAGAGAACTTCAAAGTGCAGTCACAGCTCCCTCAGGTCCTGAACTATGTATAACACATTGTCTGAAGTGTTACTGTAATGTAGAACTAAGGAGGAACCTCACCTTAACAAGCCTCCCAATTCACTTTCTAAATTCATCATTACTTACCTGTGGTAACACCTCCTGGCATTTCCTCCTCCACTTCACTCTTACACGGTTGGTCGCCCCTCACCCGCTCTTCTTCTGCTTCATCTTCCGCTTTATTATTAGTCAGATCTTCCCCCTGATTTCACAGTAACAATTCAGTACAATACAAGAGAGAGTGCGAAGCATCTAACAGATCAACATAAGAAACCACCAAAATCTATGACCGCAGGAGCAAAAAGCTCCACACCCCCCTATATAGATCTGGTATAGGGCTCAGCTTCATCTACCTGATGATTCTCTGGGACATTGTGACTTTCCTCTGGACAGTCCTGGGAATACAGGGGACTGGGACATCTCTCTGGTGGATTCCTCCTACTGGATCCATCTGAAATAATTATTTACATGTGATGATGAGATGATGGGAGTAGTATTTAGGTGACCCTCAAAACAGGTTTTTCTTTTACCACTAATGAAAGTCTCCCCCTCCTTACACTGCTGATCAGCCATTAAATTTGTCTCCTCTTCTGCTTCTTCTTTAACCTCAACCTTAATATCAATCAGATATTTACCCTAAACGGAGAAGAAAAAAATGATTTAAATGAACTTGGAGTTACGATCATATTTTGATAAAACTTTAGCGCCATCTACCTGATGATTCTCTGGGACGTTGTGATTTTCCTCTGGACAGTCCTGGGAATACAGAGGACTGGGACTTCTCTCTGGTGGATTTCTCCTACTGGATCCATCTGTAGAAAATACACAGTGAGGGAATAGATTGTTTACATGTGAAGATGGGATGATGGGAGTAGTATCTAGATGACCCTCAAAACAGGTTTTTTATCTGTACAACTAATGAAAGTCTCCCCCTCCTTACACTGCTGATCAGCCATTAAATCCGTCTCCTCTTCTTCTGCTTCATCTTTAACCTCAACCTTAATATCAATCAGATTTACACCCTAAATAAAAAAAAAGAAAACAATTTCAAATAAATTTGGTGTTAATTACTTTATGGCCATTTTGTTTGTGAGAGTTTAGCGCCACATACCTGATGACTCTCTGGGACATTGTGATTTTCCTCTGGACAGTCCTGGGAATACAGAGGACTGGGACATCTCTCTAGTGGATTTCTCCTACTGGATCCATCTGTAGGAAACACACAGTGACTGAATACATTACTACTGTGTATCTGTCTATATATCAGACCTTTCTCTATTTATTTATCAGAGCCGAAATTACAATGTTGTGCTCCTCACCACCTGTGTTGAGGTCCCAGCACTTTGTAAGCCACAGGACTAAAGTGGCCTACCAAAGCAAATAGCAACGCGGGGAGCCAAAAGCTCCCTGCTCCGCCACAATATTCAATTGTGTGCACGTCCTGAGGATGCACATACATTTGAAAGTATTAGGGAGCACCCTACTAACCAAAGAAAGTGCCAGGGTGTTTCCATGGAGCAATGACGCCCCTGCTTATTATGGAATTCTAACATTTGTAAAACCCACAGTGGAGACCCTCATCTCTTATCAGTCAGACAAAGTACCTGTAGTAAGGAAAACAATACTCCAAGTTTTCTCGCTACAAGCGATGGGAAATGACTGACGTATTGGAAAAAGATCTACATTTATTCATCCCCAGGTATCCTTTCAGTTGTAATGTTATGGCAAAAGGTGAGAAAAAAAGAAAATAAATATGTGATTACATTTACTGGTAATTGGTTTTGAGTGCAAGAGCGAGAGCGAGACTGCAATCCTCTTGAACAGGAACCTTTGAGATCATTTTAAAGAGAGGGAACACCCCCATCCTCCTCTGTAGAAAGATTTCTGGACCTATTATGTGGACAGTTACTCCAATTAAATTTTTAATTGGTTTACGACTGCCTGCTGTATATGAACGGCGGGTGTTCCAGGTGCTTTAACACCTTCGCGCAACTTAACGGAATTGCACGTCAAGGTGTGCAGTAACTTTGCGCACCTTGACGTGAAGTTACTCCTGCACTTTAAAAGTTAACCGCGGCGAGGTGCTACACCGCAGCGGCAGTTAACTGTGCAGTCTATCTGCCCTGGTCTCCGGGCAGAGTACAAGAGACCAATCGAAGCTGTCCCTTGTTGGAGATCGCTCCGATTGGAGAGTCTGTACAGACTTACCAATCAGAGAATAGATCTTTAGAAAAACTACATTACAGGCTCTGATCTCCTCTGTTAGAGTCAGGAAGTCGAGGAGATCAGAGCCTATAGCCGTCGAGTGCAGAGAAAGTAAAAAAAAAACACTTAATATCCCCATTAACCCCTTGATCAGTCTGTAACTGATCACCCCCCCCCCTTCCTCCCCCAGTCTATAAGGGAACTTTTTTTTTTTTTTTAATTAATAAAACTCGAAAAAAAATTCGGCATTGTTAGTCAGCGTCAATTTAGTCATCGTTAGTCAGCGTCAACTTAGGTAACTCAGTCAGCGTCAGACCGTCTGTTAGTCAGCGTCAATCAGTCAGTCCATTAGTGTCAGTCAGCATCAGTCAATAGTCAGTTAGCGTCCGTCAGTGTGTGATTGTCAGTTAGTCATCGCCTATTTGTCAGTGTAGTTTAGTCAGTTTTAGTGTCATAAAATAAAAAAATATATATTCGTGTACGTTAGTGTTAGTATTTAGTTTTTTATGTAAAAAAAAGAAAAAAGACCAAAAAGTTATATTCTAAAAAATTTTGTATACACTTTCTACAGTATACAAGTGTACATAAAATTTACTGTACAAAAAAAATAAAAATGGCCCACAAAATATTTACCGCAGAGGAGGCATATAAGATGCTCGCATCGGACACAGATACTGCGAGTGATGCAGGGTCCGCTTTTGTTCTGTCCTCCTCCTCCTCAAGTGACACTGAGACACCTCCTCGCAGTCGCAGGAGGGTTAGTGTTCAGGTTACACCTGCACCTAATAGGTTGCCCCCAACCTCCTAAACCCCCCAAGTAGTGGACTTTACTGCTGCTGCAGGGGTCCAAGTCCAGACAGCAGGTCTGTCCGAAATGGAGTTTTTCCAGCATTGTGGACAAAATTGATGAGCAAACAAATCTCTGTGCTCAACAATTTATTGCTGTTAACCCCGGTAGTTTTTATGCCGGGCCACACAGGTGGCATCCCACCGACAAAGCAGAAATGCTGCAGTGCTGTGGATTGGCACTGAATATGGGCCTAACAAAGAAGCCATCGGTGAGGGCCTATTGGTCCACTGATATTCTTTACCACTGCCCCTTATACCGCACCACAATGCCCAGGGCTAGTTTTGAGGCAATAAATCTCTTACATTTTAATGATAATTCCCAGTACGCCCCCCCCCCCCCAGGACGACCCCAATTTTGATCGACTCTATATAATTAGACCCCTTATTTCCAATTTGGCCCAAAAATTGTCATGGTCATATACTCCTGGAAGAGAAATTGCCATTGACGAGTCACTGGTGCATTTCAAGGGATGGGTGAAATTCAGGCAGTATTTGCCCAAACGTGCCAGGTATGGCATCAAGATAAACAAGTTGTGTGAGTCGGAGTCAGGCTACACACATACGTTTAAAATATACGAGGGAAGAGATCGTCAGATTGAGCCCCCAAACTGTCCACCCATCCTGATGACAACTGGGAAGATTGTCTAAGACTTCCTGCACCCACTGTTTCATCAGGGGTACCACTTGTATATAGACAACTGTGTACTCCTATTCAAATGCCTGGCAGACCAAAAACCGGTGGCATGTGGGACGGTCCGCACAAACCCTTCTGAGCCAACCCTGCGTGGGGAGAGCAGGGCGCTGCAAAGCGAAGGGGTCCTATTTTTGGAATTCAGGGACAAGAAGGATGTGTTGATGCTAACATCCATTCATGATGCCACCTGCTCTCTTGTCCCTGTGTGTGGTGCAACACCCACCACCACGTCACGGCCTGTCTGCATCCAGGTATATAACAAATTTATGGGGGGACCAGATGCCATGCCGTGCCTGTGCCAAAAGAGGCATAAGAAAAGACACGACATACCAGTGTAACAGCTGTCCCTACCACCCTGGACTGTGTATGAAGGAGTGCTTCAGGATATACCACACCTCTCTGGATTTCTACATTTTATTTTTATCCGTCCCTTTCACTTATAATTATCGTCCCTTTCATTAACAATTACCATCCCTTTCATTTGCCATAACCATTTCACCATTTAAAATTTGAACATCCCCTGAAACAAAACTTCTTATTATACCCCTAAATGAATACCTAGGATTTGTAAAATGGTGTAGTATTTGCACAATTTTTTAGGCCTATGCAAAAATGACATGTGCCCAAAAATAAGCCATGTAAAATAATGCCTCAAAATCCTTGTGGTTTTCCAATACTTTCTGGCCCTGCCATATGTCCAGCAAGAGCAGATTAGGGCCAATTTGGGGGTATTGCTAAACTCAGAATAAATAGCCTGATACATTTTGAGGTGCTTTTCTTCACTTACATGTTCAGTGTCAGAAAAATCTGTCCTATAAATGAAGCAGTTGTGAGAAAATGTAAAATTTTATTTTTCACACTAGATTTCCACAAGATTCTGCAAAAAAAATTGTGCGGTTAAAAAAAGTGCTCACACACCTAGATACATTTTTGAGGGGTGTAGTTTTCAAAATGGGGTCATTTCTGGGGGGGGGGGGGTTTCCATCTTTCTGGGGGCTCAGTCTCTTCAAAGATCGAATGTGGCAGTGGAACCAATCATGAAAAACTTGGGCCCTGCCATGTGTCTACACAATATATTTGGACGACTCTGGGGATCTCTCTGAACGCGTTACAAATAGTCCAATAAATGTTGAGGTGCTTTTCTTCACTTGAATGCTCTGAACAATCTGTCCTATAAATGAAGCATTTGTGAAGAAATTTTTTTTCACGCCACATTTCCACAAGATTCTGCCAATTCCTTGAGGGGTGTAGTTTCCAAAATGGGGTCACTTTTTGGGGGATTTCCACTGTTTTGGTCCCTCCAGTGCGTTACAAACATGACATGGCACTGAAAACTATTCCAGCAAAATCCACGCTCCAAAATCCAAATGACGCTTCTTCTCTTCTGGGACGCTGTGGGTCCAAACAGCAGTTTATTACCACATATGGGGTATTGCCGTAATTGGGAGAAATTGCTTTACAAATTTGAGTGCTTTTTCTCCTTTATGCCTTGTAAAAATTAAAAATATCTACGTTTTTTCAGAAACAATGTAGATTTTCAACTAAAAAAATTAATTCAAATAAATTTAGCAAAACAACTGTGGGTTCAAAGTGCTAACTATATCCCTAGAAATATTCCTTGAGGGGTGTAGTTTCCAAAATGGAGTCACTTTGGGGGGGGGGGGGGTGTTCTACTGTTTTGGCATCACAAGACCTCTTCAAACCAGACATGGTGCCTAAAATATATTCTTTAAAAAAAATTACAAAAAAAAATTACAAAAAAAAAAAAAAAAAGGCCCCAAAATACACTAGGTGTTTCTTTGCTTCTGAGGCCTGTGCTTCAGTCCATAAGCACACTAGGGCCACATGTGGGTTATTTCTAAAAACTGAAGAATCTGGGCAATAAATAGTGAGTTGCATTTCTCATGTAAAACCTTCTGTGTTACCAAAAAAACGTATTACAGATGAATTTTGGAAAAAAATGAAATTTGTAAATTTCACCTTTAATTTGCTTCAATTCCTGTGAAACGCCTAAAGTGTTAAAACACTTTCTGCATGTGTTTTTGAATACTTTGAGGGGTGCAGTTTTCAAAATGGGGTGATTTTTGGGGACTTTCTAATATATAGGACCCTCAAAGCCACTTCAGAAATGAACTGGTCCCTGAAAAAAATAGCCTTTTTAAATTTTCTAGAAAATGTGAGAAATTGCTGCGAAAGTTCGAAGACTTGTAACATCCTAGTAAAATAAAAGGACGTTCAAAAACGATGCAAACATAAAGTAGACATATGGGATATGTGAAATAGTAACTCTTTTGTGTGGTATTACTATCTGTTTTACAAGAAGGTAATGTTGCAAATTTTAA
The DNA here is from genome assembly GCF_050947455.1 of Rhinoderma darwinii. NCBI lineage: Eukaryota > Metazoa > Chordata > Amphibia > Anura > Rhinodermatidae > Rhinoderma > Rhinoderma darwinii. The sequence goes on from NC_134687.1 coordinate 630,078,069, forward strand.
ATCAAGTTCCCATAGATTTTTTTTTCTGAGCAAAATAATAAAAAAAGGCAAAAATAAATTAAATAAAAAAATACACATAAAATACTCCTCCAAAAAAACATTTCCCCCGCCAATATTGTCCTAACACTAACCCAATTACCCTCAAATAGACACGTATATGTCAAAATTTACAGTAGACAATAACCATCACAAAAATCTATTTTAGGGTAATACTATCTTAATTTAAAAAAAAAAAACAAAACAAAAAAAACAAATGAGCTGGTAAGTAAAGAAGCTTATTTCTTTACCATTTTTTTTTACAAACTATAAGCCTAAAAATTATATTAAAAAAAACACAAAATTAGGTGAATAAAAATTATTTAAAAAAAAAAAAGGAGACCTACATTCTTCACAAAAGTCACGTAGCTAGCCCAACAAAGAAAAAAAGTTATAGCCGATTAACGCGTGCTAAAAATGCCTTAATGGTGCCTGGTCCTGAAGGCTGAAAATAGCCTGGTCCTGAAGCGGTTAAAATGGAGACAACCCAAACAGTCGTCTTCCATATATATATTATATATATATATATATATATACACACCTATCAGCCATAACATTACAAGCGATAACAAGTGAAGAGAATAACATTGATGATCTCGGGACAATGGCACCTGACAAGGGAATATAATCCCGTGCTGAATCACAAGGAGCATACTCATTATGCTGATTGCACTGGCACAGCAAGTGTGACCATAACAGCTGGAATACACAGCCGCAGCCCCGCTCTGACGGCAGAGATCAGAGTTCCCCGTCAACCCCTTAAATGCCACAATCAATGCTGATCGCTGCATTTCGAAGGGAAAAGAGATAAGCATACCTTCTTTGGGAATACAATCCTGGTTCCATTAATTCCTTGAAGTCCAAGCCATTTTTTGATTTTTCATTTTGTATTTTTCTATTTTTGGTAGTTTCTATTGGCACCATTTAAAGTACCAAATAATGTACTGAAAAAAAAAATTCTATGTGGGGCAATGAGCTATCAGAGGCGGCCGTCCCCTCCATTTAACGCCTCAGCACAACTGCAGCATTTGGGGGGTTAAACGGCCGGAAACAGCGCGATCGCTGTTCCTGGCCGTTAGTCGCGGGTGTCAGCTGTAATACACAGCTGACACCCGCAATGTAGCCTTAAAACCCGCAGCCTTAAAAAGTGATCAAAAATTCAAAAATTTGCATCTGCTCTAAAATGGTATGGTAGTTATGACTCTTGAAATGTGAAAAAAAAAATTACTGTGTAAAAGTAGTAAAACATACAAAATCTATATAAATTTGGTATCGTTGTAATCGTAACAACCCACTGAATAAAGTTATTGTGTTATTTATACCACACGGTAAACGGTGTAAATTCAGGACGCAAAATTGTGGTGAAATTGCTGGGTTTTTTTCTATTCCCCCACAAAAAAAGGAGAAAGTTAATAAATTATATATACCCCAAAATGGTGCTAATAAAAAAAATACAACTTGTCCTGCAAAAAACAAGAAATTATACAGCTATGTCGCCGCAAAAATAAAAAAGTTATAGCTCTTTGAACGAGACGATGGAAAAACTTAAAAAATAGCTTGGTCATTAGGGCCTAAAAAAACGGATCACGTAGGGGGTTAAACAAACCAGTTTGATTTTTAAATTCTTGGCATTCTCTCGATAAGCTTCATGAGGTAGTCACCTGGAATGGTTTTCAATTAACAGATATGCCTTGTCAAAAAGTCAAGTTGTTGAATTTCTTGCCTTCATAATGTGTTTGAGACCAACAGTCGTGTTGTGCAGATGTAGGATTGGTACACACTTCCATACAGTGTTTAGCCCAATTCAACTACTGTTCTAATCCACATTATGGCAAGAACCACCAACTAAGTAAAGAGAAAACCGTCCATCATTACTTTACTTTGACAGTCAGTCAACCCGGAAAATTTCAAGAACTTTGAAGGTATCCTGAAATGGATTCATGAAAACCATCAAATGCCATGATGAAATTGACTCTTAAGAGGACCGCCCCAGGAAACGCACACCAAGAGTTATCTCTGCTGCAGAGGAATAGTTCTTAAGAGTTACCAGCCTCAGAAATTGCAAATTAACAGCACCTCAGATTAGAGCCCACATAAATGCTTCAGTAACGTCCGTGGTCGCTGACCACGAACTCCGACCATCCAGTCGACGCCCTTCTCTCCAGAGATGTCTGCACATACGGCCGTCCTGTTCCCCAGTGACCACCAGGGTGCGCTCGTGAGCTCAGTCCAGACGTAAGAAGCCAGAGCGCACGCATATGGGAGATTGAGCGGATTGCTCCCAGAGCACCCTGGGCTATAAGAAGGTCTCAGCCCCTTCCTCCCACGCCTGAGCGTTGTTGTCATATCCTAAGTTTGTCTTGCAAATGGTCTCCTAGTGTTTCCTGCTAACAGTTCCTGTATATTGTAATCTGATCTGGTGCCGTGCTGTATATCACGCCTGTCCTGCTACTCCACGCCTGACGTCTACCTGCTGCCTAGTCCCAGCGAAGCCTGCCTTGCTATTGTCTGAGCTGCCACAGGTACCCTATATAAAACTATAGACTCTGACCGGCGCCCTATTGTCCACGAACCCTACGTGACCGTTTCACAGGCCATGGACCCCGCTGGTCGATCCAAGACCATGACAACGTCACAAGAGATGCGGGCAGATATGCTAGACCTCCGGTCTCGACAGGACCAACTCCCCCAGGCCTTGAACATTCTCGCACGTCGGCAGGAGGCACGAGCTGCCGTTCCTCCTACTACACCAACTGGAAGTGTTGATCCTCGTTTTTCTTTGCCACTTCATAACCGCTATGATGGAGACGCAAGTACCTGTCGTGGATTTTTGAACCAGTGCCAGATCCACTTCAGCCTGTATTCAAGGGCATTTTCGTCTGATGGCGCAAGGTTCGCTATCTGGGAGAGACAAGGACTAGAGACCCGTGACTTCCAGGGGTTCCTCAGTACATTTTGCACGGTGTTTGAGGAGCCTGGACGAGTCTCCTCTGATGCGGCTTCCTTGCTGAACCTACGCCAAAGAGACATCTCTCTGGGCGAGTACAACATCCACTTCCGCACCCTGGCAGGAGAACTGTTGTGGAACAATGAGGCCCTGGTGGCTACATTCTGGCATGGACTGTCTCCTAAGATTAAAGACGAACTTGCCGCTCGAGACCTGCCGTCCACCCTGGATGACCTCATCCTCCTGGCTGCCTGGATTGATAGAAGGCTCCGAGAACGGCTCCAAGAGGTTCGTCGGGAGGGAGGCCTTCCTAGTCTGGCCCCTACCATGCAGCAACCCCTGCCGTACTCCGATGCCGATCCTCCTCAGGAGTCTGAGGATGGACAAATGTAAGCTATCTACCCAAGGAGAGACAACGCAGACGCACTTCAGGACTCTGTCTTTATTGCGGCCTCGGAGGCCATCTTGTGCGTCTGTGTCCCCAAAAGCCCCAAAGCCTAGGGTTGGTAGGAGAGACAACCTTGGGTAAAGAAGGACTCCCGTCTAAGTTGTCCATACCAGTGACCATAGTGTCCGGTGAGAAATCGCATCCGGTCTCTGCGTATCTGGACTCTATATCCCCTGCTAATTTCATTTGTAGAGACCTGGTGGACCTTCTCCAATTACCCACTATCCCTCTAGAAAGACTGTTGATGGTTGCATTAGTAATTGGACTACGTCTGCCAGACCCAGTTATAGCTGTGACCAAGCCGCTGAGGCTCCAAGTAGGGGCTCTCCACTCCGAACTTCTGCCGTTCTATGTCCTGTCCAAGGCCGTTAACCCTGTGCTGCTGGGTCTGCCTTGGCTCCGACTACATGCCCTAGTCCTGGAACTCTGGAGAAGTTCTCCAGTGGGGCCGCGAGTGTCACAGCCGATGCCTGGTGCAAATTAGTTCGGTCCAGCCTCCTCTGCCTCAATCATTGGCAGGATTGCCTGGTCATTATGCTGCATTTTCGGACGTCTTCAGCAAAAGGGAGCGGAGACACTGGCTCCACACCGGGCGTATGACTGTCCTATCGAGTTGATCCCTGGTGCATCCCATCCACGTGGTAGGATATATCCTCTCTCCTTGCCAGAGACTCTGTACATGTCCGCCTATGTTAAGGAGAACTTGGAGAGGGGCTTCATACGAAAGTCTTCCTCCCCGGCAGGAGCTGGGTTCTTCTTAGTCAAGAAAAAGGATGGATCCCTGCGTCCTTGTATTGACTACCGGGGTCTCAACCAAATCACGGTGAAGAATAAATATCCGTTGCCGCTGATCTTTGAATTATTTGATCGTATACATGATGCCAAATTTTTTTTACAAACTAGACCTGCGTGGGGCTTACAACCTAATCCGGATTCGCCAGGGTGACGAATGGAAGACTGCATTTAACACCCGTGATGGACACTATGAGTATCTAGAAATGCCCTTCGGCCTAAGTAATGCTCCCGCGGTCTTCCAGGAGTATGTTAATGACATTTTCCGTGACCTCCTCTATGTTTTTGTTGTGGTCTATCTTGATGACATCTTGATTTTTTTCTCCAGATCCTGTGACTCATCAGAGATATGTCCGTCAAGTTTTGCTGTGGTTAAGAGAGAATCGTCTGTACGCTAAGTTGTAGAAGTGCGTATTTGAAAAGGATGCTCTGCACTACCTCGGCTACATTGTCTCGAATAGAGGTCTCATGATGGATTCTGAAAAGGTAAAGTCCGTTCTGGAATGGCCACGCCCTCAAGGCTTGAGGGCCATACAGTGCTTTCTGGGATTCGCCAATTTTTTACAGACAGTTTATTCCAAACTTCTCCTCACTGACATCTCCTATCTCTGACCTCACTAAGAAGGGCATGAACGCCAAGGTGTGGACTCCTAAGGCAGTCTGCATTCAAAAGCCTGAAGAGTGCCTTAACGTCAGCTTATATGCTCCATCATCGCGACATTTCTCTACAGTTCTCGCTGGAGGCGGACACATCCTCTGTCAGTACTGGTGCACTCCTGTTCCAGAGAGGTTCTAAGGGCAAGTCTATGGTATGTGGATAATTCTCTAAGCTCTTCTCTTCTGCAGAACGCAGCTACTCGATTGGGGATCAGGAGTTACTGGCCAACAAGTTGGCCCTGGATGAGTGGAGACACCTACTAGAGGGCGCAGCTCATCCCATACTGATTTTTACGGACCACAAGAACCTCACCTATCTCCGGACGGCCCAACGGCTGAATCCTCGTCAGGCCAGGTGGTCGCTGTTCTTTATCAGGTTCCAGTTTGAGCTCCATTATCGCCCGGCCGACAAGAATGTGAGGGCCGATGCCTTGTCCAGGTCTTTCGAGAAAGAGTACATCATGGAGATGCCACAGAACATTATTGATCCGTCTTGCATTGTCTCTGTCAATTCCCTGCAAGTTGGAGACATTCCTACAGGGAGGACTTTTGTTTGCCCGGCTGACCGAGGGAGAATCCTCCGCTGGGGACACTCCTCTAGACTGGCAGGTCACGCGGGGACCCGTAAGACCCGAGATCTGATTGCCCGTCATTTCTGGTGGCCCACGCTGCCCAAGGACATTTTGGACTTTACTTCGTCCTGCTCAGTGTGTGCAGCTAACAAGGTCGCTCACTCCAGACCTGCTCCAGCCATTGCCTGTGCCCGATGCTCCATGGCAGCATATAGCTATGGACTTTATTACGAACCTTCCTCTCTCTCTCTGCTGGATGCAGTGCTGTTTGGGTGGTGGTTGATCGATTTTCGAAGATGACACACTTCGTTCCTCTGACCGGTCTTCTTTCTGCTCCTCTACTGGCCAAGCTGTTCATCCAACACATATTCCGTCTGCACGGCTTACCGCAGCATATTGTGTCTGATCAGGGTGTTCAGTTCACCTCGACTCGAAGTTCTGTAGAGCCCTCTGCAGATTCCTAGGTGTGAAGTTGGACTTTTCCTCAGCCTACCATCCTCAGTCCAATGGTCAGGTCGAGAGGATCAATCAGATCTTGGAGAACTACTTACGCCACTTCATCTCCAAGCAGCATGATTACTGAGTGCAGTTGCTTCCGTGGGCTAAATTCTCATACAACAATCACACCAGCGAGTCCACACAGAAGACACCGTTCTTCATTGTCTACGGCCAACACCCACAAATTCCTCTCCAGGTGCCTGATACGTCCGAGGTACCAGCTGCTGACACGGCTTTTAGGGACCTTCTGCAGATCTGGCAACAGAGTCGATCCTCGAGCCTGTGGCGGTCGACCGCGTGAAACGGAAGGCGGACACGAGGAGAAGAGAACCTCAGTTTCTTCCTGGCACGAAGGTCTGGCTGACCTCCAGGATTATTCGTCTGAGGCTGCCGTCGTACAAATTTGCTCCCAGGTTCCTCGGACCCTTCGTGATCCTACAGCAGATCAACCCTGTCGCCTACAAGCTTCGGCTGCCTCCTACCCTCAAGATCCCCAACTCCTTCCATGTCTCTCTCCTGAAACCGGTGGTTCTGAACCAAGACTCCCAGCCCTGCAGTTGCCTCCAGCGGTCCTTCAGACACCTTCGAGGTTAAGGAGATCCTGGACATTAAAAAAGTAAGCGGAAGTACCTTGTATTTAGTAGTTTAGAAGGGGTTTGGTCCAGAAGAGAGGTCCTGGGAGCCAGAAGAGAATCTCAATGCTCCTACCCTCATTAAGAGGCTTCTCTCTCGTTCTGGTCCCAAGAGGAGAGGGCGTAAGAGGGGGGGATACTGTAATGTCCGTGGTCACTGACCACGAACTCCTTCCATCCAGCCTACGCTTCTTCTCTCCAGAGATGTCTGCACATACGGCCGTCCTGTTCCACAGTGACCAAAATGGTACGCTCGCGAGCTCAGTCCAGACTTAAGAAGCCAGAGCGCACGCAAGTGGGAAATTGAGCCGATTGCTCCCAGGGCTATAAAAAGGTCTCAGCCCCTTCCTCCCATGCCTGAGCGTTGTCGTCGTATCCTAAGTTTGTCTTGCAAATGGTCTCCTAGCATTTCCTGCTCCCAGTGTTCCCTGTATCCTGATCTAGTGTCGTGCTGTATACCATGCCTGTCCTGCTACTCCACGCCTGACGTCTAACTGCTGCCTAGTGCCAGCCAAGCCTGCCTTTCTACTGTCTGAGCTGCCACAGGTACCCTATATGAACTATAGACTCTGACCTGCGCCCTGTTGGCCAGCTGCCATACCGCCAAGGCGGTACGGCCCAGTATGTCCACGAACCCTACGTGACAGTTTCACAAATCAAGTACCAGACACATTTCAATGTCACTATGTCTGGGTATGTGGACCCACTAGGCCGCACCGCCGTAGCAGGGAGGCAGCTGGCCAAACAACAGGGAACCCCAGGAATACTAACTCCCACACAAGGGTACCTGAATAGTCCAGACGTTGCGGATGACAGTAGGTGACGCAGGTCGCGCCAGGCGTGGCGAATCCCTCTTCACGTGGCAGATAACACAGGACGTGGCAGATGACACAGGTGCAGTAGACACGACTCCAACTAGTAGGCACAGGAACAACACCACAGCACGGGATACAGGAAAAGGTAACAGGGCATGGGTAACAACTGAAACGGGAAACACTAAGGGACCATTTGCAAGACAGACTTGGGAATTACTAACAAGGCTCGGGCAAAGATCAGAAGGGCTGGGGCCTTCTTGTAGTCCAGGAAATCATGCGTGTTGATGATGGTGATTTTCTTCATGTGTGCGCGCTGGCCCTTTAAGGGCGTCAGGAGGTGAGTAGACCCGACGGCCCGCGGCCATGGACGCTACACTCAACATCATCTGTTCACAGGAAATTGCGAGAATCACGCCTTTATGGTCAAATTGCTGTAAATAAGCCACTACTGAGGAACAACAACAGGAAGAAGAGAATTGCTTGGGCCAAGAAACACAAGGAATGGACATTAGACAAGTGGAAATCTGTGCTTTGTCTGATCAGTCAAAATTTGAGATTTTCTGTTCCAACCACCATGTCTTTGTGAGATGGAGAAAAGGTGAGTGCATGGTTTCTACACGTGGGATTTCCACCGGGAAGCATGGAGGAGGAGGTGTGATGGTGCTTTGCTGGTGACACTATTGGTACTTTATTCAAAAATAAAGGCACACTTAACCAGCATGGCTACCACAGCGTTCTGCAACGACATGCCATCCCATCAATTTGCACTTAGTGGTACCATTATTTGTTTTTTTAACAGGACAATGACCCCCAAACACCTCCAGGCTATGTTAGGGCTATTTGACCAAGAAGGAGAGTGATGGAGTGCTGCGTCAGATGACATATGCTCCACAATCACCCGACCTAAACCCAATTGAGATGGTTTAGAATGAGTTGAACCGCAGAGAGGAGGAAAAGCAGACAACAAGTCCTCAGCACCTCTAGGAACTCTTTCAAGACTATTGGTAAACCATTCCAGACCACTACCTGATTGAGAGAATGGCAAGAGTGTGCTAAGCTGTCATGAAAGCAAAAGGGGGCTACTTTGAAGAATCTAAAATCTAAAACATATTCTGGTTTGTTTAACACTTTTTTGTTTAATACTTATTTCCATACGTGTACGTATGTCTTTAATGTGAATCTACAATGTAGAAAATAAATAAACAAGAAAAACTACGCTAGTTTCTGTTTCTTTTGAAGTCCCTGTTCTCTTCCCTCCTTTCACGGGGGCAAAAGGACATTTTTTTAGGTTAGGGAAACTTGAAGTTCGAAATCCTTTTTATCGGTCAGAGGACTTCTACAGGAATTTATCAATAGGACTAGAGATGCACGATGCATCGAAACTTCGATACTGTTTCAATACTGTGCATCCCCAAACGGTTCCATACCGTTATTTCATGTATTTCGATACTGAGCTGTGCGGCCGCACAGCTCAGTATAGTAACACATGAATGTATTAGAGCGAGGCTGCGGCTGTGTAATGCCAGTGCCCCGCTCCCGAGTCCTGACAAGTGTGCGCGCCGTCAGCATGATGCGATGCGGCCAGCGCTGCACTAATGAGCGGCGGCACTGAAGACAGAACATGGCAGGCGCACTGCAAAACACCCGTGTTCTGTCTTCAGTGCCTGAACAACCGCTCATTAGTGCAGTGCCGGCAGCATCTCCTCATGCTGACCGCGCACGCACTTCCTGTCAGAAGCGGGGCAATGACTGTATTGCTCAGCCGCAGCCCCGCTCTATAACGGCGGAGATCAGAGAAACCTCTCATCTCCGCCGCTATTCCCCAGAATGCTGCGATCACAGCGGACTGCAGCATTCAGGAGAAAATGAGAAGGGGGGATGGGATGCCCCTTGGATCGCGTCACAGGGAATTCCTGTGACGCGATTGAGGGACATACCATATATGGATAGACAGCCCAGGGTCTATTGAAGCACCCCAGGGCTGTCTGACCATATTTCCTGTTAGGGCATACTTAGGTACGTCCTAACAACAGCCTGTGTACTATCAGTACACAGGCTAATGTACTGTAATATAGATATATGCCAGTACATTAAAGATTAAAAAATAAAGTAAAAACATAAAGTAATGTTAAATAAATTACACATACACCTTTTTTACAATAAACATTAAAATAAGTCTCAATACATAAAATATACACACAAACCGTATTGGCTCGGCCGCAATAACCTAAACAACAATTTTTTTGCATCATTTATGATGTGTACGCTGTAAAAAAAATAAGATAAAAACTGCTTTCTATAACTTATTTTGGGGCACAAGGTGTGATGAATTTAACCTCTATGTGCCTCACATTAATAGTAATTAACCCCATCATGTACATTACATATTAACCCATTATGACTGAGAAACATGATGGGGTTAATTACTATTAATGTGAGGCACGTGGAGGTTAAATTCATTATCACACCACGTGCCTCACATCAGAAAATGGAAGAACTTTTTATTTATTATTACTGCTGGCAAAGTATCGAATTGGTATCGAAATCGCAATACTACACAAAGTATCGGTATCGAAGTCCAAATTCTGGTATCGTGACATCCCTAAATAGGACCAAGTATAAAATCTCCCTGACTAGGGATGGAACACAATTTAGCTTTGGATCCAGCATTTCCACTCCAGCTTTTTGACTATAAGGCTCTACGGGCAGAGATTGCTAAAACTGCCACTCTGGCAAAGTATAACAGCCAAGGAATTCGCCACAAGCCTTTTTCACATAAATTTCCACCCAACACCTTGTTTAAACATTGTTTCTTTCTACAGACGGGACACTCCCTATTTTTCTGCTTGTGGGTACTTTTTTTTAAGATGGCTCCTTCAATACCTTCAAAAACACAATGCATCAGAAGCGATAGAACACACCTAAACCAAGTATTCAACCCTCTTATCCCCTTTTGAGACACTAACGATTCCTCATCATGTCCAGCTTCTGGATTGTCAGCACGCTGTGGCTTCTTAACCCAAGGCAGGTCACGAGACACTTGAGTCTAAAGACTGTCCGAGACTCTCTTCCTTCAAGTGTGCTGGTTTTTAAAATTACCACCCCTTCCGCGTATCCTCCCACTGCACCACGTGATTGGATCGCAGCCCACGCTTGTTCCACTTCAACTTTAGATTGTACAAACTCCCGTGCCAATGCGCGCTAGCCCTGCCCCACTTCCATAACGGGCACTAATGCTGTACCAATTTTGTTCCACCCCGTTCACCTCCCTGAGGTTATCGGGAATTACCATTGCAATGTTGGAACATCCGTCAGGACAACAGAAGAAGACAAAATAGCAATGCGGCACCAAGCGGGAGGATAATGCCAAGACCTACAATCCACTGCAAGGCAGGAAACACCCAGCATGCCAGCCGCATTACAGGTAATGCCTGCTCAGCATGGTAAGGAATAAATACCCCGGTATCTACTCCGATCAGGGAATAAGGAAGGGAAAAAGGCCAAGAATAAAAAGCGGATCCTAGTAGAGCCTTATGCCCTAAGTTAACCTTCATTTACCCTAGGATTAGCTACAGGGCTCAGAGGTCTTGCAGTCTAGAATGTCGCAATCCAGAGGTCAAGCATTTTCCTATGTTCAAAGAAAACAGGAACTGCAACTGAGTTGGTTTGAGGGGGAGTTTTCCCTTTAAAGCATTTCTGGAGGGTTCCTATTTCGGATTGGAGCCGGTCTCCCTGGGTGCTGTCATTTGCGTAGGGGATATATAAGTCAGATCCATGGAGGCACTACCTCGCAACTTACAGGACTTAAACGATCCGCTGCTAACGTTTTGGTGCCATATATCAAGCACACCTTTTAGAGTTCTTGTGGAGTCCATGCCTCGATTCTTTAGAGCTGTTTTGGCATCACGGGGGCGACTTATACAATATTAGGCAGGTGGTTTTAAAGTTATCGCTGATCAGTTTAGATCTCAGTTTTGCAAACTACTAGCCTAACACACTGGCTAATATTAATGAATGGCAGTAAGATACACCTGGCAGAACACAATCTCAATGTTTGTGGGGGCCTGATAGTAACGACTCCCAGCACCAATCCTTACACGTTCTGCACGGACAGGAGCCAAAGCCAGAACCAGGCTCCCTCTAGGAGTGCAGGCAGCATTTACACAGTTCTTAACATGAAAATACTGAACTAAGTCATAGAAAACGTTATATCCCAGATCTCAGCATCTACCCAACGATCCGATGCTGCCTTCTTATAATATAAGAGACGTGACAGATCCATCTCACTGCAAAATCTGAGCTGTGCTCGTTCGGGACAAAAAGTACAAAACTGTTTAAGCATAGCACAGCTCGGACAGTAGTGTTACAGCAGCGAGAACAACTTACAATAAGCAGCAGCTACTCCCCACAAACGGTATAAAAAATATATTTTTTTCAAGCTAAATTCTGATCAAGCCAAAGCTTAAAAATTAATTCAGGAGCACATAAGAGCCGATGTCACCCGAGCCATTAGGGCAGCTCACTCACAGATTTGGCTTAGAATGGCTTTCTGCAGCTTCTATGTACTGTGATACATACAAGCATTAGAAGTGAAACAATGATTTTCTTTTTTTTTTGTAATAAAAGTTAATTACAAAACTTGTTTTTGCCCAAATAGATACATTTAAATAAAAAGGTGTCCATAGCATTTAAATGGCAGAAATCGAATTCTTTAAAAAGTGGGAAAATTCCTTCCTGCCCCCAGCTGACAAAAAGACAGATCCCTGGATCCACATTCTGCATTACTACCAGTAACCCGGTATTTTGTGTCTTACAAGGAAGATATCTACCCCCTTCTTATATATCTCTCCACACTTTCAGCCATTACCAAATCCCGTGGGAGAAGGTTCCATAACTTTACGGTTCGGACAGTGATGTGTGGCTTCAGAACTTTGTGACGAAATAAAACTTCCTTTAATGATAAGCAGTGACCCCGTTTTCTCTGCTGTGCCTGCAAAAAGAATAAATGTATTACATTGGTTTTATAGAAACATATACATATTTATATAAAAGATATCCCCTCCACCTCAGCCTTCTCTTCTCTAGGGGAAATACATTTGATCACCTTTCTTTATAACAGAGATCTTCCATACCCCGTATTATGATCAAATCTAAACTATCCCCTCCAATAAAAAACATGACGATCAGTTGGGGACAGGGGAAAAAAAAAAACTCTGGTGGAAACTTTGTTGCAGTTTCTTTTGCAATTTTATGTATTTTCCTTGTAACATAAATTGCATGCTACATACATTTTCCTTTAAAATGGTTCAGAGAAAAAAATAAACCTACAGTTCATCCTGCAGAAAACAAAGATCTCACACAGCTACAATCATGAAAAAATAAAGAATACAGGGGGCAAACAAATTTACAGGGTTTTCAAGAGGTTGCCCAGGTTGGGGGCTATTTTCTATACTGATAACCACTTCCACAGGATAGGTCATCAGTATATGATCGGTTGGGGTCTGACGCCCAGACCCCGCACCGATCAGCTGTTCTGGCTGCCTCCGAGAGCCGGAAGGTATGCAGGGGTCGGTGCCGGAAGCAGAAGGCTCCCACCACAGTATAGCGGCAGTGCTGTAGTACTGCAGCTCTGCTCCTATTCAAGTGAATAGGAGCAGAGCTGCAGTAACCCAGCACAGCTGCTATACAGTGGTCAGCGCCTTCTGCTTCCGGCACCAAGTGACACTTTAAGGATGGCTGTTCTCATTTCAATGTGATGGGGGTAAAGCAAACCTTTGCTCTGACTACAAGAGTGGGGTACCGATCCAGAAACCCCCAATTGGCCATTAATATAAACTTATAGGACATACGGAGTCAATAGCGGAGTCGACTGCGCTATTGATTCCGTCGGAAAAACGGAAACCTGCTGGATGGTGACGAACGGAAACCATTAGCAATGTTTCCGTCACCATTCATATCAATGGTGACTGAAACGGAAGCTGTGGTTTTAGTTTGACTTTCCGTTGCGGGGTTCACCCGACAGAAACCTCTGATGGAACCCTGGAATGGAAAGCCAACGCTGATGTGAACAGGCCCTTATCCATGTGTAGAAGAGTAGACTCCAATTTTAGTATTTCTCTCACTGAACCTGCACAACATCTTTCCACACGATTGTCATGTCCGCTGTTCCCACATGGTAGAACGTTACACTCATGTTGGAGAGAATATAAGAGCAGCTCAGATCAATCACTGGTTATATAAGAATATGTTCACCGGGGCTGGATGTGGCTGCCTACAGTACGAAGCAGTTCATTTATGTGGGGCCCCCTGACCCCCACAATTAACACGGGGCCCTCCATGACCACACTTACAGATCTCAGAATCCTTATTATTTAACTTGCCCTGAGAATGCATTGGGGTTTTTTCCACTGGTGTATTCCAAGAGCCATAACTTTTCTACTTTTCCATCGATGGAGTTGTGTAAGGGCCTGTCCTTTGCAGCCCCTTTACTGTATACTGCACATCTTACCCTTAGTAAATGGCGTTTCCACTGTGCCCCCTGAGTAAATGCCACCCACACTGTGCCCCCTTAGCAACGAACGCCCACACTGTGCCCCCTTAGCAAATAACGCCCACACTGTGCTTTGATAAAGAAAAATAATCGTTATAGCTTTTGTTAAAGGGCTTATCCAGCGACTAAAAATTGCATTGCACTAATATATTTATGTGAAACTAAGTAACTTACTAATGTACTTTAATTAAAAATTCTGTATTAAATGGTGCAGTTCAAACCTCATGACTTATTCAGGAAGTGCTGGAGCTTTTCTAATAGTGATGACGCTCCGACATGGCCCAATGTGACTGAGGGCTTGCTTCATGTGCTGTTCGTGAACATGACAGCAATGGGCAGTCACATTGCCTGTTGCTTGAGTCCCGAGCAGAGCATCGGCTAGCACTTCGCTCGGGACTCCAGCACTGCTCCCGACGTCCATATTTGGTCAATTCAGGGGTTTCCTATCGCTGGAGTCCCCGAGCAGTGCATCAGCTGATGCTCTGCCTGGGGACTCCTCAACTCGTGGGCCGTGATTATGGGCATATAAGCCTAATAGTGCAATAAATCCATATAATGGACAATACAACAAAGCAGTGAATTCACCGCTAGACCAATAGTAATATAAATCACTGGATGCATCTGCAGATCACATCCAGTAGCCATATAGAGCGATAGACACAGATTTAAAAACATAGAATATACCCCCCCAACATGTTTTGCCGTAGATATTGTGAGATTAATCCTCATCACTCTTGAGTTCCTTTTTTCCATAACAGAATTTGTCCAGGATTCATTCATATTCACAAAAATGACCGAGTAATGCTAAATCCCTAATACATGTTCCCTGGTAAGAAAAGTTTGGCCTATGACTCACACTAGTAGGGCTATCTGTAAGAAATGCACATAATATTGAAAAGCTTGCTGACTTATTTGACAATATTACAGAATATGTCTTTGATGCTTTACATATAACTAGCACATTTACCAGTCAGCTTATCTTAGTAACTAACCAGCATACTATAGTCCTGGACTATCTCATAACATCCCAATGCGGTACGTGTCAGATAGTAGGTCCTGCCTGCTGCCATTATATATAACCCTCTGGCCTGTTGCAAGCCACGTATGATATCGAGCAGGATAAGAGGGTAAAGGAAAAGTTCAGGAAACTTGAATTCAGATTTGCTTAGTTGGCTAAACACAGCTAACTGGTTTAAGGGAATAGGTGGTTCCGTTTTATGGAATATTAGATGTGGCTTTGTAGGTATTTATTATAGGAATACTTATTTATTTGATTGTCAAACTAATTTTTTATGCGGATGACGAAGTGTTGTAATGGTTATAAAAACCCAAGTTCTATGTGTAGGAAAAGGAGAAACATTGGGAAATAAAATAACTTCTACATCCTTACTTCCAGTAACAGTTCCCATGCCTCAATTAATCAAAGGATGATGGATGGAACCCCTCTCAAGTCTTTATATGTGTCCATCGGGGTGGTGTTAGGAAACAATCAGATAATTAGGGATAGATTTGTGTGGCCAGGAACACCCCACTCTTAGGTAAATGATTTATAGATGATCTGTGGTAAAGGATCTCAAGGCAAGTTTGATGATCCCACTGTTTATGTGGCTACCCGTGTAATCCGTGATATACCACAGTTTCAGCTGTAACTCATGATAGGTAGATTCCCCAAATCTAATGGCCACTATACTAGGTTAGGAAGGGATAGGAGGATCCGAGTTTTTACCTTCAGAGGATATCGGTTCCCATAGGGATAGAATAGTTGGATACAGTATTTTGTCAAAAAGAGGTGAACTGGGGGGGCGTGGCCAGCTATGGGAGAGTGAAGTCGTGTTTGCTCCAGCTCCTCACCCAGCGTTCATATTAGTGGCTAGCATCGACTCCCAGTAATGGGAAAAGCTTCAAAAAAATCTAAGGCAGCAGCCCTTTCCTGCCCCTCTTCACCCCAGCGCGATATTGGGGTCTATTTCGGGCGCCATCAGCAGATGCAGCTGAGGGCCTCATCGCGGTCTGAAGCAGGCGACCAAGATGGCCGCTCGGAGCCGTCCTCGACGCTAGCTCGGTGCCCTGGGCCTCCGGAGACCGCATCTGACGACGTCCACTTACCCTCCAGGGTGCAGCTGCAGGAGGTCGATGGATCCGTGTCTCCTCACCAGGCATCGGACAAGACGGGGGCCCGGCCGACGACGCCTGCTACTTCCCAAGATGGCCGCCGGGACTCTGTGTCGGCTGGAAACGGGCCCGCTCAGGAGAGCTCGGCCCTTCTTTCACTCCCGCCAGCTGGGAGAGCTCGGGATCCGAGGGAACCGGACCCCCGACCGGGATTTGAGGTCTCTGGGGTCTCTGGGGCCTCCTCTGCGGTCGCCGCCGCGCTCCTGCAGTCGGACCACGTGGTCCCGCAAGATGGCCGCCGGCGTTCTCGGGCCGACCAGCAGAAGTCGGGGAAGCATCCTGCAGCAGAGCTCTCTGTGCCTCCTAGACAAGATGAGGGGCGGACACAGACTGACCTGGAGTCCCTTAGAATGGGAGACTCCGCGGACGACCGGACGGTGGATGGTCAGAGGGAGGACCGCAGTGAGTACCAGGGCCCTGTGCCACATACCGCTAGTGCCACGGCTCACCATGTGGGGCTGATATACCCAGATCCCCCTCTCAGGGGACCTGGGCAGGTAGGGGCCTCCCCCTCTTGGTCCCTGAGCAATACCCCCAGCGCTTTATTGACAACCACTCAGCCCCTGAATATGGGGTCTTTCCCGCACCCCGGGAATATGTCTGTGCTGCGGACATGCGGCCAGGGTCCCCAGTGCCACCCACTTTCTTCTCCTGACCTGGATAATACCCATACATCAGCAGGCTTGGGATCGCATTTCCCAGATCCGTCGTCTGGGTCTGTGTGTGAAAATAGGCCGGCAACCCTCTCGGATATCCGCCAGCTTGTGCAATTGATGCCCACCAGGGAGGATATGTCTTCCTTTGCGAGACAGATCGTGGAAGAGTGTAAGCTAGAGTTTACCCAGTTCCGTGCTGAACTTTCCTCACTTACTGCGAGAGTGGACACACTCACTCAGGATCGGGCGGCTGATAATGCTACTATTGTGAATATCCAAACAACGATCCAGCAGCACTCAGCCCAACTGTTCACTTTACAGCAACATCTGGACGACATTGAAAACCGTAACCGGAGGAATAACCTACGAGTCCGGGGGTTACCAGAATCCATTCCTGCGTCTGACCTGTTTTCAACCCTGTCAACCATCTTTAATAATTTATTGGGTCGCCCGCCGAACACCCATATAGAAATTGACCGAGCACATAGAGCTCTCCGCCCGGTGAGTGTTGAGGATCCACGCCCGAGGGATGTCATTTGCCGAATTCACTTTTACGCCATCAAAGACTCTATCCTACAAAAAATCAGACGACAGCCTATCATCCTTCACCAAGGCACGCAACTACGTATTCTGCCGGATTTATCACGACATACGCTGGCGCAGAGAGCTGCTCTCAAACCCCTCTTGGAGGTACTCCGGAGCCGTGATATCATCTACAGTGGGGCTTCCCCTTTGCCCTGATGGTCCGACAAGATGGTCGTACCCATACAGTACGATCCCCGGCCGACGTGCCTGGATTCTTACGGGACTTGAACCTCCCTCAGGTTTCTCTACCGGAGTGGCCCTCGCTGCTATCCTCTGCTGGCGGAGGACCGCGGTCGGGACGGCCGCTTCCTCGGCCCCTGCATGCGACGGTGGGTCGCCCTCAGCGCGGACCCCGCAGAAGATCTGGTCGCCGGCAAGAACGCGATCCTACTCCACCTATGGAAATTGCCCGCTCGGCGTGATGACCTGGAGTGCCTTTCACGGCGACGAGGACTGCTTCCTCTTCTGTGTGGAATTGAGGCTGCCTGCTGTTTGAATATTTCCATTAGATGCCTTACTACTGCTTTTGTCTTTGCATTGAGTTTTAGATGTTAAGCTGTTCATACTTTTATTATAGTACGCTGGGGAGTGCGGATAACTCTCATGCATAGTTGTCACCTTCCCCCTGTAGGTATTGGACCAAATTTTTGGTCTTTCGCATTTGTGCGTTTAGTTGATGCGGTAGTGTTTCTCATACTGCCTTTTTTGTTGAATACTTGTATGTGTTTTTTTTCTAATGCTCTGTCTTTTACTTCTAGCTTGTTCCCTTCCCCTTCCTTCCTCCTGGCGATCCTGGACTCCTGCCCCTCGTGGGTTTTCCAGTGCACCTCTCCAAGCCGTTTAGTCTACATCCATGGCTGACCTCAATATTGCCTCCTTCAATGTGAAGGGGCTGAATGTTCCTGAAAAGCGGGCGCAAATCCTCCACCATCTACACAAGCGTAAGGTACACATTGCATGCTTCCAGGAGACACATTTCAAGGAAGGACACACCCCTACCATTAAACATAAATTTTACACTACTTGGCACTTCAATAATAACCCACTTTCCAGAGCGTGTGGAGTGGCCATAGCGCTCCACAAGTCCCTCCCCCATCAGGTTGTCAATTCGGTCGTGGACCCCGACGCTAGGTATATCATTTTAGTGCTTAATATTGGTGGGAGGGAGTTCACGGTGATTAATGCTTATGCTCCCAATCAGGGACAGGTGCCTTTCATTCTTAAACTTATAGATACTGCCCTTCCGGTGGTCAGGGGGACTGTGGTGCTGTGCGGAGACTTCAATCTCACTTTGGATCCGACAGTGGATAATTCTACTGGTCATTCGAGTCTGGCATATGGTGCTATCAGACGGGTGAAACGTGCTCTCTTGCAGCTCCAATTATGTGATGCATGGCGCATTCAACATCCCGCTGATAAGGATTATAGTTTTTACTCTCATCCGCATGGCACATACAGTCGCTTGGACTACATTTTTCTGCAGCAGCATGCTCTCCCCTGGGTCACCAACACGTCCATTGGTAGTATTCTGTGGTCTGACCATGCGCCGGTGTATTGCACCTTGCAGCTCCCCTTCCTCACTAAGGGCCCCTGGACTTGGAAACTTAACGAGTCCCTCCTCCTGGATGGGGTATGCCATGCTGACTTGCTTAAGACGGTGGAGCATTTTACACTGGACCACGCTCGTGATGACACGTCCCCCTTGATTCGTTGGGAGGCCCTTAAATGTGTTCTTAGGGGGGTACTCATAAAACATGGGGCGCGCCTTAAAAGAGAGAGGGCCCATTCCCTTAAAATTGCGCTCCAAAAAATTAGCTCCCTGGAACTGGCTCACAAGCGTGCGCTCTCTCTTCCGATTCTACGGGAATTACAGGTTGCCCGACAGGAGGCCAGGCGGCTGCTGGACTCGGCCCAGCAGCGTGCTCTTCAAGTCTGTCGTAGTAGGTTTTATGAGTTTGGCAATAAGAGCGGACGCATGTTGGCCAGAGCTTTAAAGGCTAGGACTGCCCAGTCACACATACCAAACACTAAATCTCCGTCTGGCCAGGTTGTTCACACGACCCCGGAAATAGCGGATTGTTTCCATAGTTTTTTCTCTGACCTGTACAGCCTTGACTCACCCGCCCGCGCCCCCTCCCTTCCGCCGGACCGGGATTCTTTCTCCTCTCCCTTCACACCGTTGTCTAGGGAGATAGCAGAGGAACTAGATATGGACTTCACCTCCCAGGAGCTCCTTGCGGTTATAACCGATCTTCCTGGGGGAAAGAGTCCTGGCCCGGACGGCTATACTGCCAAATTCTACAAAATGTTATCTGATCATTTAATACCGCTCCTACGGCCAGCGTTTAACTCTGTGTCCCCAGAGGTCATGTTTCCTCCCAGCTCCACTTTAGCCCACGTCACGGTTATCCCTAAACCGGGTAAAGACCCTCAACTCTGCTCAAGTTATCGTCCCATCTCCTTACTCAATGTAGATCTAAAAATATATGCCAAGTTGCTTGCCAATAGATTGAATAAATACCTGCCTAGTCTAGTTCATCCGGACCAGGTGGGGTTTGTACCGGGCCGGGAGGCGCGGGACAACACCCTCAAAACATTTGATATCATCCACCATGCACAGACTAAACACATCCCGCTCATGATCCTGTCCCTGGATGCCGAAAAGGCATTTGACAGAATATCATGGCCTGCCCTTCACCAAACCCTTCGACATGTAGGTGTGGGACCCTCTCTCCTGGCAAAAATTATGGCACTGTATCACACACCTTCGGCCCAAATAAAAATAAATGGATCCCTCTCGGCACCTTTCACGATTCATAATGGCACTAGACAGGGATGCCCCCTGTCTCCCCTGTTGTATGTCCTGGTCATGGAGCATCTCATGGCCTCCATCCGGAACAACTTGGATATCAAAGGCATTAACATTGGAGGAATGGAATATAAGTGCTCGGCATTTGCTGACGACCTATTGGTCTATCTCACAGACCCTCATGTCTCCCTCCCTTCTTTGATGTCCGAGTTGTCCCGTTTTGGAACTTGGTCTAATTTCAAGATTAATTTCTCTAAGTCTGAAGCGTTAAATGTTTCTCTCCCTGCCCAGCTAGTGTCGCTTCTCCAAAGTAACTTCCCTTTCTCGTGGCCTTCCAGAGGCATTACATATTTAGGTGCTCGTATAAGTAGAGACCTCACACAGCTGTTTACAAATAACTTCATCCCCCTGCTGGCCAAGTTTCGTACTGACCTTAGTTCCTGGCATAAGACTGAATTCTCCTGGTTCGGCCGGATTAATATTATTAAAATGTCTCTACTCCCCCGTTTACTTTATCTCCTGCAGACCATCCCCATCACTATCCCATCTACCTACTGGTTGCGGTTTCAGCAGTGTTTTGGCTCCTTCATTTGGCCGACTGGTCGTCCGCGTTTGAGCCGAGCTCTTCTGACTCGCTCCAGGGGTGCGGGTGGGGTGGGTCTGCCGGACTGTCGGCTCTATTATCTAGCATCAACACATGCGCGGGTTTTAGATTTTTTTCACAACCGAGAATCAAAACTGTGGGTTCGTTTGGCTCAACAACTATGCCCCAGTACCCTATCTACCCTGCCGTGGACCCTGCCTGGGAATAGACCGACCCAACCCTCCTTTGTTGTACACCATACCCTTGTGGCGTTGAGGCACATAAAGCCTGGAAGTACGCTGGTTGACCCCCTGGGTCCTTTAACTCCGGTTACGGACAATCCTGCCTTTCCTGCTGGTAAGGCTGGTCGCTCCTTCCTAGGTAGGTCACCCACCAACCCCTTGTATTTTGCACAGGTTCTATCTGCCTCCTCTCTTCTCCCTTTAACCTCTATCTGCCCCGAGGACGTGCTCTCTCCTCGCCGTATGTATGAATACGCCCAGTTGAAGCACTTTTATGGAGCAGTTAATCGACGCGCACATCTCCACCGGTTGTTAACTGACTTTGAACGCCTCTGTGTCTCCACCCAGCCCCCTACCCACGCCATCTCCACATTATACAAACTACTACTTGCACAGCGATCCCAACAACTCCCCTCCTTCTGCGGGGCTTGGGAGAGAGAATTACAGACTACATTTACAGAAGCACAGTGGAAGAGGTGTTTCACCCTTTCTCAAAAAGTCTCTATAGCCAGTAGGGCCCAGGAAACTAGTTACAAAATTGTCTCTAGATGGTATCGGGTCCCGGCGGCTCTGCATAAATGGTTTCCATCTGTGCCTGACAGTTGTTGGCGGTGTGGTGCTGCGGGAGGCTCCATGTCACATGTCTGGTGGAGTTGCCCCTTGTTGAGGAGTTTTTGGGATGCAGTACTTAGATTAATACTAGAAGTTACCGGAGTTTCTGTTCCCGATTCCCCAGAAGCTGCTCTGTTATTTATGTTCCCGATGCCAATACACGTTTATAAAAGTTCCCTAGCTAGACATCTCCTTCAGGCGGCAAAGTCAGTGATCCCGCGCAGGTGGAAAACTGCAATGCCTCCAACATTAGATGAGTGGTTTCGGGAGGTTGCCGTGATACAGCACATGGAACACCTGGTAGCTCACTCCCCGGCAGCTGTGGTAAAATATACGTCTACATGGTCGCCATGGATAGTGTTCCTTTCGTCTTCTTCATACCTCACGGCCGTGACCTGAGTTGGCCTATGCCCCTGTGAAGTGTACGGTGGTGCTTATTTTCTGTTGGCTGCATTCATAATACCCCGGAACAGGAGTCCAGGATCCTCTTGCCCTCGCCCTTCCCTCCTTTCCCTCCCTCTCTTGGGGCCTTTTCTATTCGTTCTTTTCCCCTGTCTAGGGTAATGTGCCTCTCCTTCTCTGCTTCAATTAAGTGGCCTCAACGTATGCTCTGCTGCTTTGCTCATGAACTCATTCATGCTACTGACGTATACTGAATAATGTTCTTGAATGGGGATGTGATGCACATTTCTGATTTTGTTTTAGTGGGTTTTTGCTTTGGTCTTTGACCTTGTTTGTTTGTTAATTTACTGTGTGGAGGCCTTCCCTCCACTATGTCTTGTAACTTTGTGTACTGAAACTTAATAAAACTTTGAATAAGAAAAAAGAGGTGAACTGTCAGAGTAATAAATCTAATACCCGTTAGATTTATATATTGTATTATTATCAAAATGACTGCATTATATTGTTTGAGATATGTATTAGATATGTTTTTAATCGTCTCTTAAATGAATGTATTGCCTATCATCTAAGATAGGGTAAAGATGACATCATCTGGCATTCCAAACTGATGAGTACCAGGATTCCTATATATTAGGAAGAAAGTAATTACCTTATATGGAACTATTTTTGGGTGTATACCTATATGTACTTGGCATCATCTGATTGGTTAATGTGTGTTAAGTTAAAGCATGAATCTATAAATAAAGGCTCTGTCCACAGCCATTTAAGATTTCTGTACATCAAACCATTGTATGTGCAATCTCTCTCGATCTGTAATTTTTGTGAATACGAATGAATCCTTGACAAATTCTGTTATGGAGAAAAGGAACTCAAGAGTGATGGGGATTAATCTCACAATACGGAGTCCTCAGGGATATATGGGGTAATGGCGCCGTAAACGCCAGAGAGCAGGCTTAAATATCCTCGGTCGTCGTTACTGAAACGGATTGATGCCAAGAAGTCAATCAAGAAAGAGCGTGCTAAGTCATACCCACGCATCATCTGTCTGAATGTCCCTAGCCAATAGGTGAAAGATTCAGGTGTTTGCGCACAGCCCATAGGAAAGACGTTAAGTATTGGAGTATATTGTATTGCGCATGCCAGTATTGGAGTATATTGTATTGTGCATGCCAGTATTGGAGTATATTGTATTGCGCATGCCCAGGGACTTGGTTTCTGCAGGCTTGCTATTTAGCTATTGTAATTCTGCTAGAACTTAAAAGCATAATATCGAGGCAATTCCTTTGCCGTTCCCTGAACTTAGCATTTAACTGTTGATATTTCTGGGTACACTGGGGTATAAATATACCAATAAACAATTTACAAAATGTAATAGAGTAACAGAAATAAGTAATCATGGCTATTCGACAAATGATACCTGTATTTCCTTGTCTAGATAAAATAATATCAATGGTTTATGAAAGGATATGTGTTCAAAAGATTTGTTTTTCAATAGACGTTAAGTTATTCTCAAGACGAATTTTGTAGAAAGAGATTTATTTTATTAAGAGTTAATTAGTAATTAGTATTTAAGAATAATCTACATAGTAGTAGAAATAAATAAACGTTCCTTATTTAACCCCTTAATGACCAGGCCTGAAAAGACCTTAACCCCTTCCCGCTCCTGGACGTACTATTACGTCATGGCAGCTGTGTCGTTCGCGCTCCATGATGGAATAGTACGTCTCGGAAGTAACGGCCGTTTCGGCCGTCCTCCCGACACATACAGGAGCTGTGACGCTGCTGTCTTGTTCAGCAGCTGCCGCAGCTCCTACAACGGGGACCGATCGCTGTGTCCCCGCTGATTAACCCCTTAAAAGCCGCGTTCTATAGAGATCGGGGCTTTTTAGGGGTTAAGCTGCCATCGCCGGCCTGCTACACGATAGCGGCCGGCGATGGTGACTATGGCAACCGGACACCAAACAATGGCGTCCGGCTATGCCATAGACGGAAGCCTAGTGGGTCCTGACAACGTCAGGACCCACTATGCTTGCTGTCAGTGACTAGCTGACAGTTCTAATACACTGCACTACGCATGTAGTGCAGTGTATTAGAATAGCGATCAGGGCCTCCTGTCCTCAAGTCCCCTAGTGGGGCAGAGTAATACAGTAAAAAAAAAAGTTAAAAAAAGATGTGTAAAAATAAGAAAATAAAAGTTTAAAAAGTATTAAAAGTAAAAATCCCCCTTTTTACCTTATCAGTCATTTATTATTAATAAAAATATATAAACAAACAAATAAACTATACATAATTGGTATCGCCGCGTCCGTAACGACCTGAACTACAAACCTATTTCGTTATTTATCCCGCACGGTGAACGCCGTAAAAGAAAATAATAATAAACCGTACCACAATCACAATTGTTTGGTCACTTCACCTCCCAAAAAATGGAATAAAAAGAGATCAAAAAGTCGCATGTACCGAAAAATGGTCCTGATCGAAACTACAGTTCGTTACGCAAACAATAAGTCCTCGCACGCCTTTATTGATTGAAAAATAAAAAAGTTCTGGCTCTTAGAATAAGGTAACACAAAAAGTGAATGATTTTTTACAAAACTTATTTTATTGTGCAAACGCCATAAGACATAAAAAAAACCTATAAACATCTGGTATCGCCGTAATCGTATCGCCCCGCAGAATAAAGTGAATGTGTCATTTATAGCGCACGGTGAACGCTGTAAAAAAAATAGAATAAAAAAACAATAGTAGAATTGCTGTTTTTTAGTCACCACGCCACCTAAAAATAGAATAAAAACGGATCAAAAAGCCGCATGCACCCCAAGAAAACTACAATGGGTTCCTCAAGGGGTCTAGTTTCCAAATTGGGGTCACTTTTGGGGGATTTCCAATGTTTTGGCACCACAAGACCTCTTCAAACCGGACATGGTGCCTAATAAAAAAGAGGCCTCAAAATCCACTAGGTGCTCCTTTGCTTCGGAGGCCGGCGCTTCAGTCCATTACCGCCCGAGGGCCACATGTGGGATATTTATCAAAACTGCAGAATCTGGGCAATAAGTATTAAGTTGCGTTTCTTTGATAAATCCAATTGTGTTGTAAAAAAAATGGAATAAAGAGGATTTTCTGACAAAAAAAAAAATTTAAACTTCACCTCTACTTTGCTCTAAATTTCTGTGAAACACCTAAAGGGTTCATAAACTTTCTACATGCTGTTGTGAATACTTTGAGGGGTCTAGTTTCTAAAATGGGGTGTTTGATAGGGGTTTCTAATATATGGGCCCCTCAAAGCAACTTCAGAACTGAACTGTAACCTAAAAAAATAAATAAATGAGGCAATACTTCGCTTCTTACATTATACTTATAATGAGCCGTGCCCACCCCCAGATGACCCCAGTTTTGACCGTTTGTATAAACGGAGACCCCTATTAGACCGTTTCAGAGCCCGGTTTTCCCAAGCATACACCCCCGAGAAGTGTATTTCTATTGATGAGTCCCTGGTACATTTTAAAGGGAGGGTTCAATTCCGCGAGTACCTGCTGGATAAGAGGGCAAGGTATGGCGTGAAGATGTCTAATCTGTGCGAGAGTGCATCAGGGTATACCTACAGGTTTAGGATATATGAAAGAAAGGCCACCCCCAAACCAGACTGCATCCTGGACTACAAAAGGTACATGGGAGGGATGGACTTGTCAGATCAAATCCTGAAGCCCTACAGCGCCATGCGGTGTGGTATAAGAAGCTGGCCGGGCACATCATACAGATGGCATTGTACAATGTGTACGTGCTACATAGATGTGCAGGCCAGAACCTAATCTTTAGGGACCAAGAAGGGGGGCACCCAGTACTTCTGGAAGCGAGGCCACACGCATCGTACCAGGGCGGCAACACTTTCCAGGAGAAGTTCCCCAAACTGGCAAGAAGGGAAAAAGTCAAAAGAGGTGCAAAGTCTGCTATAAGAGGGGGATAAGGGATGACACAATATATCAATGTGACTCGTGTCCCGAATAACCAGAGCTCTGTATGAAAGAGTGTTTTAAAATTTATCATACATCCGTTGGTTTATAATTTACCCCAATTTTACTTACCCTGATGCACTCCGCACAGCTTATCCCCCCTCGTCTTTCCCCTCTGAGCCCAGCTGTGTGCCCAGGCAACTGATAACAGCCACATGTAGGGTATTGCCATACCCGAGAGAACCCACATTACAGTTTATGGGGTGTAGGTCAAAATGCTCACTACACCTCTAGATGAATGCCTTAAGGGTGTAGTTTTTAAAACGGGGTCACTTCTTGTGGGTTTCAACTGTACTGGTACCTCAGGTGCTTCTGCATACATGACTTCGCACTAGAAAATCCCCAGTAGGCCAAATGGTGGTCCTTTCCTTCTGAGCCCTCCCATGGGCCCAAACAGCAGTTTATCACCACAAATGGGGTATTGCCACACTCAGGACAAATTGGGCAACAAAATGGAGAATTTTATTTCTTGTGAAAATAAGACTTTTTGAGCTAAAATGACATATTATTGGAAAAAATATATATTTTTTTTAATTCCCAGCCCAATTCAAATAAGTTCTGTGAAGAAACTATGGGGTCTAAATGGTCACATTACCCATAAATGAATTCCTTGAGGGGTGTAGTTTCCAAAATGGGGTCACTATTGGGGGATTCCTACTGTTTTGGCACCTCAACACCTCTTCAAACCTGGCATGCTGCCTAAAATATATTCTAAGAAAAAAGAGGCCTCAAAATGCACTAGGTGCTTCTTTGCTTCTGGGGCTTGTGTTTTATTCCACGAGCGCAGCAGAGCCACATGTGGGACATTTCTAAAAACTGCAGAATCTGGATAATACATATTTAGTAGTGTTTCTCTGGTAAAACCTTCTGTGTTACAGAAAAAAAAATGAAGTTTGCAAATTTCACCTCCACTTTCCTTTAATTCCTGTGAAATGAGTGAAGGGTTAAAAAAAACTTTCTAAATGCTGTTTTGAATACTTTGAGGGGTCTAGTTTTTAAAATGGGGTGTTTTATCAGGGTTTATAATACATAGGCCCACAAAGCCACTTCAGAACTCAAGAGGTACCTTAAAAAAAAGGCATTTGAAATTTTCTTAAAAATATGAGAAATTGCTGTTTATGTTCTAAGCCTTGTAACGTCCAAGAAAAATAAAATAATGTTCAAAAAACGATGCCAATCTAAAGTAGACATATGGGAAACGTGAACTAGTAACTATTTTGGGTGGTATAACCGTCTGTTTTTCAAGCAGATGCATTTAAATTCTGAAAAATGCTATTTTTTCAAAATTTTCTCTAAATTTTGCAATTTTTCACAAATAAAGACTGAATATATCGACCAAATTTTACCACGAACATGAAGCCCAAAGTGTCACGAGAAAATCTCAGAATCGCTTGGATAGGTTTAAGCATTCCGACGTTATTACCACATAAAGTGAAATATGTCAGATTTCAAAAATGGGCTCTGAGCCTTAAGGCCAAAACTAGGCTGCGTCCTTAAGGGGTTAATGACCAGCTCAGTTTCTGTTTTTGCCTCTCTGCGCTTCAGCAGCCATAACTTTTTTTATTTTTTCATTGCTGTGGCTGTATGAGGCCTTGTTATATGCGAGAGAAATAGTTTGTTTTTTTCCCCACAGTTTGGGGGTAAAAAAATTTTTTTTTACGGCGTGAATGTAGGACAAAGCGATTCTCAGAGTAGTTTTCTTGGGTTTATTTTTTATCCCGTTCACGTTTCACGCTAAATAACCGATTAGATTAATTCTTCAGGTTATTACGGTCGTGTAGATACCTAATATGCGTAGGTTTTTTGTTTTTATTTAGTGTAGGGGCAATAAAATATATTTAATGCAAAATAAAGACTCTTATAATGGCAGGGGGGTAGGGAAACAGACAGTGAGCCCTAATCTACCCACCACTCAGTCCCTGCCTACTTGCAACGACCCGCCCTAGGCGACGGGGTACAACTGGGCGACAGTCCCTACGCTCAGTAGGTGCACGACAGAAAAACAGACAAGGGGACACAAGGAAAGGGAAATGGGGCAGTTGCCCACGGCAACACCGTGAGCAACAAGAGAGGTGAACGAGCAGAGTCAAACCAGGAATGTACGAGGTACCAAACGCAGAGCAGGAGAGTAGTCAGTAAGCCGGGGTCAGTATGAAGCAAGGTCAAATAGCTAGGAGCTGCAGCAAGGCCAGGAAACCACACGAGAAGAATCACAAGCAAAGGAGGAACAGGAAAGGCAGGTATAAATAGACAGAGGGCGGGAGCTAGCTCCGTCTGGCCAGGCTGCGATAGGCTCTCCCACTCCTAAGCCTGCCATCCTGAGTGGTGGAAGATGGAGTCAGTCTCAGAGACATAGAACCAGGTGCAGACTGATTACCCATGGGCCTATACACAGAAGTTGTGCCTGGCAGATCCTTTACAGTACCCCCCCCCTTTTATGAGGGGTCACCGGACCCTTTCTAAGTGGACCTGGTTTATTGGGAAAACGAAGGTGGAACTTCCTGACCAATACTCCAGCGTGAACATCCCGGTCGGGTACCCAAGTCCTCTCCTCAGGCCCGTATCCTCTCCAATGGACCAGGTACTGGAGGTAGCCTTGGACCATCTTGCTGTCCACAATCTTGGCCACCTCGAATTCCATCCCCTCAGGGGTGAGAACGGGAACAGGAGGTTTCCACGAGGGAGCCCAGGACGGGGAGCAGCGTTTAAGGAGGGAGGCATGAAACACGTCGTGTATACGAAAAGATGGGGGCAACTCCAGTCGGAAAGAGGCAGGATTGAGGACTTCAATGACCTTATACGGCCCTATAAACCGGGGAGCAAACTTCTTGGACGGGACCTTAAGGCGCAAGTTCTTTGACGATAACCACACCAGATCCCCGACCATAAACAAGGGGTTAGCAGAACGTCTTCTATCAGCTTGAGTTTTTTGTATACTCTGGGACGCCTCTAGGTTCTTCTGAACCTGGGCCCAGACTGTGCACAGTTCCCGATGAACGACCTCTACCTCGGGATTGTTGGAACTACCAGGTGAAACGGAGGAGAACCGTGGATTAAACCCAAAATTACAGAAAAAGGGGGAGATCCCTGACGAGTTACTGACCCGGTTATTAAGGGAAAATTCGGCGAGGGGAATGAATGAGACCCAATCATATTGACAGTCAGAGATAAAACACCTTAAATATTGTTTTAGAGACTGATTAGTCCTCTCAGTTTGGCCATTAGTTTCAGGATGGAAGGCAGAGGAGAAGGACAGATCAATCTCCAACTTTTTACAGAAGGCTCTCCAAAACAATGAAACAAATTGTACCCCTCTGTCCGAAACAATATTGACAGGGACCCCATGGAGACGCAGGATGTGTTTGACAAACAAGGTACCTAACATCTTAGCATTGGGTAGTTTCTTGAGGGGCACAAAGTGGCACATCTTACTGAAGCGGTCTACTACCACCCACACCACCGACTTGCCTTGAGATGGAGGAAAATCGGTGATAAAATCCATGGAGATATGGGTCCAAGGTCTCTGGGGAATGGGCAAAGAACGTAGTAAGCCTGCTGGTCGGGACCTGGGAGTCTTGGACCTGGCACAAACCTCACAAGCGGCGACGTAGGCCTCAACGTCTTTAGGCAACCCAGGCCACCAATAGTTTCTGGCAATGAGGTGTTTGGTACCCAGGATGCATGGATGACCAGATAGTGCGGAGTCATGATTTTCCCTAAGTACCCTTAGCCGGAGTTGCAGGGGAAAAAACAGCTTGTTCTCAGGAAGGTTCCCGGGAGCTGAACCTTGATCAGCCGCAATTTCAGAGACTAAATCAGAATCAATAGAAGAAACGACTATACCAGGAGGCAAAATACAAGCAGGATCTTCCTCCGAAGGAGGGCTGGCCATGAAGCTACGCGACAGTGCATCGGCCTTAATATTTTTAGACCCAGCCCTATAGGTAACCAAAAAGTTGAATCTGGTAAAAAATAGCGCCCATCGAGCTTGTCTCAGGTTTAGCCTCCGGGCAGATTCTAGGAAAACCAGATTCTTGTGGTCAGTAAGGACCGTTACCTGGTGCCTAGCCCCCTCCAGGAAGTGGCGCCACTCTTCAAATGCCCATTTAATGGTTAAGAGTTCGCGGTTGCCAATATCATAGTTACGCTCAGTGGGCGAAAACTTCCTGGAGAAGTAGGCACAGGGACGGAGATGGGTGAGGGACCTGGTACCCTGGGACAAGACAGCCCCCACTCCCACCTCGGATGCGTCAACCTCCACGATAAATGGCTCCATTTGGTTGGGCTGGACAAGCACCGGAGCCGAGATAAAGCACTTCTTAAGGACCTCAAAAGCCTGGACAGCCTCAGGAGGCCAGTGGAGGAGATCAGCACCTTTGCGAGTGAGGTCCGTAAGAGGCTTAGCGATGACCGAGAAGTTAGCAATAAATCTGCTGTAATAATTAGCGAAGCCCAAGAAACACTGTAACGCCTTCAGGGAGGCAGGTTGGACCCATTCCGCCACAGCCTGGACCTTGGCGGGGTCCATGCGGAATTCATGAGTGAGGATTTGACCCAAAAATGGTATCTCTTGCACCCCAAACACACATTATTCGGTCTTAGCTAACAGTTTTTTTCCCGAAGGACCTGGAGCACCTTCCTGACATGCTCAATGTGGGAGGACAAGTCCTTGGAAAACACGAGTATGTCATCAAGGTACACTACAAGAAATACCCCAAGGTAATCCCTTAAAATCTCATTTATGAAATTCTGGAAGACCACGGGGGCATTACACAACCCAAAGGGCATGACGAGGTATTCGAAATGACCTTCGGGCGTGTTAAACGCAGTCTTCCACTCATCCCCCTCTTTGATGCGGATAAGGTTATACGCCCCCCGTAGATCAAACTTAGAGAACCATTGGGCCCCCTGGACTTGATTAAAGAGATCAGGAATCAAAGGAAGGGGATACTGGTTCCTTACAGTGACCTTATTCAAGTTACGGTAGTCAATGCATGGCCTAAGACCACCATCCTTCTTCCCTACGAAGAAGAAGCCAGCACCTACCGGAGAAGTAGAGGGGCGAATGTAACCCTTGGCCAGGCATTCCTGGATATACTCTCTCATGGCTTCACGTTCGGGACAAGAAAGGTTAAATATCCTACCCTTAGGGAGCTTAGCTCCTGGTATCAAATCGATAGCGCAATCGTATTCTCTATGAGGAGGTAACACTTCGGAGGCCTCCTTAGAGAAAACATCGGCGAAGTCCTGAACAAACTCAGGTAGCGTGTTCACCTCCTCAGGGGTAGAAATAGAATTAACAGAAAAACATTACGTCAAGCATTCATTACCCCATTTGGTAAGCTCCCCAGTATTCCAGTCAAACGTGGGATTATGCAACTGCAACCAGGGAAGGCCTAAAACCAAATCGGACGATAATCCCTGCATCAACAGTACAGAGCACTGCTCCAAATGCATGGAGCCAACAAGGAGTTCACAAACAGGGGTATGCTGAGTAAAATAACCATTAGCAAGAGGAGTGGAGTCGATACCCACTACCGGGACAGGTTTAAGCAAATCAATCAAAGGCATAGCTAGAGACATAGCAAATTCCACAGACATGATATTAGCAGAAGACCCTGAATCCACGAAGGCACTGCCGGTAGCAGACCTACCACCAAAAGAGACCTGAAAGGGAAGCAAGATTTTATTACGTTTCATATTTACGGGAAATACCTGTGCGCCCAAGTGACCTCCCCGATGATCACTTAGGCGCGGAAGTTTTCCGGCTGCTTATTCTTACGCCTAGGACAGGTGTTCACTTGATGTTTGTCATCCCCACAATAGAAGCAGAGACCATTCTTCCTGCGGAACTCTCTACGTTGTCGGGGGGACACGGAGGCCCCGAGTTGCATAGGTACCTCTGAGTCTTCCGTGGAAGAGCGAAGCAACGGGACCTCGGGAGGCATCATGGGGGAGTCAGAGGGGAAAACACAAAACCGTTCAAGTTGTCGTTCCCTGAGACGTCGGTCAAGTCGTACCGCTAAAGCCATAACCTGGTCTAAGGAGTCAAAACAGGGATAGCTAACTAGCAGGTCTTTCAGGGCGTTCGACAGACCCAACCTAAACTGGCACCTTAAGGCAGGGTCATTCCACCAAGAAGCTACGCTCCACTTCCTAAAGTCAGAGCAATACTCCTCCACAGGTCTCTTACCCTGACGTAAGGTCACCAGCTGACTCTCGGCAAGGGCAGTCCTGTCAGTCTCGTCATAAATGAGTCTGAGAGCAGAAAAGAAACGGTCAACGGAGGAAAGTTCAGGGGCGTCAGGAGCCAGGGAGAAGGCCCATTCTTGGGGCCCTTCCTGGAGCCGGGACATAATTATACCCACCCGCTGGCTCTCAGAACCTGAGGAGTGGGGCTTTAAGCGAAAGTAGAGCTTACAACTCTCCCGAAAGGAGAGAAAAGTCCTCCGGTCCCCTGAGAACCGGTCAGGCAACTTGAGGTGGGGTTCAAGGGGTGAGGCTGGTTGACCCTCTGAGCCAGGGGCTGGACCTGTAGGGAGAGACCCTGCATTTGCTGAGCCAGGGTCTCAAGGGGGTCCATAATAGAGTGAGGGACCAGGGTAGCCTAGGTATATGGGCTTGTGATTATGTAATGGCAGGGGGGTAGGGAAACAGACAGTGAGCCCTAATCTACCCACCACTCAGTTCCTGCCTACTTGCAACGACCCGCCCTAGGCGACGGGGTACAACTGGGCGACAGTCCCTACGCTCAGTAGGTGCACGACAGACAAACAGACAAGGGGACACAAGCAAAGGGAAATGGGGCAGTTGCCCACGGCAACACTGTGAGCAACAAGAGAGGTGAACGAGCCCAGTTAAACCAGGAATATACGAGGTACCAAACGCAGAGCAGGAGAGTAGTCAGTAAGCCGGGGTCAGTATGAAGCAAGGTCAAATAGCTAGGAGCTGCAGCAAGGCCAGGAAACCACACGAGAAGAATCACAAGCAAAGGAGGAACAGGAAAGGCAGGTATAAATAGACAGAGGGCGGGAGCTAGCTCCGTCTGGCCAGGCTGCGATAGGCTCTCCCACTCCTAAGCCTGCCATCCTGAGTGGTGGAAGATGGAGTCAGTCTCAGAGACATAGAACCAGGTGCAGACTGATTACCCATGGGCGTATATACAGAAGTTGTGCCTGGCAGATCCTTTACAACTCTTTTTGGGACTTTTTTTATTTATTTATTTGTTTTGTTACTTTTTTTTTTTTTTTTAATCCCATCAAGGGATAACTTTATTTGTAACTTTATTTTTTACTTGTAATGTATTAGCATACTTCTGTATGCTAATACACTACACTGTGTCACAGGCTGCTGATAAGGCAGCACATAGTGTGCCCGAACAGCAGGCACACGGAACAGACAGCCCTGGGGTCCTTTGTAGGTCCCCAGGGCTGACTGCAGAGGGATTCCCTGGTGTTTGATCGCATCGCTGGAATCCCGGTGATGCGATCAAAGAGGGGAATTCCCTTTCATCATGCCGCCGCGGTCACGGACTGCGGTAATCAAAGTGTTAAACAGCTGGGGTTGGAATGTTTGCCGACCCCAGCTGTGTTCAGGAGGCTGCTCTAAGATCAGGAGCTGTTAGTAACAGCTCCTGCTTAGAGGATGAGCGCTCTCACGAGCGCTCATCAGCCTGATCTGCAGCGACGCCAAAAGACGTCTCTGTAGACTAAGCACCCGCACCGCCTGACGAACAAAAGACAGTGGGCGGTCGGGAAGGTGTTAAAGATTATCCTGGAGCCTGGTGAAAGCATCCATACCTCTATTTACCCTAAAACAATGGCGACCAACAGTTCCCATCCGAGGGGTAACAGTAGGGCAATATCTGAGGCTGAGAAGGAATTGGTCTGATAACTCTAGCTTTGAAGAAGACTGTAACAATCTCCTAAATTTTTAGCACAGGGATACCCCCAAAAAAACATTACACAGAGCGTATGCAGAGCTAGGGCGACTGATCGGATCGGAAAACCTTACTATTACCCAAACCTAAAACTGATCCTTCGAAAGTAATTAGGTGTATTGGCACTTTTGATATTAATGAACGAGAAGTTTACAACATACTACGGAGGTATTGGCCGATACTTCAAGCCGATACAGACCTTACGACAGGTCTTAGCAGACTATCCATCTAGAACCTACCGTGGTGGTATAAATATACAGGAAATATTAGTGCATAGTCATTTTCAGAATGAAGAAGCATCGGTGGGTACTTGCTCAGGTCTCCCACGAAGGGCTCACATCCTTGTGGAAGGTGTTCCTTCTGCCCTCTAAGGGTATGTTCACACGAGGGCGTCCGTTACGGCTGAAATTACGGGGATGTTTCAGCCTGAAAACATCCCCGTAATTTCAGCCGTAACGGCATGTGCAGGCGCTTGAACGCCGCGTCCATTACGGACGTAATTGGCGCTGCTATTCATTGGAGTCAATGAATAACGGCTCCAAATACGGCCAAAGTAGTGACAGGTCACTTCTTTGACAGCGGCGCGTAAATTACGCCTCGTGTGAACAGACAAACGTCTGCCCATTGCTTTCAATGGGCAGATGTTTGTCAGCGCTATTGAGGCGCTATTTTCGGACGTAATTCGGGGCAAAAACGCCCGAATTACGTCCGTAATTAGTGCGTGTGAACATACCCTTATACCCACTTAAAAATGTTTCTCCAACCCAATTGATGAGACATTATTAAACAATGTATTAATTGTCTAAGTCATGGTGTTATTCATGGTGCTATTTGCACTTGTCTCAAGGTTTACATAGGCAAAACCATCCAACAATTAAAGAGATGAATCTCCAAACACCTTAGTGCTATCAGCACTCAGGCAGCCCCCCCCCCCCCCCCTTATCAAGACATATGAGGCTAATGCATAGTGGAAATATAAAAACTCTTCAATTTTGGGGCATCTGCCAAGTGAGCCTGGGTCCCAGACGAGGTAACCTAGACAAAAAGCTAGTGCTGTTGAAAGAACGAATCACTGTTAGAGGCACGATCAGTAAATGTAAATAATATCGCCATACCATGACTCTGGCCAAAACCGTCATACCATGACCGGATAACACCTCCATACTGTGACTGGCCACAACCGTCATACCGTGACCGGATAACACCTCCATACTGTGACTGGCAAAAACCATCATACCGTAACTGGATAACACCACCATACTGTGACTGGCCAAAACCATCATACCGTAACTGGATAACACCACCATACTGTGACTGGCCAAAACCATCATACCATGACCGGATAACACCTCCATACTGTGACTGGCAAAAACCGTCATACCATGACCGGATAACACCTCCATACAGTGACCGGATAACACCACCATACTGTGACTGGCCAAAACCATCATACCGTGATCGGATAACACCACCATACTGTGACTGGCCAAAACCATCATACCGTGACCGGACAACACCACCATACTGTGACTGGCCAAAACCATCATACCGTGACCGGATAACACCTCCATACTGTGACTGGCCAAAACCGTCATACCGTGACCGGATAACACCTCCATACTGTGACTGGCCAAAACCGTCATACCATGACCGGATAACACCTCCATACTGTGACTGGCAAAAACCGTCATACCATGACCGGATAACACCTCCATACAGTGACCGGATAACACCACCATACTGTGACTGGCCAAAACCATCATACCGTGATCGGATAACACCACCATACTGTGACTGGCCAAAACCATCATACCGTGACCGGACAACACCACCATACTGTGACTGGCCAAAACCATCATACCGTGACCGGATAACACCTCCATACTGTGACTGGCCAAAACCGTCATACCGTGACCGGATAACACCTCCATACTGTGACTGGCCAAAACCATCATACCGTGACAGGATAACACATCCATACTGTGACTGGCCAAAACCATCATACCGTGACCGGATAACACCTCCATACTGTGACTGGCCAAAACCGTCATACCGTGACTGGATAACACCTCCATACAGTGACCGGATAACACCACCATACTGTAACAGGCCAAAACCATCATACCGTGACCGG
Source organism: Rhinoderma darwinii (assembly GCF_050947455.1). Classification (NCBI taxonomy): domain Eukaryota; kingdom Metazoa; phylum Chordata; class Amphibia; order Anura; family Rhinodermatidae; genus Rhinoderma; species Rhinoderma darwinii. Next base: position 630,114,160 of record NC_134687.1, read on the forward strand.
ATAACACCTCCATACAGTGACTGGATTACACCACCATACTTTGACTGGCCAAAACCATCATACCGTGACCGGACAACACCACCATACTGTGACTGGCCAAAACCGTCATACCGTTACCGGATAATAACTCCATATTGTGACTGGCCAAAACCGTCATACAGTCACCGGATAATACCTCCATACTGTGACTGGCCAAAACCGTCATACCGTGACCGGATAACACCTCCATACAGTGACCGGTTAACACCTCCATACTGTGACTGGCAAAAACCATCATACCGTGACCGGATAACACCACCATACTGTGACTGGCCAAAACCGTCATACCGTGACCGAATAACACCTCCATACTGTGACTGGCCAAAACCGTCATACCGTGACCGGATAACACCTCCATATAGTGACTGGATAACACCACCATACTGTGACTGGCAAAACCATCATACCGTAACCGGATAACACCACCATACTGTGACTGGCCAAAACCGTCATACCGTGACCGGATAACACCTCCATACAGTGAATGGATAACACCACCATACTGTGACTGGCCAAAACCATCATACCGTGATCGGATAACACCACCATACTGTGACTGGCCAAAATCGTCATACCGTGACTGGATAACACCTCCATATAGTGGCCGGATAACACCACCATACTGTGACTGGCCAAAACCATCATACCATGACCGGATACCACCATACCGTGACTGGCCAAAACCATCATACCGTGACCGGATAACACCTCCATACTGTGACTGGCCAAAACCGTCATACCGTGACCGGATAACACCTCCATACAGTGACCGGATAACACCACCATACTGTGACTGGCCAAAACCATCATACCGTGACCGAAAGCACCTCCATACTGTGACTGGCCAAAACCGTCATACCATGACCGGATAACACCTCCAAACTGTGACTAGCCAAAACCGTCATACCGTGACCGGATAACACCTCCATACTGTAACTGGCCAAAACCGTCATACCGTGACCGGATAACACCATACTCTGACTGGCCAAAACCATCATACCGTGACCGGATAACACCATACTGTGACTGGCCAAAACCGTCATACCGTGACCGGATAACACCATACTGTGACTGGCCAAAACCATCATACCGTGACCGGATAACACCTCCATACAGTGACCGGATAACGTCACCATACTGTGACTGGCCAAAAGCATCATACCGTGACCGGATAACACCACCATACTGTGACTGGCCAAAACCATCATACTGTGACCGGATAACACCTCCATACTGTGACTGGCCAAAACCGTCATACCGTGACCGGATAACACCTCCATACTGTGACTGGCCAAAACCGTCATACCGTGACCGGACAACACCACCATACTGTGACTGGCGAAAACCGTCATACCGTGACCGGATAACACCTCCATACTGTGACTGGCCAAAACCGTCATACCATGACCGGATAACACCTCCATACTGTGACTGGCCAAAACCGTCATACCGTGACCGGATAACACCACCATACTGTGACTGGCGAAAACCGTCATACCGTGACCGGATAACACCACCATACTGTGACTGGCCAAAACCATCATACCGTGACCGGATAACACCTCCATACTGTGACTGGCCAAAACCGTCATACCGTGACCGGACAACACCACCATACTGTGACTGGCCAAAACTGTCATACCGTGACCGGATAACACCTCCATACTGTGACTGGCCAAAACCGTCATACCGTGACCGGATAACACCTCCATACAGTGACCGGATAACACCTCCATACTGTGACTGGCCAAAACCGTCATACCGTGACCGGATAACACCTCCATACCGTGACCGGATAACACCTCCATACCGTGACTGGCCAAAACCGTCATACCGTGACCGGACAACACCACCATACTGTGACTGGCCAAAACCATCATACCGTGACCGGATAACACCTCCATACTGTGACTGGCCAAAACCATCATACCGTGACCGGATAACACCACCATACTGTGACATTAGATTGTTCTCCATACTGTGACTGGCCAAAACTGTCATACCGTGACTGGATAACACTACGATACCGGGACTGGATAACACCGCCATAAGGGGGTCTGGCACTAATGTGGGGACACTGGTGCTGGCACTGAGAAGGGGCACGTGGATAGCACTGATAGGGGGCACTAACAAGGGGCATGTGCCTGGCACTAATGTGGGGAACCTGGTGCTGGCACTGAGAAGGGGCACGTGGATAGCACTGATAGGGGGCACTGTGACTGGCATGTACCCCCTGTATATAGTTAGAGCTCTTGATTTCCTGTCAGCTGGTGTGTACAGCTGCCAGTAACACAGGAGACGAGCTCCTCGCTGGACAGCCGCGTGTGATCACCGCGTAACATTCACTTTACTTATTCCGATAGCGGCGGCGCTACCCACCTGGCGCTCTCTGCAGGGAGCCGAGAACTGCGGCCGGTCTAGGAGCCGGGAGGAAGCTGAGAAGCGGTGGAGGCCGCTCTACCTGTTACTGCACAATAGCTGAAGGACCTGTGAAGATGTCACGTACACGTGACCGGCATATAAAGGGGGCGGGGCTTAGCAGTGCAGCGTATAAGTGCTGGATGAAGGCCCTGTGACCGATGGTCAAGTGACGTAACGGGCGGAGCTCTGTGATGGGCGGGGCTCCTGTACTATGAAGTGAAGTGATGATGATCACGTGACATGAGGGGGGCAGGGCTCTGTGATGGGGCGGGGCTACTGTTCTGTCTGGAGAAGTAATTGATTCAGTGTTTTCTTCTATAGATTGTCAGCAATTGTGTGAGAACTGGAGCCAGGGAAATGCTGGGAGTTGTAGTCCCCTTCTCTTATACCCCTCTCTGTAATGTCCTTTGATATCCCATAATAACAGCCTGGACATGTTGGGCGTTGTAGTTCTCTTATACCTAATCCCTGTAATGTCCTCTGATATCCCATAATAACAGTCTGGAAATGCTGGGAGTTGTAGTTCTCGCCTCTCATACCGCTCCCTGTATTGTCCTCTAATATCCCATAATAACAGCCTGGAAATGCTGGTAGTTGCAGTTCTCTCATCTTATACCTCCTCCTGTAATGTCCTTTGATATCCCATAATAACAGTCTGGAAATGCTGGGAGTTGTAGTTCTCCTCTTATACCTCCTCCCTGTAATGTCCTCAGATATCTCATAATAACAGCCTGGACATGCTGGGAGTTGTAGTTCTCTCATCTTATACCTCCTCCCTGTAATCTCTGATATCCCATAATAACAGTCTGGACATGCTGGGAGTTGTAGTTCTCTATTATACCTCCTCCCTGTAATCTCCTCTGATATTCCATCATAACAGCCTGGACATGCTGGGAGTTGTAGTTCTCTCTTATACCTCCTCCCTGTAATGTCCTCTGATATCCCATAATAACAGCCTGGACATGCTGGAAGTTGTAGTCCTCTCCTCTTATACCTCCTCCCTGTAATGTCCACTGATATCCCATAACAACAGCCTGGACATGCTGGGAGTTGTAGTTCTCTGCTCTTATACCTCATCCCTGTAATGTCCTCTGATATCCCATAATAACAGCCTGGACATGCTGGGAGTTGTAGTTCTCTCTTATACCTCCTCCCTGTAATGTCCTCTGATATCCCATAATAACAGCCTGGACATGCTGGGAGTTGTAGTTCTCTCTTATACCTCCTCCCTGTAATGTCCTCTGATATCCCATAATAACAGCCTTGACATAAATCCATGCAGTGATATAAACAGTTCTTCTTCTCTCCAGACTACAATGTCAGGTTAGATACGGCCGGTGTGGCGCTCCCGTCAGTCGTTGTGTCATATGTTATTCTGGGATACAGCGCTCACTTTATAGATGACTGTCTTTACACCTGCAGTGAATCCACTCCTGGCGCGGTCTATTTCCAGTGTCTTCCCGCTGCTGCCGGGCTCCATCAGTGGTGACGTAATTCTCTTCTCCACAGCAAGACATTCTCGCACCGTATCAGAAACATGATGATACCGGACACCGCACTCACAGAAAAACCCAGGAACCACGTCTGCTCCACACTCATATATATAATGATACACTGAAGCACTACAAGTCACAGCATAACCCAGAAAGAACAGAGAAATTACTACCGGCACCGGCCTCCTGCTGCAGGTGGATTAGCGGCCTGGTGGATACTCTAATCTGGCCCCAGACAGTCAGAAGCGCAGAGTTCCTTGGCTCCCTTACATTTGTCTCCTGCTCCATCTTGTTCCCCATCGTGTACATCTGGTGGGCACCAGGCGTGGGGAGGGGATTTTTCCAATATTTGGGTGACTTTTTCTATTTTTTATCTCGAGCACCGCCACTCCTTTATATGTATAGGCAAGAAGAAAGATGAAAGTGGAACACATGGAGACCTGATCACACAGGCCAGGAAATGCGTACACTTGTTATTTCAGTCAGGGACAGGCGTACACTTGTTATTTCAGTCAGGGACAGGCGTACACTTGTTTATTCACTCCGGGACAGGCGTACACTTGTTATTTCAGTCCGGGACAGGAGTACACTTGTTTATTCACTCCGGGACAGGCGTACACTTGTTATTTCAGTCCGGGACAGGCGTACACTTGTTTATTCACTCCGAGACATGCTTACACTTGTTATTTCAGTCAGGGACAGGCGTACACTTGTAATTTCAGTCAGGGACAGGCGTACACTTGTTCTTTCAGTCAGGGACAGGCGTACACTTGTTTATTCACTCCGGGACAGGCGTACACTTGTTATTTCAGTCCGGGACAGGAGTACACTTGTTTATTCACTCCGGGACAGGCGTACACTTGTTATTTCAGTCCGGGACAGGCGTACACTTGTAATTTCAGTCAGGGACAGGCGTACACTTGTTTATTCACTCCGAGACATGCTTACACTTGTTATTTCAGTCAGGGACAGGCGTACACTTGTAATTTCAGTCAGGGACAGGCGTACACTTGTTCTTTCAGTCCGGGACAGGCGTACACTTGTTATTTCAGTCCGGGACAGGCATACACTTGTTTATTCACTCCGGGACAGGCTTACACTTGTAATTTCAGTCAGGGACAGGCGTACACTTGTTATTTCAGTCAGGGACAGGCGTACACTTGTTATTTCAGTCAGGGACAGGCGTACACTTATTCTTTCAGTCAGGGACAGGCGTACACTTGTTCTTTCAGTCAGGGACAGGCGTACTTTTGTTATTTCAGTCAGGGACAGGCGTACACTTATTCTTTCAGTCAGGGACAGGCGTACACTTGTTCTTTCAGTCAGGGACAGGCGTACACTTGTTCTTTCAGTCAGGGACAGGCGTACACTTATTCTTTCAGTCAGGGACAGGCGTACACTTGTTATTTCAGTCAAGGACAGGCGTACACTTGTTCTTTCAGTCAGGGACAGGCGTACACTTGTTATTTCAGTCAGGGACAGGCGTACACTTATTCTTTCAGTCAGGGACAGGCGTACACTTGTTATTTCAGTCAGGGACAGGCGTACACTTGTTATTTCAGTCAGGGACAGGCGTACACTTGTTATTTCAGTCAGGGACAGGCGTACACTTGTTCTTTCAGTCCGGCACAGGATTTTTTTGTTTGTTTTTCTTCACTTTTGGTGCATTTTTTTTGTCCATGCCGTTTTATTTTTTTTTAATATTCTAGGTATAGCGTCTTTCTTCTGACATTTCCCCATGCTTCCCTAAAAGACGTGAAAAACACTTGAATAAAACACATGCTGAACACACCATAAAAAAAACACCCCAAATAATCTCTTATAAAAAATGCATGTACATAATACTTACTTTGTATACTTTGGAGTACATCGTCTTCCTCAACATTATTGTCTGTCCGTGTTACGCTCTTGAAGTGGCTAATAGGAAGATACCGGTGGCAAGCCTGGGGGTCTTTGTTAGGTTCACGGCTTCCTTGGTATCCTATCGTGGGGGCACTAATAGAGGGACAGAGTGAGCCCACGCCCCCTGTGACACACCTTAGACGCTGCAGTTGCTATTGACTGCGGCATCTAAGGGGTTAACCTGCCAGGATCACGGTGTGAGAATTAGCACGCGACCGCCACTTCGCTTTTCATCACCGGCCGTTATAGGATAAATCCACATGGGACAGAATTGCAGCGATTTTACCTATGGATTTGCGCAGGTAAAATCTGCAGTGAATTACCATCCCATGTGGACCCGGCCTAAATTTGTTTGCCTCCATGTTGTGTACACGTCTCTGTTTGACCTGAAGAAAGGGTCCAAAGTACCCGGAAATGTGAAGTCTTTTTAAAAAAGCGCATAAAGCTTTAAAACCTACAAGCATTTCTGAAGCATATTTATCCAGACGAGGATTGCGCCAGGCGAGTGCCTCATTTCTTTTGTACGTGGATTCTTGTCCAGTTGTCTGCTGATTCTCAAAATGCCCGGCAAGGTGGGCACCGCACACAAGGGGAACCAGTCCTATTCCCATTACATACATGCTCTATTATAGTGTTGTTCCTACATGGTCATACAACATCTAAAGCTGACCCCCACAACCACCCAAAAATAGTTTTGTGCATGTGTTAAACGTACTTGTAACGCTGTTCTGTTCATTTTTAATTTTTCCAGGAATTAGATAGAAGAATGGTAATATTATCTCTAGATTCCAGACAAATTTCTTTGCCACAGGAATGAGCTGCAGGCGGCAGAGACTGCAAATAAGGTTTTTCTGAGCAGAGCGAGGTTTTGCTGAGTGGAACAAAGTTTTGCTGAGTGGAACGTGGTTTTGCTGAGTGGAGTTCATGGAGGAATGGGCTGACTGATGGCGTCCCGATGCAAGTGATGTGATGACAACAGCATTGGACCTATCCACTCATCTTGGGTACGGGGTCAGGTGAGTTTTTTTTTTTTTTTTAAATTGGCGCATATGGGAACCTAACTTTAAGAGGGACCTAACAACTACATTGACATCACAAAGAGGGCCTAACTACTATATAAGGGGAAAAAAAAGGCCTAACTTCTATAATGGCCGCACAAACGGGGACCTTCTTTATCGGGGCACAAAGTAGACCTAACTACTATATATGGGTTTAAAGAGGGTCTAACGACTATAAAAGGACACAAAGTGGGCATATCTACTAAAGGGGGCACAAAGGGGACCTAACTACTGCATCAGGCAAAAAGGGGGACATTGCTACTGTGTGAGGGCACATACAGGGGTATTCATTTGTGGGGAGTATAAAGGGTCACTATTACTGTGTGAGGCCTAGAGGGGTCACTGTTACTGTTTTGAGGGCACTATGAAGAGCACCATTACTATGTGGAACCCAAAGGGGGTACTATTTCAGTGTGCGGCACCAAGAGGGGGCATTATTTATATCTGGGGCACTATAAATGGAAAGTTTTTCTAGAGGATGGGGAATAGGTGGTGAGGGTGCTGAAAAGTGAGCAGCCAAAGATGTTTGTGTTGTAATTCTGCAAAAGTGATTCATGGCAGGAAGACGTCAAGGGGTTCTGGGCCAGATGAAGAAAAGAGAAAGTAAAGTACTGCAATCTGAGAAGATGTCACCTGTGAGTCACAGGATGCCACTGTACTGTATTCACTTATATGGCCTGCAGAGCACCTGTGTAGAACTGATATGTACCACTATATGGCCACTGTATGGTGGTAATATTGGTCTTTGTTTTACTACACAAATTTTCTCTACACAATTATTATTGGTCGTATAAGAGTAATTAAAGCATAATTGAGAATAATACAGATTAATGTCTATGAAACTGTATACCTTTTTTTATTAATGTTTCAAATTAAGAATATAGTCCTCATTGTTTAAAGATGTCTCATAAGCAGTTTTGAAAGGAGCTGTAAGAGCAATAGAATTCTAGCCACCGCACAGAAGGCAGGACATAGGTGGCATCCCATCCTGAGAGATTACAGATAAAAATACGTTGTTGTATTTTTACAAAATTTAGTGCTGAGAAAGAACTTTTATGTAAGACAGGTCATAATTATCATCATGTGATATTCTAGACATAATTATGTAAAAGTGACGTATATATTCTACTGTTGTAAATATCTGATTGGTTGATTTTTTTATTTTTTTTTAACTGAAAGCAGGAAGTTATAAACAAACCTGAAACTCATGGTTTTGCAGAATCTGCACGATACACCATACAGTGTGTGTGTCTGGGTTATTCTCCGGCCGTATATTGCATTACGTGTATATATATATATATATATATATATATATATATATATACACACACTACCGTTAAAAAGTTTAGGGTCACTTATAAATTTCCTTATTTTTGAAAGAAAAGCACAGTTTTTTTCAATGAAGATAACATTAAATTAATCAGAAATACACTCTATACATTGTTAATGTGCTAAATGACTATTCTAGCTGCAAACGTCTGGTTTTTAATGCAATATCTACATAGGTGTATAGAGGCCCATTTCCAGCAACCATCACTCCAGTGTTCTAATGGTACATTGTGTTTGCTAACTGTGTTAGAAGGCTAATGGATGATTAGAAAACACTTGAAAACCCTTGTGCAATTATGTTAGCACCGCTGTAAACAGTTTTGCTGTTTAGAGGAGCTATAAAACTGACCTTCCTTTGAGCTAGTTGAGAATATGGAGCATTACATTTGTGGGTTCAATTAAACTCGACAGTCTATTCTTGTTCTTAGAAATGAAGGCTATTCCACGTGAGAAATTGCCAAGAAACTGAATATTTCCTACAACGGTGTGTACTACTCCCTTCAGAGGACAGAACACACAGGCTCTAACCAGAGTAGAAAGAGAAGTGGGAGGCCCCGCTGCACAACTGAGCAACAAGACAAGTACATTAGAGTCTCTAGAGAAATAGACGCCTCACAGGTCCTCAACTGGCAGCTTCATTAAATAGTACCCGCAAAACACCAGTGTCAACGTCTACAGTGAAGAGGCGACTCCGGGATGCTGGCCTTCAGGGCAGAGTAGCAAAGAAAAAGCCATATCTGAGACTGGCTAATAAAAGCAAAAGATTAATATGGGCAAAAGCACACATACATTGGACAGAGGAAGATTGGAAAAAAGTGTTATGGACAGACGAATCGAAGTTTGAGGTGTTTGGATCACACAGAAGAACATTTGTGAGACGCAGAACAACTGAAAAGATGCTGGAAGAGTGCCTGACGCCATCTGTCAAGCATGGGGGAGGTAATGTGATGGTCTGGGGTTGCTTTGGTGCTGGGAAAGTGGGAGATTTGTACAAGGTAAAAGGGATTTTGAATAAAGAAGGCTATCACTCCATTTTGCAACGCCATGCCATACCCTGTGGACAGCGCTTGATTGGAGCCAATTTCATCCTACAACAGGACAATGACCCAAAGCACACCTCCAAATGATGCAAGAACTATTTAGGGAAGAAGCAGGCAGCTGGTATTCTATCTGTAATGGAGTGGCCAGCGCAGTCACCAGATCTCAACCCCATAGAGCTGTTGTGGGAGCAGCTTGACCGTATGAAGTGCCCATCAAGCCAATCCAACTTGTGGGAGGGGCTTCTGGAAGCATGGGGTGAAATCTCTCCCGATTACCTCAGCAAATTAACAGCTAGAATGCCAAAGGTCTGCAATGCTGGAATTGCTGCAAATGGAGCATTCCAAGACCAAAGCAAAGTTTGAAGGAGAAAATTATTATTTCAAATAAAAATCATTTATTTCTAACCTTGTCAATGTCTTGACTATATTTTCTAGTCATTTTGCAACTCATTTGATAAATATAAGTGTGAGTTTTCATGGAAAACACAAAATTGTCTGGGTGACCCCAAACTTTTGAACGGTAGTGTGTATAAGTCCTTCTCAATAAATTAGAATATCATCAAAAAGTTTATTTATTTCAGTAATTCAATTCAGAAAGTAAAACTCCTATATTATATACATTCATTACACACAGAGGGATCTATTTCCAGCATTTTTTTCTTTTAATGTTGATGATTATGGTAACAGTTAATGAAAACCCAAAATGTAGTGTCTGAGAAAATTAAATCTCCCTGCTCTCAGCTGCCAGAGGTAGCTGAGGGCTGGGGCCATCCCTGCTCTAACGGGTGAGATCGATATCAGTATCGATCTCACCCGTTTAACCCCTCAGATGTGGAGCTCAAGAGCAAGCGCCGCATCTGAGTTGTTTTAAGATCGCCGAGTGTCTGTCTTCCGTGGCAGTCGGGGGGGCCTAATAAAGGCCCCCAGGTCTGCCTGTAGTAAATGCCTGCTAGGTCATGCCAGTGGCATGGCTTAGCAGATGCCTGTCTGTTTTACACATAAGTATTTCAGTGTATTATAAATACGATTAGAGGATCGCATAGTGAAGTCCCCTAGTAGAATTAGTAAAAAAGTTTAAAAAAAAGTTTCATGAAAAGTGGAAAAAAAATGAAAAACCCACTTTTTACCCTTAAAAGCTGCTTTAGTATTAAAAAATAAATTCAAGTAAAAAAGTTACACATATTTGGTATCACCGCATCCGTAATGACCCCAACTATAAAATTAAATAAAAAACCATGCAAAAATTGATGTTTTCTTTAAATCCAGCCTTAAAAAAAATGTGATAAAAAGTGACCAAAAAGTTGCATCTACTCGAAAATGGTACCAATAAAAACTACAAGTCATCCCGCAAAATAAAACCCTCATACAACTGCATCGTCGAAAAAATAAAAAAGTTATGGCTCTTCAAATATGGAGACACAAAAACAAATAATAATAAGTAGTAAAACATACAAAATCTATATAAATTTGGTATCGTTGCAATCGCAACAACCTGCTGAATAAAGTTATTGTGTTAGTTATACCACACGGTAAACGGCGTAAATTTAGTATGCAAAAAAGTGTGGCGAAATTGCAGTTTTTTTTCTATTCCCCCCCAAAAAAAAGTTAATAAAAGTTAATCAATAAATTCTATGTACCCCAAAATGGTAAGATAAAAATTACAACTTGTCCCGCAAAAAACAAGATCTTATACAGCAATGCCGACGCAAAAATAAAAAAGTTATAGCTCTTTGAGTGAGACGATGGAAAAACTTAAAAAATGGCTTGGTCATTAACCCCTTCCCGACATTTGACGTATCCATACACCAAAGTCTGGTAGGGGAAGTATGGAACGGGCTCACAAAGTGAACCCGCTACTATACAATGCCGGTGTCAGCTGTATGTTGCAGCCGACACTTCAGAGTAACGAGCGGCATCGCGCTCGAGCGTGATCCCGCTCGTTTAACTCGTTAAATGCTGCAGTCAATAGCGACTGCAGCATTTAAATCGTTAGAAAGAGGGGGGTGACCCACTCTAACAGTTCATCGCGCCCCCCGCAACGCAATCGCGGGGGGGCGATGGTTGCTATGGCTGCCTGGGGGCCTAATGAAGGCCCCCAGGTCTGCTATCTTTGTGCACCTATTAAGCCCTGGGACTAATAAAAAAAAAAAGTAAAAATGAGTTAAATAAAGAGGTTTTTTTTATGTAAAAAAAATAAAAATAAAAGTAAAAAAAAAAAACCTTTTCCCATTTTCCCCCTAGAGCATAGTAAAAAAATAAATAAACATAATTGGTATCGCCGCGTCCGTAAAAGTCTGAACTATTACAATATATCATTATTTAACCCGCAAATAAATTGTAAACTCCAGAATCTCTATTTTTTGGTCACCTCATCTCCCACAAAAAATAATATATTAAAAGTGATCAAAACGTTGCATGTACACCAAAATGGTATTATTAAAAATGACAGATTATCCCGCAAAAAAATACCCTCATACCACTTAATCAATGGAAAAATAAAAAGTTATGGCTCTTGGAATTTGGCGACACAAAATAAACTTTATTTTTTACACTTAGGTTTTTACTTGTAAAAGTAGTAAAATATAGAAAAAACTATATATATTTGGTATCGCCGTAATCGTATTGACCCACAGAATAAAGTTCACATGTTTTAATTGCACAGTGAATTCCGTAAAAACGGCACGCAAAAAAAACATGGAGGAATCAATGTTTTTTTCATTTTCTACCCCACAAATAATTTTTTTCCCATTTCCTAGTACATTATATGGCAGAATAAATGGTGCTACACAAAACTACAACTCGTCCCGCAAAAGTCAAGCCCTCATAGGACTATATAGACGGAAAAATAAAGACGTTATGGCTTTTGGAATGTGGGGAGGAAAAAACAAAAATGAAAATCTGAAAAAGGGCTGTAGGCGGGAAGGGGTTAAGATCCCAAATAGGCTGGTCATTAAGGGATTAATACCGAAATCAGTGGCGTAACTACCGCCGTAGCAGCAGTAGCGGCTGCTACGGGGCTCGCGGCATGAGGGGGCCCGTGTCGCCCGCCGGCACGGGCCCACACCATGGCCGGAGGCTCCGCTAGCAGCCGCTATGGCTGCTACAGCGGGACGCCACTGAACACTACGGCAGAGCAGGGAGGTATCTCCCCGCTCTGCCATTAACTGGTTCCCGACCGCTGGCTGTATTTTTACGGCCAGCGTTCAGGGTCCTTAAAACCCGAGCCATAGACTTTCTACGGCTCGGGTTTTAACTTGCTGCCCGCACGATCGGGCAGCTGAATGTCGGGTCTCCGGCTGTCAGTGACTGCCGGGGACCCTGAGGAGAGGATAGAAGCAGCTTTAGCTGCTTCTGTCTTCTCCGATCACTTGTACACAGCGCTCAATGCGCGCTGTATACAGGAATAGAGACAGCAGCGGCGCTGTCTCTATTCCTCCCGGTGATCAAGTGACTGGTCACATGATCGCCGGGTGCCGTTAGTGGCAGACTGTTGCTGGGTCTTACTAGACCCAGCACAGCCCTATTAGTGACAATCGTCACTATGAGAGGGCTGATTTCCCCTGTAACTAGGGCTGCTGTGCAGCTCCAGTTACAGTGGAAAAGATGGTGTAAAAGAAAGAAAAAAATATATATAAAGTTCCCCAAAGGTCTTTTTTGACCTTTGGGGGACAGACCATAGTAATAAAAAAATAACAAAGTAAAGTGCAAAAAAAATGTAAATAATAAATACACATAAAATACCCACCCCAAAAAAAAAACATCCCCCCCACCAATCATTGACGTAATGCTAGCGCTGACCCAATTACCCTAATATAGACATGTAATATATAAACATTTACGGTAGACAATGACGATCACAAATAAAAGGTCTATTTTAGGGTAAAACTATGTTATTACCCAAAAAAAAAAATACCTGAAATGTAAAAAAGCTTATTTTTTTACTATTATTTTCAAACTTTATTAATAAAAATTCTAAAATAGCAAAAAAAGTGTGTATAAAAACGATAAAAAATGAAACCTGCATTGTCTACGGAAAAAAACGTCGCAAAAATCACGTCGTTAGCCCAACAAATAAAAAAGTTATAGCCATTTAACTAACACGTGCTAAAAATGGCTAAACGGTGTCTGGTCCTGAAGGCGCAAAATAGAGCAAAAGACATGTATCCCCTCTCCACAGGACAGGGGATACATGTGTGATCGCTGGCATTGATAGGGAGAACGGAGGACTGAAAGTCCCCTGAAGTTCTCCATCACAAACCTCGGACTTCCGGGGTCTGTGTCGGCAGCTCCGTAGAAATGAATGGAGCGCCGGTCGTGCTTGTGCGCATGCGTGACCAGCGCTCCTTTCATTTTTATTGAGCTGCGCAGACGCCGGAAGTCAGAGGTTTGTCATGGAGAAGTTCAGGGGACTTTCAGTCCCCCGTTCTCCCTATCGCTGCCAGCGATCACTCATGTATCCCCTATCCTGTGGAGATCCTGTGGAGAGGGGATACATGTATTTTGTAGGACACACTGTAGGTCACATTTTTTTGGGAGGGGGGACGCTGTATGGCGTTCCCTACAGGGGGGGGAACGCTGTATGGCGTTCCCTACAGGGGGGGTGGCTGTATGGCGTTCCCTACAGGGGGGGAGCTGTATGGCGTTCTCTACAGGGGGGGGCTGTATGGCGTTCCCTACAGGGGGGGCTGTATGGCGTTCTCTACAGGGGGGGCCTGTATGGCATTCTCTGCAGGGGGCTGTATGGCGTTATCTACAGGGGGCTGTATGGCGTACTCTACAGGGGGGGGGCTGTATGGCGCTATCTACAGAGGGGGGGCTGTATGGCGTTATCTACAGGGGGGGCTGTAAAAATGGCACTATCTACAAGGGGGGGGTTGTGTGACACCCAGAGGAGGGGGGCCCCAGTCAAAAGTTTGCTATGGGGCCCAGTCTTTCCTAGTTACGCCCCTGACCGAAATGTTGGCCTACTGAAAAGTATGTACAGTATATGCCCTCAATACTTGGTCGGGGCTCCTTTTGCATGAATTACTGCATCAATGCGGCGAGGCGTGGAGGCGATCAGCCTGTGGCACTGCTGAGGTGTTATGGAAGCCCAGGTTGCTTTGATAGCGGGCTTCAGCTGGTCTGCATTGTTGGGTCTCCTGTCTCTAATCTTCCTCTTGACAATACCCTATAGATTCTCTATGGGGTTTAGGTCAAGTGAGTTTGCTGGCCAATCAAGCACAGTGATACTGTGGTTATTAAACCAGGTATTGGTACTTTTGGCAGTGTGGGCAGGTGCCAAGTCCTGCTGGAAAATGAAATCAGCATCTCCATAAAGCTTGTCATCAGAGGGAAGCATGAAGGGCTCTAAAATTTCCTGGTAGATGGCTGCGCTGACTCTGAACTTGATATAACCTAGTGCACCAACACTATTTCTCAGTGTCCAAAGTCCTGTTTCCAGATAAAAGTAAATTTTGCATTTCATTTGGAAAACAAGGTCCCAGAGTCTGGAGGAAGAGTGGAGAGGCATCAATCCAAGTTGCTTGCGGTCCAGTGTAAAGTTTCCATGAGAGGCTGCACTGCCGGCCTGAAAGTAGTAAGGGGAGGCCGCCATGACAGGTATAGGAGGGAGTAGGTGAGGAAAGGGTTAAGTTGCTGAGTTAAGATGGGGAGTGTTTAAAATAGTGTAAGGAGGTGGGAGGGGTTGGATGGGAGGAGTGGGGTGGTAACTAGGTCTTCTCACTGTTTTCTTCAGTGCGTAGGAAGTTGTGGGAAGAAGAACAGCAAAATCGAGTGAACAGTAAAATCAAGTCTTACCTGTTTCCTCGGTGCTACTTGTGGGATAGCGTAGTTTGAAGCTCTGGTGGAGCGACTCCGGGCTGCGGCCGAACAGCAGTATCCAGGCTGGCTGGAGGCTCAGGTGACGAGACTTGTGGGGTTGCCTACTCCTCAGGCAGCTGGGCCCCGGCGCTCACATCGCGCGGTGTCTGTCGCTAGGCGTAGCGCACCTCCCCCTCCTATGTCGGCCCCCGCCGTTTTGGACCTGGTGGTGGGCAGCCCGTTGTTGTGCAATCCCCCTGGCAGCGGGGGGAGCACTCATGGTTCTGAATCCCCTGTAGCTGTGACGGCTCGCCGGTCTCGGCGTCCCTGCCCACTTGCGGGCTTAGTCCGGAGGAGGTCCCGCGGGTTCGGCGTTGCAGGGGAAGCCCCTCCTGGGTCACTGCAGGCCGGTCAGCCGGGAGAGCTGCATCCCCCAGGCGGTCCAGGCCTGGCAGGAATTCCCAGCCGCGGCGATTCCCGGCGGTTAGGGGGGGAGGTCAACTCCTGGCTTCCCGGCCACACCCCCTCCATCTGGTGTTGTGAATGGAGGAGGGATGTTGGCAGCCCCGCCTGGTGATGTGCCGACCAGGGGGCTGGCTTCTAAAGAGGATGTCTCACGGATGGCCAGGAGTCCGGATGTTCGTGGCGTGCGGTCTGAGGTGTAGATACCGCCTCACGGGTGGCAGGTTGCCGGCCCTTTCAACAGCAGCGATCTTCTGGATGTCGGCCCCTCGGGTCAGTCGTCTCGTGGATCTCCTTGCCATTGCTGCGCTTGTGGGCAGCGGCCGCGGATGGCGCCTGAATTGTAGGACGGAGAAGTGGATGAGATTCAGCGCGTTCAAGCTTTTCCGGCTGGTGGGATCACAGCGCCTGGGTAGCCAGGTGGGTGATTATCTCCTTCTTTACCTTTTCCTGCTATTTTAATGTCAGGAGGAGTCAGGGGTGCGTCGGGCAGCGCGGCCGCGTACGGGTCTTCCGTGGGGGTGGTTCCGCAAGTGGGGGGGGGGGTAGCGGCGGTTTAGCTGAACTGGTAGGCTGCTTGCGCGAGCTGGTGGTAAAATTGGATGGGTCGCGTTGGTGGTGTCCCCTGTAGCGGTTTGGGGGGGTGGAGAGCCGGCGGTGGTTAGGCAGTCTCAGGTCATGGGGGCCATAGCAGCCTATGCGGCGGGTGTTGCGGTTTCAGTGCAGACGGATGCTTTACAGGATGGGGACAGGGTTCAGCTTGATGATCGGGCGCGGGTAAAGTGTTGTGTGCTTTGAGGGCCCTCTGGGGGCGCATCTGAAACAGGAAATTCGTGAGCGTATTTGGAAGGACGAGTACATGGAAATATTTTCTCTCCTCCCCCTGGCTAAATTTAATTTGGATAAGGGAAAAAGGGATGAGAGTAAGAACGAGGAGGAGGAACGTCGGCGTTATCGTCTCATTCCGCAGACTTTTGTCAATTGGCTGCAGGCTTTCTCTATATTGGCTAGTGTGATTAGGGATAAGGCGCCGGACAATTGTTCTGCCCTTTTTTGTTATTTGGATTCTATTGGTGAAGCGCATTGTGTTTTTGGGGGTCTGGCATTGCTGCGTTACAACGAGCAGTTTCGTCAGAGGAAGGCGGTGAGGCCAAGCATTAGGTGGGATCAGAAGGATATTGCGTTATGGTTGAGGGTAACTGCTCCAGTTAAGCTGGGTCAGCCCTTTTCAGGGAGCGGTGGGTCTGCAGGGCAGGTCGGCCAGTCCGGTCAGGGTTTCCGGATCAAAACTCGGGTTTTGCTGGCAATTTAACGACGGCCAATGTAAATTTGGAGCAACGTGCAAGTTAAAGCACGTTTGTTCCAATTGCAGCGGGTCTTCCCATGGTGCGTCCAACTGCTTTCGAAAGAGCAAGAGAGGGGGTAGTCAGTCGGGTTCAGCTGGTCAAGAGGGTGACGTCGGTGAAGTTAAAACGGATTGCCCCCTTTCTAAGTAGATATCAGGATAGGGCGGGGGCAGGTTTACTTTACGATGGTTTCAGTGTAGGTTTTCGTCGGAACCTTCGGTCTGCTTTCCAGCACTTTGATGTTGTGTCCAAGAAAATCCAGAAGGAAGTGGCATTAGGTCGCATGGTGGGTCCTTTTTGGACCCGCCTGTGGCTGATCTTGTGGTTTCCCCGTTGGGTGTGGTGCCTAAGCACGAGCCTAACAAGTTTTGTTTGATCCATCATCTCTCTTTTCCCAAGGGCTCGTCAGTTAACGACGGCATAGATCCAGTGTTGTGTTTAGTGGTGTACGCGTCTTTTGATAAGGCGGTTTGTTTAGTTAGGGCAGAGGGGGAAGGAGCACTGTTAGCAAAGACGGACATTGAGGCAGAGTTCTGGCTGTTGCCAGTACATCCTGACAGCCAACGACAATTGGGTTGTTTTTGGGAGGGGGAGTTTTTTGTCGATCGTTGCTTGCCCATGGGCTGTTCATTGTCATGCGCATATTTTGAGGCCTTTAGTTCTTTTTTAGAGTGGGTGACGCGGGAGGTTGCGGGGGTGAATTCCGTAAATTCACTACCGTGACGATTTTTTATGTGTTGGTCCGGGTGGATCCTCGGTATGTGCTAATATTCTGTATGCTTTGCAGGGGGTCAGGAGGGATTTCGGTGTCCCGTTGGCTCCTGACAAAACGGCAGAAGGTCCTGTTACGGTTATTCGTTTTTTGGGCATAGAAATTGATTCTATCGCGATGGAATGCAGACTCCCTGAGGATAAACTGGGCGCTCTTCGTTTGTAGGTGCTGCAGACATGTCGTTTCAAAAAGCTTACGTTGCGCAGCTTGCAGTCCTTGAATTTCGAGTGTCGAATCATGCCTATGGGTAGAGTGTTTAGTAGACGTTTGGCGGCTGCAACTGCGGGCTTGCAAGCACCACATCACTTCGTGCGGTTGAGCGCTGAACATCGGGTGGACCTGAGGTTGTGGAATAGTTTTTTGGGGCAATATAACGGGCGGTCCCTCTGGATGTCTGGGGCCCTGGACTCTGCCGACTTGGACGTGTTTACGGAAGCAGCGGGGGGGGGGGTTTGGGGCATATTGCGGCGGTCGGTGGTGTGCCGGGAGGGTGGCTGGCCGAATGGGTTGAGGGCGGTTTGACGAAAAACTTGGCCCTGCTCGAGCTATTTCCCATCCTGGTTGCTGTGACCATTTGGGGGGATAGGCTCCGGGACAAGAAGGTTCGTTTTCACTGCGACAATTTTGATGTGGTATTGGCTATCAATAATATCTCGGTGTCCTCTCCCCCGGTTGTTCAGTTGTTGCGGCATTTAGTGATTTTGTCATTAAATGCTTGGGTGGTAGCGGTGCATGTGCCTGGGGTTGAAAATTGTGTTGCTGACGCTCTCTCTCGCTCGCAGTGGGATTGTTTCCGGCACCTGGCGCCTGGAGCAGATCGGATCGGCACGGCTTGCCCGGATCATCTATGGGAGCTGGTTTCACTGCAGCAGAAGCATTGATTAAGCAGTCATTGGCTAGGCCTACGTCTGTTGCATATGTGGCTGGCTGGTATCAGTGGGAGGTTTGGGTGAGATCGTTGGGTGACGCCTGTCCCTGACTGAAATAACAAGTGTACACCTGTCCCGGAGTGAATGAACAAGTGTACGCCTGCCTCTGACTGAAATAACAAGTGTATGCCTGTCCCTGACTGAAATAACAAGTGTACGCCTGTCCTGGAGTGAATGAACAAATGTACGCCTGCCTCTGACTGAAATAACAAGTGTACGCCTGTCCCTGACTGAAATAACAAGTGTACGCCTGTCCCTCACTGAAATAACAAGTGTACGCCTGCCCCTGACTGAAATAACAAGTATACGCCTGTCCCTGACTGAAAGAAGGAGTGTACACTTGTGCCGGACTGAAATAACAAGTGTACGCCTGTCACGAACTGAAATAACGTGTAAGCCTGTCCCTGACTGAAATAACAAGTGTACGCCTGCCCCTGACTGAAATAACTAGTGTACGCCTGCCCCTGACTGAAATAACAAGTATAAGCCTGCCCCTGACTGAAATAACAAGTGTAAGCCTGTCCCTGACTGAAATAACAAGTGTGTGCCTGTCCCGGTAGTGACCTATGTTACTGAATGGGGCCATTCAGATTGTCAGTGAATTTCACGCAGCGTATGTGCGCTGCATGAAACGCACGACATGTCCTATATTTGGCCGTGGTTCGTGCTGCACGCACCCATTGAAGTCAATGGGTGCGTGCAAATCGCGCTCGGCACACGGAAGCACTTCCGGGTGCCGCGCGTGATTCGTGCAACAGTAGTAAAATTAATGAATGAAAACAGAAAACCACCACGAGCTTTTCTGTTTACAAACATAAAAACAGAGTGTCATCATGATGCCGGCTGCGGGAAAATCACGCAGCCGCGCACCATATGCTGATGACACACGGACCTTTTGCGCGTGCAAAACGCTGCGCTTTTTGCGCGCGCAAAACGCACAGGCTTGTGTGAATCCGGCCTAAGTGGGAGATTCCTGTTCACCATTGACTGATATGTAACACCGTCATCCTTTATGATCTGCAACAGCTGATATGTGTATTATGAGATTCTGCATCAGCTGTATGGCCAAAAGACTTTAGACACCCCTCCTAATTATTGAGTTCAGGTGTTTCAACCACACCAATTGCAAACAGGTGCATAAAATCAAGCACACAGTCATGTAATCTCCATTGACAGACATTGCTAGTAGTATGGATCGTACTGAAGAGATCAGTGACGTTACACGTGGCACTGTCGTAGGATTCCACCTTTACCACAAGTCAGTTCATGAAATTTCGGATCTGCTAGAGCTTTCCCATATACCTGTACCTGTTAGTGATATTATCTGCTAGATCTGCCCCGGTCACCTGTAGGTGCTATTATTATTATTATTATAATTATCTGCTAGATCTGCGCCGGTCCCCTATGAATGTTGTTGTTATTATTATTATTATATGATAGATCTGCCCGGTCACCTGTATTATTATTATCATCTGCAAGATCTGCCCTGGTCACCTGTAGGTGCTATTATTATTATAATTATCTGCTAGATCTGCACCGGTCCCCTATAAGTGTTGTTATTATTATTATATAATAGATCTGCCCGGTCACCTGTATTATTATTATTATCTGCTAGATCTGCCCCGGTCACCTGTAGGTGCTATTATTACTATAATTATCTGCTAGATCTGCACCGGTCCCCTAAAAGTGTTGTTATTATTGTTATATAATAGATCTGCCCGGTCACCTGTATTATTATTATTATCTGCTAGATCTGCTCCGGTCACCTGTAGGTGCTATTATTATTATAATTATCTGCTAGATCTGCGCCGGTCCCCTATAAGTGTTGTTATTATTATTATATGATAGATCTGCCCGGTCACTTGTATTATTATTATTATTATTATCTGCTAGATATGCCCTGGTCACCTGTAAGTGCTATTATTATTGTAAGTATCTGCTAGATTTGCGCCGTTCACCTGTAAAAGTATGTGCACACGACCTATTTTCAGACGTAATTCAGGCGTTTTATGCCTTGAATTATGTCTGAAAAGACAGCTCCAATACATCTGCAAAAATCTGTCCATTGCTTGCAATGGGTCTTACGATTTTACGCGTCGCTGTCAAAAGATGGCGCATAAAATTACGTCCGCGTCAAAGAAGTGCAGGACACTTCTTTAGACGTTTTTCGAGACGTTATTCATTGACTCCAATGAAGAACAGCTTCAATTACGTCCGTAAAAGACACAGCGAAAAACGTGAGTACATACAAAAATGTCTGAAATTCAGGAGCTGCTTTCGCCTGAAAACAGCTCCGTAATTTCAGACGTATTTTGCGTTTGCGTGTGAACATACCCTAAGTACTATTATTGTTATCTGATAGATTTGCCCTGTCACCTGTAAGGGTATGCTCACACATAGTGTTTTCATACGTTTTTCGGGCCATAAACATCCCAAAAAAACAGATGAAAAATCGGAAGCAGAACGCCTACAAACATCTGCCCATTGATTTCAATGGGAAATACGGCGTTCTGTTCCAACGGGGCGTTCTTCTACGCCTCGTTTTCCGAAAACGGCGCGTATGAATACGCCCCGAAAAATAAGTGCATGTCACTTATTGGGACGTTTTTGGAGCCGTTTTTCATTGACACTATTGAAAATCAGCT
Organism: Rhinoderma darwinii; assembly: GCF_050947455.1. Lineage (NCBI taxonomy): Eukaryota > Metazoa > Chordata > Amphibia > Anura > Rhinodermatidae > Rhinoderma > Rhinoderma darwinii. Next base: position 630,135,398 of record NC_134687.1, read on the forward strand.
CCAGAAACAGCCGTAAAAAACACTGCGAAAAACGCGAGTTGCTCAAAAAACGTCTGAAAATCAGGAGCTGTTTTCCCTTCAAAACAGCTACGTATTTTGAGAAGTTTTTGAGTTTGTGTGTGCACATACAGTAAGTGTTTTGAAGGCACTCAGGTTTATTGGCCGTTGTGCCCATGACTGGGTGGCAATAAAAGGGTTAACTTAGCCACGTTACGCTAGGGGGATTGTTCCATGTAATGTTTATAATAATGGGGCCTATAGGGATGGGGTACCCGCCTACATGGTGTTTTTGGGGGGGATATAGGGCAGTCTTACACACCCTCCCCGTGCTAGGGTTTATAAGGGCAGGGAGTGAAGACATCTTCCTCTTTTGGCCGTTACCACTCAGGGATTTGTACTGCTAAAAACTGTGTGTGCACTTACCTCCCTATTTTGGTTGCTTGTTATATAAAAAAAAAACAGAAAAAGAACGGTTTGTGTATATATATAAAAAAAAATAATTAAAAATATAAGATAAGAAAATAATTTAAAAAAAGGAAAACCGCAAACAATTTCAAATTTGATGCTTATTCAATTCACTCCAATGTTGGATGCTAAATTAGTTGTTGTTGCCAAGTTGGTTATCATACTTTTAGTATTTTATCAGGATGTTTGTTAATTTTATGTCACAGCAGGCGGTATTTGTGGATAGGTACGACCTACATGCCCTTCCATAGGCGGGCTGGCATACAGGTACATTAAAATGTGTATTGGTTTACGGTTATGTTGATAAATATCCAAATAATAAATAAATAAAGCTGTGGCCGACCCTTCGTGTCAACCCACGTTCAAAAGTTCATTGGTAGTTGGTCAAGTTATTTGTAATTAAAGGTGTCATAGTCCAACCTAGCGGGATATAAAAGGTTTAGCATGCACACAGTCATAATTATCTGCTAGATCTGCCCGGTCACTCGTAAGTGCTATTAGGGTATGCCTACACGGCTTATTTTCTGCCGTTTTTCTGCCCGTAAACGCCCGAAAAATGGCCGAAAAATCGGAAGTAGAATGCCTCCAAACACCTGCCCATTGATTTCAATGGGAAAAACGGCGTTCTGTTCCGATGTGCCGTTTTTTACCCAGCCGTTTTGAAAAACAGCCGCGTAAAAAAACGGCTGCGAAAAAAGTTTTTCATTGACTCTATAGAAAACAGCTATAAAAACGCCTGTAAAATACGCAGCGAAAATCGCGAGTGGCTTAAAAAACTTCTGAAAATCAGGAGCTGTTTTCTCTTGAAACGTTTTTGGTTAAGCGTGTGAACATACCCTCATTATAATAATTATCTGCTAGATCTGCCCCGGTCACCTGTAAGGCCCCATTCACACGACAGTATTTTTCATCAGTCCTTATGGACAGTAAATACTGACAGTAATTACGGACCCATTTATTTCTATTGGCCACGGACAACTTTCAGTATTTTTATTGATGGGTGTCCGTGCTGAAAAAATTATAGAACCTGTCCTACTCTTGCGAGTAATTACGGCAAGGAGTCTGGCCCCATGCACACGACTGTGCCTGCAATCACGACCACCAAAGTATGGGAGCACGGCCCGCAAAATGCAAAAGAACGTACACATTCCATAATTTTCTGAACATATCTACGGCACGGACAACCATCCGTAGCGCTACGGAAAGGTGTCCGCGTTCAATTAAAGAGAATGGGTCCGTTTTTGCGGCCCGCAAAAACTGAGGTTTTTCACGGTCGTGTGCATGGGGCCTCCCTCATAGAAGTCTATGGGAGCTTCCGTAAATACGAACGGCTACTGATGCGCATCCGTAAGCCGTCCGTATTTACGGAAAAACTGCTAGGCAACATGTTGATGACATCATTTTCAACCTCCCTCTTTTTGTAGTTCTGCAGCAGCTGTGGTGTGGTATGATATATACAGTAAACAATAACTCTACACTCCAGATATAAAGATGGTAAAATAGTATTATATTTAGGAATAATTTGACAATGGATGGAATATATGACAACATCCGAGTCTGGAGATGTCGCAGTTATCAGGATCACCGCACATGATGGGATCAGTGTTCCTATGAATAGAAGATGTTCTCTTCCCCTGCCAGCGCCTTGATCTTCTCCTCCTTCTTGAAGCTTTCAGTTTTGTTTTTTTGGGTGCTTCATTGGAAGCAGTGGCTACGGCACAGGGGGCACTGAGGGTTGGTGTGGAGCCAGGTAGAGATGCAGCCCTGATGGAAGGTATGGGCACATGGTAGCACTGTGACCAGCTCCTCGGTTTCATACTCAGTCATGCAGATGACACATGACTCTTCCTCCTCTGGAGATGATATATTCCTTGTTGGGAGGTTCTGAATTTGCAGCGCTCTCCCTCTGTGTCTAGGCTGCCGTCTTACCTGCATAGGCAGATTGTGTGCAGGTGGTGGTGGTGGCTGCACCTGTGGCATTGCCTGTGGCGGTGGTGTCATCATGGCAGGAGGTCTGCTCGGAGCTGGTACCTCTATGGGTCTGCGGTAGGGTGAAATTGCATTTGGCCGTCTGAATTCAAATGTGGTGCTGGTTGCAGATCCACTTGCTTGACGGCCGTCATCCCTGCTGCTCTCTCCTGTTATTCTGGAGGGCTCCGCTGGGTCGGGTCTTAGTGGAGAGCGGCTTCTTTCCCTGCTCTCTTCTTGTTCCCTGCGCCGCAGAGGAACTCTTACCCGTCTCTCTCTCCTCCCAGTGACATCATCGATGGTAGGAGGCCTTCCCTGTTCTCTTTGGGAAGACCTGAGTCTTTGGATAATAATGGCCTCACCTACAAAGAGGATATAATTTATTAGAATTTGACACATTTTTATCAATTACTTTTGGGCCATAGGGACGGACCCTGCTGCTGTTATGCGAATTAGGGAGAGGGGAGCCCTAGAAAAGATCAGTTCAACTATGGGCTGAGTAAAGCTGCCGAGTATAGACGTCACAAGGCAGGGGTGGAACTGGGCTGAAGGTAAAACTGCCCCCAAGGAAAAGAAATAGAAGTTGGAAAATGCACTGTCTAACTAAAACAATTCCCAACAGACCCCAGGGATAACCCCTCCCAGGAAAGCTCCTACAGGGTGGGAATATTGTCTATCCCTCCCCAAACATGTCACTTACCTTGATTTTCGGGTCGGCTCAAAAATGCATCATTGTCAGCAGTCAGCTGACGCAGCTCTCGGGAACTCATGGCTTAGTTACCTGAGACTGGGTTGAAGGAAAATTCGAGAACTGTGTTCTCAGGTGGCCCCGGTGTTATTTGGCCTTGATCAAGGATCAATAAGAAGCTCGGGAAGTAAAGACTAGATGTGCAATACAAACTAGTTCGCTCTTCCACTACCAAAATGAAGTATCAGCAAAAGCATGAACTCAGGAAATGGCGCTGATGTCACCGTGCTTAGGGCTTACAGAACTTCTTGTCATTGTGACATCATATGTGAGTGTCATTATGACATCATATGTGAGTGTGACCTCACCCTCTCATAATAAGTGACCCCCCAACCCTGATATTAGCTCTGTGACATCACTACAGTGACCACACCCGCTCATAATAAGTGGCCCCCAACCCTGATATTAGCTCTGTGACATTGCTACAGTCAGGCGGCCATGTTACTTGCTGCCGGATAATAAAGAATGGAATGGAAAGATATCATCTGGTATAATACTATATATATATATATATATATATATATATATATATATATATATCTATAGATAGATATATGTATCTATTTATCTATCTATCTATACAATATATATATATATATTTTATTTTTTTTGTAAGGGGGCAGCCCTCCGGATCGCTGTCTACTGGGGTAGACAGGCACTTTTGGCACAGTAAGAACAGACTACAGTCCAGTCACAGTGTGGTACTACTGGCCTCAGCCAGTTTTATTAGGTAAAAAGCCATAGCAGAAAACAAATAAATACATAAAGTAAATCCTAGGCCGTCTGGCCACTAACTAAACATGCAGTTCCTAACTACAGAGAGCGGAGCCTAAAGCTCAGCTCCCAAACACAACACCACAGTTGCTTTACTCAGATCCAGCTTTCCCAGGAGCAGAGAGAGAGACTGTGAACTCTGCCTCTGTTTTAAAGCACCCCTCAGCTGTGGAGGTAATTAGCCACAATGCAATACCTGAAGTGGCTAGTGGAATAGGAACCCTCCCAACTCTCCCTATTCCAACAGCCAGGCCCTTTTACACAGGTTTTCCAGAAAACCCTTGAGCAAGGAAAACACATTTTCCTTCTAGATCAATTCCCTGGCTGTTTTAAAATGTATATGACAGGAACCTGGGTGAGATGTACACTCCATCCACTACTTTTCCCCTGGTCCTGTCACATATCCTCCTCCCCCCTGTTTCGACCTCGGGGGCGGAACAATCTGTGCCTCCAAGCAATAGACCCTGGACAGGGCATCTGCGTTTCCCTGTTGACGTCCTGGTCTATGCTGGACTACAAAACTGAAGTTTTGTAACGACATGAACCATCGGGTCACGCGTCTATTTTTCTCCCGATTTTGGCACATCCATTTGAGGGGGGCATTGTCAGTGACCAGTCTGAATGTTTTCCCTATCAGATAATACCTGAGAGCTTCTAAGGCCCATTTTATCGCCAAGCACTTCTTTTCTACAATGGCGTAGTATTTCTCATGCTCATTTAGTTTTCTACTCAGGTAAACCACCGGATGTTCTTCTCCTCCCCTAGTTTGTGACAATACAGCCCCTACTCCTACATCAGAGGCATCAGTTTGCACCCAACTCTTTCCTGAAGTCTGGTGTTATTAACACCGGCTGGGCACATAGAGCATGCTTTAAGCTCTGCAAAGCCTGCTCAGCTTCAGTGGTCCATTTGACCATAACAGAATCTTTACCCTTTGTGAGGTCAGTTAAAGGTGCAGCAATGGTGGCAAAATTTTCAATAAACCGCCGGTAATAACCGGTTAAGCCCAAGAAGGCCCCCACCTGTTTTTTGTTTACCAGCCTGGGCCAGTTCTGAATGGCCTCAACCTTATTTATTGAGGCTTGATAATACCTCGCCCAATTGTGTACCCCAGGTATTTCGCCTCTTCCTGTCCAACGGCACACTTTTTGGGGTTTGCTGTCAAACCGGCTTCTCTAATAGAGTTCAAGACTGCTTGAACTCTGGGTAGATGTCTCTCCCAATCTGGGCTATGTATGATCACATCATCCAGATAGGCAGCGGCATATTTGTGATGTGGCCTTAGAATTCTGTCCATCAATCGCTGGAAGGTGGCCGGAGCCCCATGCAGACCAAAGGGAAGGACCACATAGTGAAAGTGTCCCTCAGAGGTGCTAAAGGCTGTTTTTTCTTTGGCTGAATCGGTCAATGGCACTTGCCAGTAGCCTTTGGTAAGATCTAAGGTTGTGAAATACCTGGCATTACCCAGCTTATCCATTAGCTCATCCACCCGTGGCATTGGATAAGCATCAAACTTGGATTCAGCATTCAGCTTCCGGAAGTCATTACAAAAGACTATCGGATTGGACCAATCACTGTGACTCCTCTATCACTCCCAATGTTAGCATCATTTACACTTCTTCGGCTATTGCCTTACGTCTAGCCTCGGGCACCCTGTAAGGCTTTTGGTTTACCCTGACACCTGGTTCGGTTATTATATCATGCTTAATTACTTTGGTTCGACCGGGTAGCTCAGAAAATCCATCTCTGCTGCTCTGTACAAACTCCCTGGCCTCTTGGATTTGAGAACCTGACAGGGTGTTTGGAATTTTTACCTCTGGTATCCCAGAGGCCTGAATCACTTTATCCGTACTGTTGGTAGCCACCAACACTTCACGGTCCTTCCATGATTTAATTAAATTAACATGATAAATTTGGTAGGGTTTGCGTTTACCTGGTTGATGCACCCGATAATTTACCTCTCCCACCTTTTCTACTATTGCATAAGGCCCTTGCCATTTAGCCAGGAATTTACTTTCCACGGTGGGGACTAGTATCAAGACCCTGTCCCCAGGGCTGAAGCTCCTTATCTTAGCGGCCCTATTATAAACCCGGGACTGACTCTCCTGGGCCTGCTGTAAGTGTTCCCTTACCAGGGGTATTACTTTTTCGATTCGGTCCTGCATCTGCGCAATGTGTTCAATCACAGATTTGCATGGGGTAGGTTCATGCTCCCAAGTCTCTTTGGCAATATCTAACAGACCACGGGGATGTCTGCCATAAACCAACTCGAAAGGGGAAAACCCTGTGGACACTTGGAGTACCTCTCGGACAGCAAACATAAGGTAAGGTAAAAGACAATCCCAGTCCTTTCCATCCTGGGCCACCACTTTTCTAAGCACCCCCTTTAAGGTTTTATTGAACCTCTCCACCAACCCGTCTGTTTGGAGATGGTAGACTGAAGTGCGCAAGTGCGTGATTTTCAACAGTTTACATAACTCTTTTGTAACTTTTGACATGAAGGGTGTCCACCTTGGTCTGTGAGTATCTCTTTGGGAATCCCTGTCTGGGTAAACATAGAGAACAACTCTTTGGCAATGGTCTTAGCGGACACCTTCCTTAGTGGGATAGCCTCTGGATAGCGGGTTTTTCGCTCTCTTTGCCCGCAGGCAGAGCAGGAGGGGGCCAGCTGCCCGGAGTTCTTGTGGAGGCTGCTGGATCAGAGTTAGTGCCGTTGGTGAGGTCGTCCCTTGCGAGCTCTACCTGGGCGACTTACGGTAATGCGTGGAAGCAATGGTTTAGTGCTGCTGGGGATAGACTAGTAGGGGGAGGATCCGGTGCGGCACACAACTGTGACGCTGGAGTATTTAACAGCTTTGCGCGAGCGAGGTGTTTCGGGGGTGGTCGCTCAGCGGCGTCTGGCCGGGGTTGCTTTCTTTTCCAAGTTAAGGGGGTGGTCGGACGTGACCAAGTCATTTTTTATTTTGCAAGCCTTGAAGGGTTGGAGGAAGTTGGCTTCCAGGAGGGAGTCGCGTCGACCAGTGTCCTTTTCTTTATTGCAGGAACTTATAGCGGCGCTGCTGTCGGTTTGTTCTTCTCCATATGAATCCTTTTTGTTTTCAGCGGCTTTCTCGTTATGTTTTTTCGGGGCTTTGCGAATTTCGGAACTAGTTCCGAAGGGGGCGGCTCATCCGGGGGGTTTGCTTTTCGAGTATGTAGTGGTTTCTTCAATGGGGGTTCGTTTGCGTATTCGTCGCTCTAAGACGGATGTGTTTGGTCGGGATTGTTGGGTTGCGCTTTGGCCAGTCCCCGGTTCGGCTTGTCCGGTCACCATATTCTGAGAGCCATAGGTTTTTTATTTTTCAGTCAAAAAAGCTGTGTAAGCGCTTGTTTTTTGCGAGATGGGTTGTAGTTTGTATCGGTACTATTTTGGCGTACATGCGATTTTTTGATCACTTTCTATTGTATATTTTGGGAGGGGTGGTGACCAAAAAATAGTGATTCTGGCATTGTTTTTCATTTATTTTTTTTGCGGTGTTCACCGTGTGGGAAAAATAATATTATAGTTTTATAGTTGGGGTCGTTACAAACGCGGTGATACCAAATATGTGTACTTTTTTTTTACGTGTTCATTTTTTTCCCTATAATAAAAGATTTATTATAGGAAAAAAAGCAGTTTATATCAATTATAACTTTTATGTTTACACTTTTTTTAAAACATTTTTATTCTTTTTTTTACTTTTTTCACTTGTCCCACTAGGGGACACTTAGACTTGCAGCTTTGATCGCTGCTGGAATACATTACACTACACACGTAGTGTAATGGCAGGAAGGAGGTGATGGGAAAGTGAGCCCTAATCTACCCACCGCCCTGTCCCTGCCTACTTGCAACGACCCGCCCTAGGCGACGGGGTACAACTGGGCGGCGGTCCCTACGCTGTCTAAGTGCACGGGAAAACAAACAGGGAACACGCAAGGGAAGGGGCAGTAGCCACGGAACGCCACGAGGAAACGGAGCGGCGAACGAACTGTCAGGACCAGGACGAAGTGAGTACACCCAAGCGGGCACGGAGACAGAAGCAAGCCAGGGGCAAAGCAAAGCAGGTCAAGCGGAACTGCAGCAAGGCAGAAGCACGGCAGAAGCAGGCTGGAGCAAGCAGCAGTGAGGCCAGGAATCCAGAAGAATTACAAGCACTGAGGAAGAGAACAGGGCAGGTAATAAAGGGGCAGAGCTAACTCCGACAGACCAGGCCGCGATAGGCTCTCCCACTCCTGAGCCTGCCACCCTGGTTGGTGGGAGATGGTGTCAGTCGAGCAGGTCTGGCCTCAGGTGTGGATTGATTAATCCCAGGAGTATACCTAGACGTAGTACCTGGCAGATCCCTAACACGTAGTGTAATGTATTCCAACTGTCATTGTGACGTAACAGTCACACTGACAGGAAGCCTACGACGACCACCCTCCGGCTGGTCCTCATAGGCTTCTGTACATGGCAGCCCGGAAGCCATTGTCTGGTGTCTGGTTGCCATGGGTATCATCGCCAGCCCCCGTGATTTCACGTGGGGGCTGCCGATCGGCGCTAAACACCTTAATTGTGGCGTTCAAAATCGAACGCCGCAATTAAGGGGTTAACTGCCGAAATCAGCGGCGATAGGCTGCTGATCGGCAACGGGGAATGCAGGGCAGACACCCTGCACAGTTAACCGCCGCTGCGGTGTAGCGCCGATCGGCAGTTAACTGTCAAAGCACAGACGTAACTGCACGTCAAGGTGCGCAAACTTACTGCACACATTGACGTGCTGTTACGTCAAGGTGCGGGAAGGGGTTAAAAAAGCTGTGGCCGACCCCCTGGGTCAACCCCACTTTAAAAGAGAATTACGTGTCGGTTGTTATATTATTTTAGTATGGGGGGGGGGGGAAAACTCATGGGTTAGATGTTGCTATATGCATACAGTCTAGTGGAAACCTCATTTACATCTCTGGTGCTGTATTACACTGCGGATTTGGCAAAGGAAAATCCGCACGTAACCCATCATGTGCATGTGGCCAAACTCATCATAAAGAGGTTCTGCAGCAGCTGGGGTGTGTATATAATGAATAATGTTCCCCCTACTATAAATAATAAAGAATATTAGGAGTCACCTGTGGCCTTGTGCTTTTATATGGTCACAGAACTTCTTATAACGTGTAATATCTTATCATTTACAGCAGGAGAAAGGTTATCCCATATAATATATACCAGCAGCTGAATTATCTACGGTCTACAAACTCGGAGCAAACATATCTTAACCCCTTAATACCGAAGGTGTTTTAAACCTTAGTGACCAGAGCAATTTTCGCACTTTTGCTATTCACACATGTAACGCAGTATAACTCTGTATGTGTTTTATGTATCGATGTGAATTTTGCATTGTTTTCTTGGGACATGTAGTGCTTCCTTTTTGTGGTATATATGTATAGGTAACATTTTGGTTACTTTTTTTTATAGCCGTGGAAAGACAGAAAAAAAAGAAAAAAGAAAAATGTCGATTTTTCATCATTTAAAATGTAACAGTTTGAAAATAAAAGTAATTGTATCATACAAATGTATTGAAATATATTTTTTCATTTATCCAGAATTAGCCGGACACATCATGCAATGATTGGGGGAGGCAAACATGACCAGGGTTGCAGGGGAGAAGGAATGAGTTGAAAAGTTCAAGGGAAGGAGGGGGAGGAAGGTGGAGGGGAGGGGGCGAGGTTAACAGAGGGCATATAGGAAGGGTGAGAGACAGTTTCGCGCCATTCACGCCCCAGGAAAGCAGTTAGACTTGTACTGACCTTGAGAACGATGCAGGCCCTGATGGAGCAAGTGCGGCAGGCTGTGGCGGAACGGGGCATGGCCTGGCTTGAGGAGGAGCTCGGGAGGACGGGTCCGGTGGCATCGGGGACAGAGTTTCAGTTGGCTTTTTCATGGGCGTTTTTTGGGGCTTTAAGAGTGGGCGAGTTAATTTCCCCTAGTAAGAAGAGAGTGAGGGGTTTGCAAGCGGAAGATGTAACAGGAGGAGGGGGGAGAGTGGAATTCTGGGTAAGGCGGTCGAAATCGGATCAAAGTGGAAAAGGTAAATGAGTGGTTCTGGGGGCGGTGGCAAGAGCGGGGTTGTGCCCGGTGAAATGCTATGAGCGATACGTCGCGCTGTGAGGGTGTAGGGGGGGGCGCTGTTATGTCATACGGATGGGGCTTTCTTGTCAAGGTGCCAGTTTACAGCTGTCTTCCGTAGATGTTTGCAGGTGTTGGGTTTGGATAAAGGTATTTATTCACCACACTCCTTTCGTATAGGAGCAGCCACGGAGGCTGCGTCATGGGGGTTGGGGCCTGATGTGGTGAAACGCATAGGTCGTTGGGAGTCGGGGAGGTATAAGTCCTACGTGCGTCTCCACTTTATGTGATTTGTTTTCTCGTATCAACATGCTGTTTTGGTTGGTGTTATCGTTGTTATTCTTCTATTTCAGATGGTACACCTGCACTGGTGTGGATTCTTGGGCACTCATATGTGCACTGGGGGGCGTTAAGGGCGGATGTGCGGCCAGATGGGCGGCAACTGGGGTTCCAAAGGTCGGCGGTGGTGATACGGTGGCTGGGCACGGGCGGTATGGTGTGGAGTCGAGTTTTGCCGGATTTCCATGGGTATGCGCAGTTGGATCGGGTTCCTGATTTGTTGGTCCTTCATGTAGGGGGAAATGACTTAGGTACTCGCCCGTTTAGAGAATTAATTCGGGATGTGAAGTATGACCTTCTCCGGCTTTGGTCCTGTTTTCCGAAGGTAAAGGTGATTTGGTCGGAAATAGAGCCGCGTAGTGTATGGAGAAATGCGCTTTCGGTAGAGCGTGTGAACAAGGCCCGGGTGAAAGTCAATCGGGCGGTTTCCAGCTTTGTGGTAAAAAACGGGGGAATTTTTGTGCGGCACTACGATTTCGAGGATGGCCAAGGGAAGTATTGGCTAGGTGATGGAGTGCATCTCAATGCGGTGGGCATTGACCTATGGGCTTTGCGGATTCAGGAAGGAATCGAGCGGGCAATGATGGTGTGTGGGGGCTCGCATACTTAAAGGTGGTCTAAGTATGCTCGTGTGGCGGATTGGGGGGTCCTTGGAGTTGGTGGTAATTTGAAGTAGGGGATTCATCAGAGGTATGGTCCCTAACAAATACATAATTGCTCATGGAGATGGGCGTATTTTGGACTCCTGCTGGGTGGTGTCCCGGGGAGTGGTTTTACATACTTGGCAAGCCAACTGCGGAGCAGAAAGGTGCCTCTGAGCCTGTAGGGGACGGCTGGGGGTAAGTAGCTATACAGGGGGCAGTTAGGCGCCAAAGTTTTGGAGCTCCAAGGACTTCCCCTTTCCTAGTAATGTTATTTATAAAGGAATGTTTTATGTTCATGTAAATTTTTTAATAAAATGGCTGCTGTGGCCGAAAATTTCCAACCCACTGTCTCGTGTGTCTCACTGGGGGAGGGGAGAGTGACATGGGAGGAGGGGAAAAAGGCCTGGAAGCAAGAAAGGGGGTGGACAGTATTGATGGGAAGGTTAAGCAAAAGGGTTCGAAATGGGGCGAGCTCTGTAATCCCATGGTCATGATCATAAGGACACCTGACTTGGAGGTGTAGTTTATTTTTTTTTGACCAGAAATATAGAATAAAAACACAACTGCTTTGAATTGCGCACTAAAATGTCTTAATTTAGTTTTTTACACCATGGTATTAATGTATGGGTAATGGACTTAAAGAGGCTCTGTCACCAGATTTTGCAACCCCTATCTCCTATTGCAGCAGATCGGCGCTGCAATGTAGATTACAGTAACGTTTTTATTTTTAAAAAACCTGCATTTTTGGCCAAGTTATGACCATTTTTGTAATTATGCAAATGAGGCTTGCAAAAGTCCAAGTGGGTGTGTTTAAAAGTAAAAGTCCAAGTGGGCGTGTATTAGGTGCGTACATCGGGGCGTGTATTAGGTGCGTACATCGGGGCGTTTTTAATACTTTCACTAGCTGGGCGCTCTGAAGAGAAGTAACATCCTCTTCTCTTCAGAACGCCCAGCTTCTGACAGTGCAGATCTGTGACGTCACTCACAGGTCCTGCATCGTGACGGCCACATCGGCACCAGAGGCTACAGTTGATTCTGCAGCAGCATCAGCGTTTGCAGGTAAGTCGATGCAGGACCTGTGAGTGACGTCACAGATCTGCACTGTCAGAAGCTGGGCGTTCTGAAGAGAAGAGGATGTTACTTCTCTTCACAGCGCCCAGCTAGTAAAAGTAGTAAACACGCCCCGATGTACGCACCTAATACACGCCCACTTGGACTTTTACTTTTAAACACACCCACTTGGATTTTTGCAAGCCTCATTTGCATAACTACAAAAATGGTCATAACTTGGCCAAAAATGCTCGTTTTTTAAAAATAAAAACGTTACTGTAATCTACATTGCAGCGCCTATCTGCTGCAATAGCAGATAGGGGTTGCAAAATCTGGTGACAGAGCCTCTTTAAAGTCCAATAAATAATGGTAAAAAAACATTATGTTCTACAAACTAGACACTCTAAAGTCTATTTCTAGTGGTTCAATTTCAGTTTTAACCCTTCACAAGAAATTTCGAAACACCATATGACATACTGGTAAAAGTGACACCTTTCCACATTCTGCTATTTCTCCCGTGTACGGCGATACCAAATATGTGTGTCTAATCTATTATATGTAACCGTTATAGGGCATATCATAGGAGTCCATTTTGGCTTTTGGAGGCCTTTTTACGCCAGAGCTGATTTTGGGGATTCACGCTATATTTGCCGTGGTACTACAGGTCATTTTGACAAGTATAAATGTCCTGCTAATATTCATCTAGGGGTATAGTAAGTATTTTTAATAGGTGGAAAGAAATAAAAAATAGGTTTTTCCAGAAAATACAGTATTGCTGCATTTTTACAGTGAAATATTATCCAATAAGCAACCCTCCCTTTTGGTTCTCCCTACAAAAACAGTGTGAACGTAAATGAGTTAATAATGTGGGTAATATCACGGTCTTTGCCTTTATAGATTCTAAAGGCAGATGTGTAGCATGTACCGCTCTCACAGAGCTTGTAGATTTTAACCCCATATTTTGCTCTCTTTTAGGGGCTGTACTGGCGGAATGAGAGCCTGAATGTGTAACTCATCAGCAATTCATCCACCGCTAGGTTTTCTTCGGGGTTGTACACCGGCATAAATGACTCCTCCAAAGTTTTTATCAGGGGCCTTATTTTATAGAGGCGGTCACGGCCTGGATCACTACGGGGGGGGGGGGGGCCTGGTGATTGTCGTTAAAATGAAGGAAGCACATTAGCACCTCATACCTGCTTCTGGTCATAACGGCTGAAAAAACAGGTGTGGCATGTGTAGGGCTTGTTGCCCAATATGACCGGATTGAGGGCTTTTTCACTAACCCAGAGGCGTAGCTAGGTTCTCCTGCACCCGGGGCAAAGATTCAGATTGGCGCCCCCCCCCCCCCAACTTATTTCCCGACATCTCCTTGCCCCTCGCCATGTTTTCTTTCCCTACCAATCAATGAGGTGTAATTTTTTTTCACCATTTTTTTTATGTAACTCGAGTATAAAAGCATTTCTACATTTTACAAGCGATATAGTTCTATAATGTAATTAACATAAAAATAAATTAAAAGAAAATAAATTAGGCGCCACACACAGCCCCCCTTGTAGATAGTGCCACACACAGCCCCCCTTGTAGATAGTGCCACACACAGCCCCCTTGTAGATAGTGCCACACACAGCCCGCTTCCCCCCTTGTAGATAGCAGCACACAGCCCCCCCTTGTAGATAGTGCCACACAAAGCCCGCTGCCCCTTTGTAAATAGCGCCACACTCCCCCCCTTGTAAATAGTGCCACATTCCCCCCCTTTTAAATAGCGCCACACTCCCCCCCCCCCCCCCGCCTTGTACTTAGCGTCACACTGTGAACAGACCGGTGAGCGGTAGCCTACCTCTACCACTCTCCGCTCTGCCGGATGTGACTTACCGGATGAGCCGAGGAGGTCATGCGGCGCAGGCAGCGGCGGAGTTTCTTCTGACTAGGGTCGGTGACAGCCAGGGCCGGCCTTAGCTTCGATGGCACCCTGTGCGGGACTCTCTATTGCCGCCCCCTACACAAACCAAAAATGAACCACATATATGGACACGCTGGAACATATATACTGTACATACATAAAGACAGATATTTAGACATACAGGCAAATATACATACACACATTCTGGAATACATACATACAGGTAAATATATAGACGTAAAAACACATATACACACACACACACACACACACACACACACACACACACACACACACACACACACACACACACCGGCAGATAAATACACAGATAGGGACATATACAAATACATAAAAGGCACAAATATAGAAGCACAAAGACACATTCACAAACAGACCCATATATACGCACACAGGCACATATGTACACAGCACAGATAATGTAGTAGATGTTACCTGCAGTCCTATGTAACATCTCAGATAACACAGTGATAATTCTCTGAGTACAGATAATATAGTAGATGGTACCTGCAGTCCTATGTAACACCACAGATAACACAGAGATAACTCTCTAAATACAGATAGTAGTATTACCTGCAGTCCTATGTAACACCACAGATAACACAGTGATAACTCTTTAAATACAGATAGTAGTGTTACCTGCAGTCCTATGTAACACCACAGATAACACATTGTGCTAAATTACAATCTCAGCTCTGCTACACAGTACAGATAATGTGGCAGACGTTACCTGCAGTCCTATGTAACACCACAGATAACACATTGTGCTAAATTACAATCTCAGCTCTGCTACACAGTACAGATAATGTGTCAGATGTTACCTGCAGTCCTATGTAACACCACAGATAACACAGTGATAACTCTCCGAGTACAGATAATGTAGTAGATGTAAGAGACAAACACATGCAGAGACACAGACAGACAGAGACACATACAAACACAGAGACACACATTACACACACACAGACACTCACCATGTCGCCTTGCTGACAGCATCACAGGTCAGGACAGGCTGTGTGTGGGTGGAGCTTCCTCTCTGCTTCTCGGCAGAGCTCAGAGTAGAGGCAGAGCTGGAAGGCTGAAGCACGGGAGTGGACCTGTCCCCTGACCTGAGTCATCTGACCTCATGCCACTGACGTGAGGTCAGGTGACTGGACTGGTCCACTCCCTGGCCGTCACAGACCCCAGTCAGAACGCCGTAATGTCCTGGCTCTTCCTAAGCTGCTGCAGGTGTCCCACATACGGGGCGCCTATCAGCAGCGATCAGCTGCTCTTCGGCGCCCCCCCTTCCCTACCACCGGGTTGCGCCCGGGGCACATGCCCCGCCTGCCCCCCCCTAGCTACAGCCCCTGACTAACCCCATGTTGAGGATGAGCCCCAAAAATGTTTAAGTTCGCCAGTATTTGTGGGGTGCCACTCCTTTGCATAGGACGACGTTGACTTTTCAGCAAAGAATTGGCGAGCATACAGATTGGTTTGGTTGACAACCAACTCCAATAATTCATCTGTAATGAATATTTTAAAAAAATCGAGGGCTGTAAAATTTTCCACATTAATATTTATCCCTGGTGTGGCAGAAAAAAACAGGGAACTCAATATATTCTGGGGGAATAGAGTGGGCCGTATTTTGTGGTACTTCTGCGACATGCCCTGTGCTTGTGGACTCTGCAGCGACACTTGCATTGCAGAAAGCGTATCACTGTCGTCGCTATCACTGGTAGACAACATTTCTACCTCGGACGCGGTTTCTGTATCGCTTTCATCAGAGTCAGAAATTAGCATGGCGTATGCCTCTTCCACCGTGAACCTCCTATGGGCCATTGTAATTACACACACGTACAACAAAGACTGTAACCAGACGCACACGCAGACAAATTTTAGTATTTCTTCTTTACTTTTTTTTTTTCAGACAAAAATATATGTCACAAAAGCACGCTCCACAAAAAACTGATGTCGAACAAACACGTAGACTATAAAACTTTTTTTTTACATATTTTTTTTTTAATCACAAATAAAATATACAGACGTCACACACGTACGCTACACAAAAACCCTAGACTAAACCTAGGCTAACCCTAGACTAACTCTAGAATAGAACCTAAACTAACCCTAAGGGAATGTTCACACGTGGCAGAATTGCTGTGGAATTGCGCTGCGGACAGTCCGCAGTGGAATTCTCCAGCGGCCGTTTTTTACATTTGTTTCAATACATTTTTAGGCAAGTTAGTTCAGACATTGCGGAAAACTCCGCTGCTGACCTTAGGCTGCAGTGCAGAATTTTGTGTCCGCAGCATGCACTGTCTGTGACGTAAAAGAAGCGGAATTTCACTGCGGATTTCAGCCATTGCAATGCAAAAACTGAAATCTATGGCAAGTCTGCTGTCTTTTCTGCAATGTCTGAATTACCTGTCAAATATGCAAATGTTGGTGCAGATTCGTTGCGTAATTGCCCCAAATCTGCACCAACATTTGCAGCAGAAAAACTCTGCCACGTGCGAATGTGCCCTAAGGATAACTCTAGCCTAGCCTAGGTATAAAACTGAAGTTTATATAAAGTTTATATATTAGATTTATTGTAATTTTGTGTCTTTGGTGTCACAGTAAAATTCTCCCTCTGTCTCTTCTAAGACTGTATCCATATAGCAACATCTAAGCCCTGAGTCTCCCCCCCCCCTCATAAACAAAAATAATATAACAACCGACACGTAATTCTCTTTTAAAGTGGGGTTGACCCGGGGGTCGGCCACAGCTTTATTAATACAATAAAATGTAAATAACATATTTACTAAATATATAAACACAATGACCTTAACAGAGGTCAATAAACAACCTGTATGCCTGCCTAAACCAAGGACATGTAGGTAAATCCCCTTATTCTACCGTCACCAGGTGACCGTGTACTCCTCACCTACACGGCTCACCGACCCCCAACAAAAACAGAGCCTGCTCAACCCCATCCTGCAACCCGACAAGAAAATATCAAGCCCAATGTCCGTCAGGTGCACCCCGTCTGGCAGCAACAATCCCCTGTTATCACCTTCCAACTCCCGATGACTAACTACCACAACTCCCCTAGCTCGGACAAACCGAGACACCCTGGTATTTAAGAGGCGCCTTGCCCGCTCAATGGCATTCACATCCCGCGCCCCATGTCACACCAACCTAGGAACAATTTCCGACCAGACTAACACCAACCGGGGGTAAAAGGAAGCGAACCTCTCTAAGTCCGACTGTATCAGCGAGATCAACTCTCCCAACCTAACTGAACACAGATCATTGCCTCCCAAATGCACAACCAAAACAGTTGGTACCAGCCAATGCCGGCTGATGTCGACCACTTCGGGCAGTGCCTGCAACCAGCGCAGGCCCCGGAGGCCTCTCCAGTAGACTTCAGCACTTGCAAAACCCAACGATCTTCCCCCAGGGCGTATGGCAGCCCTCCTTTCTACCCAGAACACATAGGAGTGCCCGACAATCCACACCGATGGTCTGGAACCTAAAACGAAAACTGAATTAATGCAAAATAAGATCCGGGCGAACATAACCAGCAAAACAATCCGACTTCCATCTCCCGATGCGCCTCACAGCCGCATCCGATAACCCCAATTCACTGGCCATCGTGGCCTCCCCAATACGGAAAGAATGAGTACTGTATTCCCCTGGCGGTTTACCAACCCGAACCAAAGCCTTACGGAAAATAGCAGAAAACTGAAACCTAGTAAGCGGCCGCCCATCCGAGCGCGACAAAAATTGTACCCCTGAACTACGCACCCCCAAGAAAGCCGCCACCGGACAAGCCGAACCCGGGATTGGCCGAAGTGCAACCCAACAACCCCGACCAAACACATCCGTCTTCGAGCGACGAATACGCAAAACAAACCCCCACCGAAGAAACCACTACGTTCTCAAAAAGCAAACCCCCCCCCCCCCCGGACGAGCCGCCACGATCGGAACTAGTTCCGAAATCCGCAGAGCCCCGAAAAAACATAACAAGAAAGCCACTGAAAACAAAACGGATTCATACGGAGAAGAACAAACCGACGGCAGCGCCGCTATAAGTTCCTGCAATAAAGAAAAGGACACTGGTCGACGCGACTCCATCCTGGAAGCCAACTTCTTCCAACCCTTCAAGGCTTGTAAAATAATAAAGGACTTGGTCACGTCCGACCACCCCCTTAACTTGGAAAAGAAAGCAACCCCGGCCAGACGCCGCTGAGCTACCACTCCCGAAACACCCCGCTCGCGCAAAGCTGTTAAATACTCCAGCGTCACAGTTGTGCACAGCACCGGATCCTCCCCTACCAGTCTATCCCCCGCAGCGCTCAACCATTGCTTCCACGCATTACCGTAAGTCACCCAGGTAGAGGGCGCAAGGGACGACCTCACCAACGGCATTAACTCTGATCCAGCAGCCTCCACAAGAACTCCGGGCAGCTGGCCCCCTCCTGCTCCGCCGGCGGGCAAAGAGAGCAAAAAACCTGCCAATAAAAACGAGATAAAGCATCAGCAACAACATTGTGAACACCTGGAATATGGCGAGCATGAAAACGGATGTTACACTGCAAGCAACGCAACACCAAATGACGGAGCAAAGCCAAAACCGGACCTGAGGAAGAAGTAAGTTGGTTAACAGCAAAAACAACCCTCATATTATCCGACCAAAACACCACAGACCTGTTGGAGAGGCGTGCCCCCCACAATTCAACAACGTCAAATTTGCATACCACCCCTTGACCCGCCAGGAATAAGGCCAAGCTTCAGCGCACCACGCCAAAACCAGCAACGCCCCAAATCCCACCGCACTAGCAGCGTCCGTAAACAATTCCAAGTCCACACTGGAAATGGAAGGCGCCCTCCAACATGTACGCCCATTGTAGTCCTCCAAGAAAGTGCGCCAGACGCGCAAATCCGCCTTAACAGAACTAGAAATCCGAACATGATGAGAAGGCACCGAAACGCCCACTGTAGCTAAGGACAACATCCTGGCAAACACTCGCCCCATGGGCATAATACGACCCGCAAAGACCAACAACGATTGAATCTGTCGTAACTCCAACTTACGCGCCACCAAAGCCACGTCCAATGCGGTACGCAATTTCACCACCTTTTCCGCCAGGAGACGAAAGACCATAGCAACCGAATCTATTTCAATGCCCAGAAAACACAACACCGACACCGGTCCCTCCGTCTCTTCTTCAGAAAGGGGGACCCCAAACCGCTGAGCAAGAAACTGAAACAACCTCAACAAAAACGGACACTGCCCGAGGAAGCGGGCCCTACAAACAAAAAATCATCCAGGTAATGAGTCACTGACCCAGAACCCGTGAGATCCTGCACCGCCCATTCCAGAAATGAGCTGAACACCTCAAAATAAGAATAAGAAATCGAACAGCCCATCGGCAAACACGTCATAATAGAAAAACCCCTCCAAAAGCACAATCCAACAGATGAAAACAATCCGCATGAACGGGCAACAAACGAAAAGCGGACGCAATATCAGACTTGGCCATAAGGGCTCCCGCCCCCGCCCGACACACTAAGTCGACCGCCCGATCAAATGAAACATACGAGACAGTCTCCAAGTCACTGTCAATCCCATCATTCACTGACCGCCCCTTAGGATGAGGCAGATGGTGAATCAGACGGAACTTTCCAGGCTCCTTCTTAGGAAGCACCCCCAGGGGAGACACCCTAAGATTCAGGAAGGGCAAAGCAGAAAATGGGCCGGCCACCCGGCCAAGCTACACTTCCTTTTCCACCTTCACCCTAATGGTGGCTGGAAACTCCTCCGCCGACTTCAAATTCCGTGACATAACCGGATCCGCCTGCACAGTAAACGGAATAAAGAACCCAAAACAAAAACCAACTCTAAGCAGGGCGGCTTCTGCCATCTTCGGATACTGGCTTAACCACAGGAGCATCGCGGACACGCGCACCGGCGTTCTCCCCTCTACCAACACCCGCAGGACGGGAGACCGCCGCCACTCGACGGGAGCACCTGACCGCTGCATGGGTACCTCCAGGAGCACTCATGCCGGAATTTACAAGAGGCATAAAATCTACAGTGTCCCTCATTAAAGAGCCAACAGGCTCCTGCTCGACGGACACCCCCAAACCCCCCCGCCAACCCCGCCCCCACCGGAAAAGGAAGAGGCGGGGGCGGCGGGCTGAATGGGCCGCTGCGCCATCATCAAGCGCAACCAAAGATCAGTCGCTTTCATATCCCACCCCACCTCCGGCCTCTGCGCCAGACGCCGACGGAAGTCCTCATCGTACTGCCACCAGGCCATGCCACCGTGCGATTTCTACGCACTAAAAATCGTGTCCAAATACACAAACAACTGCCCCGCACACGCAGGCCGAGCCTGACTAAGTACCCCCCCAAAATAGCAAAGGCCTGCACCCAATTATTAAACGACCACACGGCCCTAGGCTTACTCAACACACCCCTCTCAAGTCTATGCTCCTTATCCACCGTCGACGAATCAACCGACAAAAGAGACCAAATATCAATATAAGCATTCTTCCCTATATTCTTGCGCACCTCATCAGACAGATGAGTACCCAAGGGAGACACACAACAAAAATAAGAATCTCTGAAAGCGGGGACCACCGGAGTGGACATAGAAGTGGATGCCTCCACCGTGGACCTCGCAACCACGGCCTGAGACGACGGTCCCACGGGCAACGAGACGGCCCCTGCCACCAGAGATTGCACAGCAGACAATAAATAATTGGCAGACATGTTATCAGCGTTCCAAGCCCGAAGGCAGGCATACTCACTGTGTCCAGCAGCAGATGCACCTCCAGGCACGGACGGAACCACATCTGGCGTAAAGGCAGCGAACCCTGCTACTCCAACCGAGGAACGGCGACTCAGAATCCCCCGGTCAGACGCAGCATGACAACTCCTACTACTGCTCCGTTCCGCCCGCCAACTATCCCGGGAGACGACGGATGACGATGAATCAGATGGAGACCGCCTATACCGATGAGAATAACGACGCTGATGTCTCCGCGACCGACTGCGACCGGACAGATGGCGCCGCCCCGACTCAGCCCTACTCGCCCCATGCCTACTATGGGACCGATCCCGGCATGCTGCACCTGTATTTGATGCTGACACTGTGCCCCCCTTGCCTGCCCAGGCAGCACCGGCAGCACATAAGCGGGAGGGGCCACCGCCTGACGTGCCACCCGCCTAGCTGACTGGCCCGAAAAGAAAAGCTCCGACCCCTCAAAGGAGCCATCATCCCCCGACTCTTCCACCCCTCCCCTTCAAAACTCCCAACCTCTCTGCCTTCTGACGCCAAGAGCAGCGGCACGCTCCCAGCTGGTGAAGCAGCTGCCGCCGCTGAGATAGAGGCCGATGCCAGGGCCTGCCCCACGAATCCTCTCCCGTCCAGTGGGCGGGGCCTAAGGCCCACCCCACCCGTGGCTCCCCTGGTCCCTTGTGTCGGGGGAACCACATCCCCCACAACGGCCGCCGACACCCCCGTTCCCGGAAGCACTGGCGCCGGAGGAGGCAGCACTACCGACGGAGGAGGGGCCGGAACACCTGCAGCACTCGAGAGGCACGAGAGCCAACACAGCTGATTCCCGTAGCAGGGGCTGCAGCCAGTCACCCCCTTCAGCGGAGATAGTGGCGCGCAGCACCCGCAGCATCTCCTAATGACCCATTCCAGTTGAAAAATCTGGGAAAAGAGGCCCCACAACAGGTAAGCAGCCCCTATATACCTTTCCTCCTTACCCTAAGCCCACCCCTTCTCCTCCCCTAACGCACCCTACCTAACTCTGACTCACCCAAGTAACAAGGAGGGGAGGGAGCCTATTAACCCTCACTTAACCCCTTCCCTGCAACAGTCCCTGGCTCAGCGGCTATATGCCTGTGAGCCCCCATTACAGAGAGAGTGAGGAGAGACAGAGAGACAGGTAGGAGAAACACTTTGTTTTTCATTTTGTGATCACTGTGAATGGTTCTCACAGTGATCACATGAACGGAGACCACTGTTATTGGTCTCTGATCATCACTCTGAAGCCAAGGCTGTTGCTAACAGCCTTGGCTTCAGAGGCATCTCACCCCATGACCGGGAAAACCGCTCTGATGCGGCTCCCTCCCAAACCACTCAGATGCGGCACTTGCTATTGAGTGCTGCATCTGAGGGGTTAAAACTGATCGGAGACCACTGCTAGTGGTCTCCGATCGTTGCCCTGAAGCCCGAGGCTGTTACTAACAGCACGGGCTTAAGCAGCACCACGCACGATGACAGAAAAGTTCTTCTGAAGTGCCGACGTGAAAAGCCGACACTTCAGAAGAACTATCCTAAACGACCGACGTAAAAACACTATACGCCGGTCGTTAGGGGGTAAAATATTTTTTATGTCCAGTATATATATATATATATAGATGTCGAACAAAAATGTGGGTTATTGTTCCATGTTTCAAAGGATAAGCTACGTTTCAGTTCTCTCACAGGACCGTTTTCAAGCTGAAGTGACATGTGAAAAGCAGGGTTTTTATACCCATGTGCAGACAATGCATAATCAGCAGTGATTAACATACAAGCATATAAAAAAGGGCAACATTTGGCTAATACAAATGTAAAAAAGTGCACAGCACCATATAACAATGTACAAACAGTTATTGCATAAAGTGTATATACAAATTCTGTGTTACAAAACAGTGTATTTAACCCCTTCCCTCTTTAGCCACTTTTGACCTTCCTAACAGAGCCTAATTTTTCAAATCGGACATGTTTCACTTTATGTGGTAATAACTTCTATCCAAGCGATTCTGAGATGGTTTTCTCATGACACATTGGACTTTATGGTACTGGCAAAATTTGCTCGATATGTTCAGTATTTAATTGTGAAAAACACCAAAATTTAGCGAAAAATTGCAAACATTATCATTTTTCTCAACTAAAATGTATCTGCTTGTAAGACAGGCAGTTATACCACACAAAATTGTTGCTAATTAACATCCCCCATATGTCTACTTTAGATTGGCATTGTTTTTTGAACATCCTTTTATTTTTCTAGGACGTTACAAGGCTTTGAACTTTAGCAGCAATTTCTCACATTTTCAAGAAAATTTCAAAAGGCTATTTTTACAGGGGCAGTTCAGTTGTGAAGTGGCTTTGAGGGCCTTATATATTAGAAACCCGAAAAAAGTCACCCCATTTTAAAAACTTCACCCCTCAAAGTATTCAAAACAGCATTTAGAAAATTTCTTAACCCTTTAAACTTTTCACAGGAATTAAAGCAAAGTAGGGGTGAAATTTACAAATTTCATATTTTTTTTGCATAAATTTATTTTTAATCCAATTTTCTTTATAACACAAAGTTTTACCAGAGAAATGCAACTCAATATTTATTGCCCAGGTTCTGCAGTTTTAGGAAATATCCCACATGTGGCCGTAGCGTGCTACTGGACTGAAGCATCGGCCTCAGAAGGAAAAGAGCACCTTGTGGATTTTGAGGCCTTATTTTTATTCAAATATATTTTAGGCACCATGTCAGGTTTGAAGGGCTCTTGCGGTTCCAAAACAGTGGAAATCCCCCAAAAGTGATCCCATTTGGGAAACTAAACACCTCAAGGAAATTATCTAGGGGTATAGTGAGCATTTTGATCGCACAGGTTTTTTACAGAAATTATTGGAAGTCGTAAAAATGAAAATCTAAATTTTTTCAAAGAAAATGTAGGTTTAGCGATTTTTTTTCTCATTTCCACAAGGACTAAAGGAGAAAAATCACCGCAAAATTTGTAACGCAATTTCTGACGAGTAAAACAATACCCCACATGTAGTAATAAACGGCTGTTTGGACACACGGCAGGGCTCAGAATAGATGGAGCCCCATTTGACTGTAAAGGATCTGCTAGGCACAACTTCTGTGTATACGCCCATAGGTAATCAGTCTGCACCTGAGTCTATGTCTCTGAGACGGACTCCAGCTTCCACCACTCAGGATGGCAGGCTTAGGAGTGGGAGAGCCTATCGCAGCCTGGCCAGACGGAGCTAGCTCCCGCCCTCTGCCTATTTATACCTGCCTTTCCTGTTCCTCCTTTGCTTGTGATTCTTCTCGTGGTGTTTCCTGGCCCAGCTACAGCTTCTGACTATTTGTCCCTGCTCCATACTGACCCTGGCTTTCTGACTACTCTCCTGCTCTGCGTTTGGTACCTCGTGCACTCCTGGTTTGACTCGGCTCGTTCACCACTCTTGTTGCTCAAGGTATTGCTGTGGGCAACTGCCCCATTTCCCTTTGCTTTGTGTTCCCTTGTCTGTTTGTCTCTTGCACTTACTGAGCTTAGGAACCGCCGCCCAGTTGTACCCCGTCGCCTAGGGCGGGTCGTTGCAAGTAGGCAGGGACAGAGTGGCGGGTAGATTAGGGCTCACTTGTCCGTTTCCCTACCCCCGTCATGACATTGACTTTTGGAGTTCACATTTAGCAGAAATGGTTTGCGGAGGCCATGTCACATTTACAAAGCCCCTGAGGGGACAAAACAGTGGAAACCCCCCACAAGTGACCCCATTTTGGAAACTACACCCATTGAGGAAATTATCTAGGGGTATACTGAGCATTTTGACCCCACAGGTTTTTTGCAGAAATTATTGTAAGTAGGCCCTGAAAATAAAAATCTACATTTTTTCAAAGAAAATGTAGGTTTAGCTAATTTTTTCTCATTTCCACAAGGACTGAAGGAGAAAAGGCACCGCAAAATTTGTAAAGCAATTTCTCCCGACTAAAACAGTACCCCACATGTGGTAATAAACGGCTGTTTGGACACACGGCAGGGCTTAGAATGGAAAGAGCGCTATTTGGCTTTTGGTGATCACATTTAGCAGGAATGGTTTGAGGAGGCCATGTCGCATTTGCAAAGCCCCTGAGGGGACAAAACAATAAAAACGCCCAAAAAGTGACTCCATTTAGGAAACTACACCCCTTGAGGAATTCATCTAGGGGTGTAGTAAGCATTTTGACCCCATAGAATTTATAAGAATTGGGCAGTGAAAATAAAAACAATCCTTTTTCTTCAATAAGACGTAGCTTTAGCGCAAAATTTTTAGTTTTCTCAACAAATAAAGGAAAAAAAGAACTCAACATTTGTAAAGCAATTTCTTCCGAGTACGGCAATACCCCATAAACTGCTGTTTGGGCAAACGGCAGGGCTCAGAAGGGAAGGAGCGCCATTTGGAGTGCAGATTTTGCTGGATTGGTTTCTGGGCGCCTGTGGAACCAAAACAGTGGAAACCCCCTAGAAGTGACCCCATTTTGGAAACTACACCCCTCAATGCATTTACCTAGTGGTGTAGTGAGCATGTTAACCCTGCAAGTGTTTTGTAGAAATTAGTGTGCACTCGATGTTGCAGAGTGAAAATGGGATTTTTTTCCATAGATAAGCCAATATGTGGTGCCTTGCTTGTGCCACCATAACAAGACAGCTCTCTAATTATTATGCAGTATTTCCTGTTTTTAGAAACACCCTACATGTGGCCCTAATCTTTTGCCTGGACATTCTACCAGGCTCAGGAGTGAAAGCGTACCATGCGAAATTGAGGCCTAATTTGGCGATTTACAAAGTATTGGTTCACAATTGCAGAGGCTCAGATGTGAAATAATAAAAAGAAACCTCTGAGAAGTGACCCCATTTGGAAACTGCACCCCTCAAGGCATTTATTAAGGGGTGTAGTGAGCATTTTCACCCCACAGGTCTTTTCCATAAATAAATGCGCTGCGGATGGTGCAAATTAAAAATTTATATTTTTCCCTAGATATGCCATTTCAGTGTCAAATATGTCATGCCCAGCTTATGCCACTGGAGACACACACCCCAAAAATTGTTAAAAGGGTTCTCCCGGGTATGTCGGTGCCATATATGAAGAAGGAAACTGCTGTTTGTTCACACTGTGGGGCTCAGATGGGAGAGAGCGCCATTTGGCTTTTGGAGAGCGGATTTTGCTTGGTAGTAGATTTGTTTGAGTATAGCTGGTGTTCCCATTTATAATGTGGGGGTACATGTAAGCTGGGCTGAGTACATCAGGGGCATAGTCAAATAGTCAGGTGGTATAATAATGGGGTAAAAAAAACAATAAAATAATCCATAGATGTGTGTTACGCTGTGAAGCAATCCTTTCTGCACGGGCTGGTGTCGCACTGATATATGGCGTCCTTTCTTATGCCCCTTTTGGTCCACACTCCACACCTTTGCAGTTTGGGGAATTTTGCTGGGAAAGTGTTGTCCTGGTATAATACGGGCACCGTCGCTTCCAGTGGATATGTTTGGGCCCCCCCTTCCTTGTTCCCTAATTTTAGGTCCTTGATAAATCGCCTCGGGAACAAATGCATATTTTTTATTTCCTGACTTATTGGAGCCATAACTAATTTTATTTTTTCATAGACGTAGTGGTATGAGGGCTGTTTTTTTTTGCAGGATGAGCTGTAGCGATTATTGGTACCATTTTGGGGTACATGCGACTTTTTGATCACCTTTTATCCTATTTTTTGGGAGGCCTCGTAAACAAAAAACGCAATTCTGGCATAGCTTTTTTAGTTTTTTTTTTATACAGTGTTCACCATGCGTTATAAATTACATGTGAACTTTATTCTGTGGGTCAGTATGATTCCGGCGATACCTAATTTATGGCACTTTTTTATGTTTTACAACTTTTTGCACAATAAAATTACTTTTGTAAAAAGAATGTATTTTTTCTGTCGCCAAGTTGTGAGAACCATAACTTTTTTGTCGACGGAGCTGTATGAGGGCTTGTTTTTTGCGAGGATACGTGCGACTTTTTGATCACCTTTTTATTCCAATATTTGTAGGGCAAAGTGACCAAAAAACAGAAATTCTGGTATAGTTTTTTAAGTTTTTTTTTACGCTGTTCACCGCGTGCAATAAATAACATAATATTTTGATACCTCAGGTCGTTACGGTCGTGGCGATACCAAATACGTATGGTTTAATGTTTTTTTCAATAATAAAGGACTGGATAAGTGAAAAAGGGCGATTGTGTTTTATTTTACTTGAAACTTTTATTGTTTTGAAACTTATTTTTTTCACTTTTTTTTACACTTTTTTATACTTTTCTTTTACACTTTTTTTCAAGTCCCACTAGGGGACTTGAAGTTCCAACCTACGTAGTGCAATGTATTAGATCTGTCAGTTATTCACTGACAGCAAGCCGATTAGGCTTCGCCTCCCGGCGGGGCCTAATTGGCTTCCGTAATGGCAGAGCAGGAGGCCATTGTGTCTCCTGTTGCCATAGCAGCAGTCGCCAGTCCTGATTGCCTGTCAGGGCTGGCGATCTGCTAGCAATCGCTAAGATGCAGCAATCACTTGCGATTGCTGCATCGAAGGGGTTAATGGCAGGGATCGGAGCTAGCACCGGTTCCTGCCATTACAGGTGGATGTCTGCTGTAACATACAGCTGACTTCCACCGCTGATGACGCAGTATCAGCTCCTGAGCAGGTGCCATCTTGCCGGCGGCTACGGAAGGCGATCAGGCTCCGCCGCCGGGCGTATCTTGACCGGCTTCCGTGCTAGGCAGACCGGGAGGCCAGTATTAGGCCTCCGGTTGCCATTGCAGCCACCGGAACCCTGGCAAATTCATGAATGCACGATTTGGTCTGAGGCTCCACGACAGGTGAGTGTCTCGTAACTCCTCCCCTTCACTAATACATATATTTGTTCAATGTTGCTGTAATGGGTTAAATACACTGTTTTGTAACACAGAATTTTTATATACACTTTATGCAATAACTGTTTGTACATTTTTATATGGTGCTGTGCACTTTTTTACATTTGTATTAGCCAAATGTTGCCCTTTTTTATATGCTTGTATGTTAATCACTGCTGATTATGCATTGTCTGCACATGGGTATAAAAACCCTGCTTTTCACATGTCACTTCAGCTTGAAAACAGTCCTGTGAGAGAACTGAAACATAGCTTATCCTTTGAAACATGGAACAATAAACCACATTTTTGTTTGACATCAACCTATTGGAGTGCTGCGATCATTTCTTCACACACACACATACATACATAAATATATATATATATATATATATATATATATATACAGTGCAACAGTAGATGAACACAGCACTCCAAAGATTTGCAAAAAATCAGGCCATGTGCTCGTTACCTGGGGGTGAATCAGTTCCCCAACTTCAAAATAGAAAGAAATATAGATCACAGCAACGGCACCAGGACTTCAGAGTAGATGAAAGCAAAAAGTGGATTTATTCACCTCAATCAAGCAACGTTTCGGTTCAACAGGAACCTTTCTCAAGCCATAACAAACTAACAAAGTGTCAATTATTTATAGGAGGAGCATACATAAATCAGCAATAAAACAATTATATGCATATTTCCATCAAAACATAAAGAAAAGTGTATCACAATCTTGTAAAAATACATATATAAAGTGCAAAAAGTTCCTCCACTGTAAGTCATATAGGAGCTATACAATATGTGTAGCCGGTGCACTAATAATCATATAAAACACTGTAAATCAAGACAATTGGAAATGATTGGAAGCAGGCAGAAGCTAATCATAATTAGACATAATTAGCCAAAGATGTACTTACTGTACAGCGTTTA
This sequence comes from Rhinoderma darwinii, assembly GCF_050947455.1. Lineage (NCBI taxonomy): Eukaryota > Metazoa > Chordata > Amphibia > Anura > Rhinodermatidae > Rhinoderma > Rhinoderma darwinii. Next base: position 630,164,032 of record NC_134687.1, read on the forward strand.
GTCTTGCAGGAAATAAGAAAAAATGCGCCTGACACACTCGTGTGCGTCTACTGCGCATGTCTCAAGATGGCGCCCACACCGGATATTAAGTCCGGTGGAACGCATCAAGAGTCACATCACTATTGCGCATGCGCCACGATGGAGCTTGCGTTCCACCCCTACTGCGCACGCGCCGGCCGGGATTTTAAAATTAGAGATGAGAAATAATTAACCATAGCATCAAATTAGTATTAAGACACAGTCTCCATGATATAGTGGATCGTCAGAACGATCCCCCCGAGAATTATACAGGTTATGAACCAAATTCTCAAAACGTCGGGAGGTTAGACCCAAAGTAATGCTGAAATATTGTTGTCAATGTAGTACAGCACCCCCTAGTGGTAAAAAAGGGGAGATATGTGTCATGATAGCTCATCTAGCTTGTCTATAGATCTCAAAAGGGCAAAGTAGAAAATATTATACATAAAAGAAAGATGAATACTCCCGAAAAGGATGTCAAAGATTCATATTGTATACATAGCAAAGAAAAATGCAATTCCCAAAATAAGGCTGCATATGTAAATGTCAATGCTAACTAATGGCCCATACTAAAAAGAAGAACATACTAGACATATAAAAATAACCAAAAAGGAGGTGCTAACATCAACAACAAAGGAACTGCATTTGTCTAAATAAACATTTTTAGATAGATGCTATCTTTAAATCAGTTATCTCATAAAGGCTCAGTGAATATATATTCTCTCCAGACGTGACATGAACGTTTTTTTGAAACAGGAAGACTTCTGCCGCTTTCAAAAACCTTTCCAAAATTGCTTGACATGTGATTGTGTGTCTAGAAAATGCGAAGAAAATGTGACAAAAAAAGAGAGAAAATATGTTAATATACATAGTATGTGAAATATAAAAACAGAATATAAAATCTGTATGTTCAAAAAAAGGTCAAAATAAGACCTCAGTTGAAACACACATCTCAGACACAAATTACACCTTCAAGAACGTTAACCAATCATATCTCAATGGATCTTTAAAGAGACTAGTTGTCCCATCCCTATCTCAGATATGTGGGCCACAGGGATATGCGATGTTCAACCCCTTGGGAGACATAGTTTCCAATTTAAAAATCCATTCGAGCTCTTTTCTTTTGAGTATCAGACCCCTATCCCCGCCACGTCTCAACTGAGGCACAGAATCAATCACTCTGAATCTCAGTTGTGATAAACTATGTTTTTTCTCAACAAAGTGTCTTGACACTGGTAGATCTTGCCTCTTGGTATTGATGTTTGATTTATGATTTCTCATCCTGAGACGTACCTCTGTAGTGGTCTCACCAACATAATGAAGACCACATGGGCAACTCAACAGATAAATGACATAAGAAGATTGACACGTGTAAAAACCTTTTATGTTAATTGGCTGGCCAGTTTGTGGGTGATTAAAGATGCCCCCTTTAATCATAATGTCACAGATGTTACAGCCAAGACATGGGAAACACCCATGCTTTGGAGGTGCCAAAAACATCTGATTTTTCCGATGCGACCCAATATCGGCCTTCACTAAGCTATTTTTAATAGTTTTCCCTCTCCTATACGCCATCATGGGCCTCTCCTGAAATTCAGTAACCTTCGGAAAGGCTCTCTCTAACATCTTCCAGTCTCTCCTCAGAATCTCACCAATCTGCGGGCTTAATGAGGAGAAAGTGGAGATAAATGGTAATCGGGCATTCTTATCACCAGCCAACTGACCACCGAGGAGATCCTGTCTATCCAACAATTCAACCTTCCGTCTATTAGACTTCAAGACATAGTCCGGGTAGCCCCGATCAGAAAACTTTTTACACATTTGGTCGAGTCTTGAGGATACTCTGTCCTCCTGACAGACTATCCTCTTCACTCTAATCAGCTGACTGTAAGGCAGTGATTTCAACATTGTGTTTGGATGGCTGCTGGTAAAGTGCAAAAGATTGTTTCTGTCCGTTTTCTTAGAGAACAGATCAGACACCAATCTGTTATTGACAATAGAGATACAAGTATCCAAAAATTCGATGGAACTTGTAGAACAAGACATAGTAAATAGAATTGTGGAATTCAAACCATTAAGAAATGTGACAAATTCCTGTAGTTCACCCACTGAGCCGGTCCAGATGAGGAAGACATCGTCTATGTATCTCCACCACCGCAGAACATGACTGAAGTGGTGGGACACATAGACAAGGTCCTCCTCAATCCGCCGCATAAAAATGTTGGCATAAGTGGGGGCCACATTGGACCCCATTGCCGTTCCTCTTTTCTGTAGATAAAATGTATCGCCCACCAGGAAATAATTTTTTTCTAGAATGAATTTCAGTAATGATCGTATAAACTCTATTTTATCCTCAGAAAAGCCAGACCTTTCCAAATAGAAAAGCGAGGCATCAATACCCTCTTGATGAGCAATTGAGGTATACAGACTCCCCACATCAAGGGTAACAAGGACCGACTGGTCAGGGATCACAAGATCTTGAATCCTGACCAGGAAGTCCGAAGTGTCCCTGATGTGGGAGTCTGCACCAATGGCAAACTGCCTGAGAATTTTGTCTAAGAATATTGCCGCTGGGACAAATAGAGAATCACTCCCTGAGACAATAGGGCGTCCAGGGGGCTGAGTGGAATCCTTGTGGATTTTGGGCAAAAGATAAAGAACAGGGGTCACAGGGAATTTCACCTGCAAAAAATCATGTAAATTTCTGTCAATAATTTTACTTTTGAATGCATTGTCGATCAGGGTATCCAATTCACGTAAATATGCGAATTTAGGATCGCCCAATAGAACAGCATAAACATCAGTGTCATTGAGTTGTCTAGTCATTTCTTCCAGATAAAGGGAGGTGTCCATAACAACTATGGCACCCCCCTTATCTGCCGGCTTGATTGTAAGATCCCTATTATCCATTAATTCTTTGAGTGCCATATGTTCTATGCGTGTCAAATTCCTCTGACTAAATTGGCCACTCTGCACTTTCCTCAATATATCAATCTGTTCTCCATCGTGGCGCATGCGCAATAGTGATGTTACTCTTGATGCGTTCCACCGGACTTAATATCCGGTGTGGGCGCCATCTTGAGACATGCGCAGTAGACGCACACGAGTGTGTCAGGCGAATTTTTTCTTATTTCCTGCAAGACTAAACGCTGTACAGTAAGTACATCTTTGGCTAATTATGTCTAATTATGATTAGCTTCTGCCTGCTTCCAATCATTTCCAATTGTCTTGATTTACAGTGTTTTATATGATTATTAGTGCACCGGCTACACATATTGTATAGCTCCTATATGACTTACAGTGGAGGAACTTTTTGCACTTTATATATGTATTTTTACAAGATTGTGATACACTTTTCTTTATGTTTTGATGGAAATATGCATATAATTGTTTTATTGCTGATTTATGTATGCTCCTCCTATAAATAATTGACACTTTGTTAGTTTGTTATGGCTTGAGAAAGGTTCCTGTTGAACCGAAACGTTGCTTGATTGAGGTGAATAAATCCACTTTTTGCTTTCATCTACTCTGAAGTCCTGGTGCCGTTGCTGTGATCTATATTTCTTTATATATATATATATATATAGTATTATAACGGATGACATCTTTCCATTCCACCATATGGAGTTATCTGGCAGCATGTAAGATGGCCGCCTGACTGTAGCGATGTCACAAACCTAATATCAGGGTTGGGGGGCCACTTATTATGAGAGGGTGTGGTCACTGTAGTGATGTCACAGAGCTAATATCAAGGTTGGGGGCCACTTATTATGAGAGGGTGTGGTCACTGTAGTGATGTCACATAGCTAATATCAGGGTTGGGGGGGTCACTTATTATGAGAGGGTCAGGTCACACTCACATATGATGTCATAATGACAAGAAGTTCTGTAAGCCCTGAGCACGGTGACATCGGCACCATTTCCTGCGTTGATGCTTTTGCTGATACTTCATTTTGGTTCTGGAAGAGCGAACTAGTTTGTATTACACACCTAGTATTTACTTCCCGAGCTTCTTATTGATCCTTGATCAAGGCCCAATAACACCGGGGCCACCTGAGAACATAGTTTTCTCGAATTTTCCATCAACCCAGTCTCAGGTAACTAAGCCATGAGTTCCCGAGAGCTGCGTCAGCTGACTGCTGACAATGATGCATGGTTGAGCCGACCCGAAAATCAAGGTAAGTGACATGTTTGGGGAGGGATAGACGTCTATACTCGGCAGCTTTACTCAGCTCATAGTGGAACTGATCTTTTCTAGGGCCTCCCTCTCCCTAATTCCCATAACAGCAGCAGGGTCCGTCCCTATGGCCCAAAAGTAATTGATAAAAATGTGTAAAATTCAAATAAATTATAACCTCTTTGTAGGTCTGGCCATTATAATCCAAAGACTCAGGTCTTCCCAAGGAGACCAGGGAAGACCTCCTACCATCGATGATGTCACTGGGAGGAGAGAGAGATGGGTCAGAGTTCCTCTGCGGCGCAGGGGACAAGAAGAGAGCAGGGAAAGAAGCCGCTCTCCATTAAGACCCGTCCCAGTGGAGCCCGCCAGAATAACAGGAGAGAGCAGCAGGGATGACGGCCGTCAAGCAAGTGGATCTGTAACCAGCACCACTGGATTTGAATTCAGACGGCGAAATGCCATTCCACCCCACCGCAGACCCATAGAGGTACCAGCTCCGAGCAGACCTCCTGCCGTGATGACACCACCGCCACAGGCAATGCCACAGGTGCAGCCACCACCACCACCTGCACAAAATCTGCCTATGCAGGGAAGACGGCAGCCTAGGCCCAGAGGGAGAGCGCTGCAAATTCAGAACCTCCCAACAAGGAATATATCATCTCCAGAGGAGGAAGAGTCATGTGTCATCTGCATGACTAAGTATGAGACCGGGGAGCTGGTCACAGTGCTACCATGTACCCATATCTTCCATCAAGGCTGCATCTCTACCTGGCTCCGCACCAACCATCAGTGCCCCCTGTGCCGTAGCCACTGCTTCCAATGAAGCACCAAAAAAACAAAACTTAAAGCTTCAAGAAGAAGAAGATCATGGCGCTGGCGGGGGAAGAGAACATCTTGTATTCATAGGAACACTGATCCCATCATGTGCGGTGATCCTCATAACTGCGACATCTCCAGACTCGGATGTTGTCATATATTCCATCCATTGTCAAGTTATTCCTAAATATAAAAACTATTTACCATCTTTATATCTGGTGTGTAGAGTTATTTTTTACTGTATATATAATACCACACCACAGCTGCTGCAGAACTACAAAAAGAGAGAGGTTGCAAATGGTGTCATCAACATGTTGCCTAGCAGTTTTTCCGTAAATACGGACGGTTTACGGATGCGCATCGGTAGCCATCCGTATTTACGGAAGCTCCCATAGACTTCTATGAGAGACTCCTTGCCGTAATTACTGGCAAGAATAGGACAGGTTCTATATTTTTTTGAGCACGGGCACCCATCAGTAAAAATACTGAAAGGTGTCCGTGGCCAATAGAAATAAATGGGTCCCTAATTACTGTCAGTATTGACTGTCCATAATTACTGCTGAAAAATACTGTCGTGTGAATGGGGCCTTACAGGTGACCGGGGAAGATCTAGCAGATAATTATTATAATGAGGGTATGTTCACACGCTTAACCCAAAACGTCTGAAAATACGGAGATGTTTTCAAGGGAAAACAGCTCCTGATTTTCAGAAGTTTTTTAAGACATTCGCGATTTTCGCTGCGTATTTTACAGCTGTTTTTTTAGCTGTTTTCTATAGAGTCAATGAAAAACTTTTTTTTCGCAGCCGTTTTTTTTACGCGGCCGTTTTTCAAAACGGCTGGGTAAAAAAACGGCGCATTGGAACAGAACGCCGTTTTTCCCATTGAAATCAATGGGCAGATGTTTGGAGGCGTTCTGCTTCCGATTTTTCGGCCATTTTTCGGGCGTTTCCGCCCCGAAAAACGGCCGAAAATAAGCCGTGTAAACATACCCTAATAGCGCTTACAAGTGAACGGGCAGATCTAGCAGATAATAATGACTGTGTGCATGCTAAACCTTTTATATCCCGCTAGGTTGGACTATGACACCTTTAATTACAAATAACTTGACCAAGTACCAATGAACTTTTGAACGTGGGTTGACACGAAGGGTCGGCCACAGCTTTATTTATTTATTATTTGGATATTTATCAATATAACCGTAAACCAATACACAATTTAATATACCTGTATGCCAGCCCGCCTAAGGAAGGGCATGTAGGTCGTACCTTTACACAAATACCGCCTGCTGTGACATAAAATTAACAAACATCCTGATAAAATACTAAAAGTATGATAACCAACAACACCTAATTTAGCATCCAACATTGGAGTGAATTGAATAAGCATAAAATTTGAAATTGTTTGCGGTTTTCCTTTTTTTTTTATTATTTTCTTATCTTATTTTTTTTATTATTTTTTTTTATATATATACACAAACCGTTCTTTTTCGTTTTTTTTTTTTTTTAATATAACAAGCAACCAAAATAGGGAGGGAGGGTGGGACAATCAGCTAAGTGCACTCACAATTTTTAGCAATAAAAATCCCTGAGTGGTAACGGCCAAAAGAGGAAGATGTCTTCCCTGCCCTTATAAACCCTAGCACGGGGAGGGTGTGTAAGACTGCCCTATATCCCCCCCAAAAATGCCCTGTAGGCGGATACCCCATCCTTATAGTTCCCATTATTATAAACATTACATGGAACAATCCCCCTAGCGTAACGTGGCTAAGTTAACCCTTTTATTGCTACCCAGTCATGGGCACAACGGCCAATAAGCCTGAGTGCCTTCAAGACTGTGTGCATGCTAAACCTTTTATATCCCGCTAGGTTGGACTATAGCACCTTTAATTACAAATAACTTGACCAACTACCAAGGAACTTTTGAACGTGGGTTGACACGAAGGGTCGGCCACAGCTTTATTTATTTATTATTTGGATATTTATCAACATAACCGTACACCAATACACATTTTAATGTACCCATATGCCAGCCCGCCTAAGGAAGGGCATGTAGGTCGTACCTTTCCACAAATACCGCCACGAGGAGGGTGAGCATCCTTAACTGCGCACACCTCTTCCCCCCCGACCTCCGGTCACCCGAAACAGAGCCTCCTCCATACCATCCTGGAGTCCGGATAAAAAGATATCCAATCCGATATCCGTGAGGTGTACCCCGTCCTGAAGCAGCAGGCACCGATTGTCACCTTCCAACTGCCTGTGCCTAATTACCACACCTCCACCAGCCCTGACATACCTGGACATCATGGTGTTAAGCAGCCGCCTACCCCTTTCAATTGCAGCCTCATCACGGGCCTCTTGCCATACTGCCCTGGGAATGACCTCAGACCAAACTAGCACCAATTCGTTGAAAACCGAAGTAAACATTTCCAGGTCGGACTGGATCAGTGCTTTGAGCTCACCCAAGCGAACAGAACATAGGTCATTCTCCCCGACATGGATCACCAGTACCGTAGGACCGACTCGTTGCCTGCTGATGGCCACCACCTCGGGCAACACGTCCAGCCATCTCAGGCCTTGCAAACCCCGCCAATGGATGTCAGCTCCCAGCAAGAGACAATAGTCTGTCTCCACTTCCAAGCAATCAGGGTTTTAGCAGCAGTGAGAAAGTGCAAAAAAAATCGAGCTAGGGGTTTCTCCATGGACCTACGAGGGACATTCAGGAGATAATGAAGAGGATCAAGAGGAATATCCTGCTGTAATACCGCTATCACCAAATTCCTAACCTCCAGCCAAAACTGTTGCACCAGGGAGCAGCTCCAAAAAATATGGAACAGGTCTCCCCTCTGGACTCTACATTGCCAACAATCTGAAGGAATACACGGGTTGAAGCCATGCAGGAGGGCAGGGGTATGGTACCAAAACATAAGAATTTTATATTGATTTTCTTTATATGTAGTACAGAGGGAAGTTTTAGCTGCTTGTGACCAGATGATCTGCCACAATGAGGAAGGGATAGATTTATTCAACAGGGTCTCCTATTTTAACATATATCTATGCCCGGGTGGAGGGGAGTCATCCGGGGACAGCAATATTGTGTAAATAGCAGATATGAGCCCTTTAGTAGTGGTAGTATGACGACACAGTTTCTCAAAGCTTGTAGGTGTAGTGACCCGATGTTTGTTGCATGTAATGCCTGATCTGAAGATAGTGAAAAAAGGTAGAAGAGGGGATGTTATGATGCTGTTGGAAATATGAAAACGGGTGAAGCTCTAGCGTATGAGGATCAACAATATCTGCCAGGTGGAATACCCCTGGCCCCGTCCACAATCGGACCACCCGGGAGGTAGTACCCCCTGGAATAGTGGGAGTATATAGTACCGAGGTCAATGGCGGACAACCCGACGCCAAATTAAAGCATTGTTTACCGTAGAAAGCGCATTGGACCCAACAGAGACGAAGAAAGCAAGGCCAGCAGGTCTCCCCATAACAAAGAGTTTGGATGAACAGGAGCCATCCACAATTTTTCTATTTCAGTCCACTTGTTGTACGCCCGTAGGGACACCCAATAGGGGATACAACGAAGATGGGACGCCCAGTAGTACTTCACAACGTCAGGAACAGACAACCCCCCAGCAGATTGACTAGACAATAAAACAGATTTCGGGATTCTATGTCTGCCAGACTGCCATATGAACCTAAGAATGGAAGACTGCATTGCCCTCAGTTCCCTCATAGGTACTGTCAGTGGTAGAGTCTCAAAGAAATACAATAATTTAGGGAGCAGGGTCATTTTGACCGCTGCAATGCGTCCAAAAAAGGACATGGGGAGAGGACCCCACCTGGCCATAAGTCTACGCAGTTCTACAAAAAGGGGAGGGAAATTAGCCTTGTAGACAGATGCATAAGAGGGAGTGAGCTGGACTCCCAAGTAAGTCAGGGAGGCTTCTTTCCAGTTGTCGGTGTAGTTGTGTTTGAGGAGCAATAGGTCTTGGTGTGGGACATTAAGAGGGAGCGCTTCCGTCTTAGAGGTATTAGTTTTATATCCTGAAAGCCGCCCATACCTATAAAGCACCACAGAAATAATTGGTCAAATTGTAACAGTATACTAATACCAAATAGAGATGAATAATATTACTCCAGGGAAGATTCTGTAAGGTCATTCAGACCATTAGGATATAAAGTCATGAGCTTATATATCCAAAAGTTCTCTCTCTGTTTAAGTCTAACAAACCTATCAGGTATGTCAGATGGGACTTGTTCAATCTCGGTAACAGTTACATTATCGAAATTACACTCATGTTTCAATGTGCAATGGCGTGACACACTCTGCTTTAAAAATCCTTTCCTAACATTAAATCTGTGTTTGTTGATGCGATTTCTTAATGTTTGGGTAGTACGACCCACATACTGCAGGTTACACGTACATTGTAACAAATAGACCACAAAAGTACTTCCACAATTAAGATGGCTTTTAATAGGGAATTTTTCACATGTCACTGTGGAAGAATAATCTGTATATTTGTTTGTGATATTATCACAACAGAGACACCTATTATGACCGCAACGGAAAGAGCCATTTTTAACTGCCAGTAAATTCAGTACCTTCTTTTTAATAGTGTGTAATTTGCTAGGCGCTATTATATTTCTTAGTGTTTCGGCTCTCCTAAAAGTAATTGTAGGTTTGATAGGGAGTATTGGTTTTAAAAATGGATCATTTATAAGAATATGCCAATGTCTCCTAAAGATAGAAGTAATAAGCTTACTACCTTTATTAAAAGAGGCAATAAAATTTGTGTTATATTCACCATGTAGTTGTATTAATACATTCAATTTGAGTCAAGCCCCTAGCTCTGCACCCTTAATAAGACTTCTAGGGAAGTTTTTTTCAGAAAATCTTTTATTGAGGATCTCACATTCTTTATTAAAGCTAGACTCATCAGAACAATTTTTCCTTATCCTTCGGAATTGGCCAAACGGAACATTTTTTAACCAGGGTGAGTAATGGGCGCTCTTAAAATCCAGGTAACTGTTGACATCAACAGTTTTGAAATGAGTTTTTGTGGAAAAACGTTTACCATTTTTTCCTATTGTTAGATCTAAGAAGTCGATCGTAGTATCTGAAAATGTATGTGTGAATGTAAGGCCAAAGGTATTATTGTTTAGATGTTCAACAAAGGCATTGGCAGTGATTAAATCTCCTCTCCAAACAAAGAACAAATCGTCAATATATCGCTTGTAAAGGACAATATTACTTATAAAATTGTGTTCACTAAAAATATAGGATTCCTCAAATGCCCCCATATATAAGTTTGCATAGGAGGGTGCAAACCGTGACCCCACCGCACATCCCTTAATCTGTTTGTAAAAATTCCCTTCAAAAGTTAAAAACATTATGCGTTAAGATAAATTCAATACATTCATGTAATGAGGGCTGGGCATCGTTTATAGAAAAAACATCCCCCATATTTTACCACACAGGCAGCTCCATATGATGAACCATACACAGAAGAAAAAAGAGCTTTTAAGCCAATTTATATAAAAATATAATTTTATTGAACACATATAACAAACAATGTTTAAAGTCTATGAAGACAAGACCCTAGTATGAACAGCGGAGCTGAAAATCACCGATGCTGGATGTACTATATGGGTATATAGACTGCATTACAACATTTTGACCCCAAGGGGAATTCTCCCATTCTTAATCAATATAACTCATCACCATGTTCAGTGACTATAAGGAAGAGGGGAAATGGAATAAAGTGACAGTGCAACAACATAGTATTAATGCAAGAAGTCTTACCCATAGTAGCAAAAGGCAAAAGTAATTGTCAGTGCTTGCTCCTCCACATGAACCCCAACGCGCGTTTCGCTACAGGTGCTTCCTCAGGGGGGATGTGTGTGTGTGTCCTGACCCATAGCAGCCCTTTAAATAGTCCATGGAGAGTTTTTACTCATGTGATGAGTAATGGCGCATCGCCAATGGTGCGGCTGGAAGTGAGGCAAGCCCCACTTCCGACTCCGGACACTGTAGCGCACATCCGGATTCCCGACGCGTAGCGGGAGTTCCGGACATGCGCATTATTAGGTTCTGTATACAAGATACAAACTGCACTATGCCCTAAAATTGGAACAAGAGAGATTCAACAATCTTTGAATAATGTACAGAATGTTACTACTTGCAAACGTGGATCCGCTGTTCTATTTCAGCAACACTCAATCAAATGGATACTCTGTCTTACTTTCTTTGCCTTGTGATGACGTATGTGAAAATTGAGCATGTATAGAATACATAATTATTTCCCTTCTATTTCCCCTCTCCTTTTCCCCTTTTTCTTTGATGCATTATTATTTAATTACTGTTTTGTATCACCTATTATAAATGACTAGCTTTGTTTAGCATGTCCCTTTTATAATAGCAATATGATGTTGTATAAAAAAACTCGTCGTATTGCTGTATACAAATTTTTATCACGGTCATCACAGACAAAAAATGTTTTATAAAATTAGTAATCTACTATTAATTTGTAGGTCTTCTATATTGGGTCATTAGGTACCCCTTAATTTATGTATTGTTTGTCTCAGTGTTACACATTTATATTTTGGTTTGTGTTTTATGTCACACACCTTTTTTTTTTTTTTTTTTGTTTCTTTTCGTGTAGTATTTCATTCACTTTATTCTTTCACTATTATTCCATTTTTATTATTATTCCCTCTTTTATCTCTTTATTTTCCCTACATCTCTATTATACACAATTATTTTCATATAGATGTAATCGCAATTGTATTGGGAAGTATCCTCTAAACATACTGACATACACCGTGTTCCAAATTATTATGCACATTGGATTTAACGATCATAAAGATTTAATTATTCGTTTTTCAATTAAACTCATGGATGGTATTGTGTCTTAGGGCTCTTTGGATCATTGTAATCAATCTCAGACACCTGTGATAATTAGTTTGCCAGGTGTGCCCAATCAAAGGAAAACTACTTAAGAAGGACGTTCCACATTATTAAGCAGGCCACAGGTTTCAAGCAATATGGGAAAGAAAAAGGATCTCTCTGCTGCCGAAAAGCGTGAAATAGTGCAATACCTTGAACAAGGTATGAAAACATTGGATATTTCAAGAAAACGTAAGCGTGATCATCGTACTGTGAAAAGATTTGTGGCTGATTCAGGAGCACAGACGGGTTCATTCAGATAAAGGCATAATGAGGAAGGTTTCAGCCAGACAAATTAATAGGATTAGGAGAGCAGCTGCTAAAATGCCATTGCAAAGCCGCAAACAGGTATTTGAAGCCGCTGGTGCCTCTGGAGTCCCGCGAACCTCAAGGTATAGGATCCTCCAGAGGTTTGCAAGTCTGCATAATGCTATTATTCGGCCACCACTAAACAATGCTCACAAGCAGAAACGGTTGCAGTGGGCTCAGAAATACATGACGACTAATTTTCAAACCGTGTTGTTTACTGATGAGTGCCGTGCAACAATGTATGGTCCAGATGGATGGAGTAGTGGATGGTTGGTGAATGGCCACAATGTCCCAACAAGGCTGTGACGTCAGCAAGGAGGTGGCGGAGTCATGTTTTGGGCTGGAATCATGAAGAGAGATCTGGTAGGCCCCTTTAGGGTCCCTGACGGTGTGAAAATGACCTCTGCAAAGTACGTAGAGTTTATGACTGACCACTTTCATCCGTGGTACAAAAAGAAGAACCGTGCCTTCCGTAGCATAATTATCCTCATGCATGACAATGCACCATCTCATGATGCAAAGAATACCTCTGTGTCATTGGCTGCTATGGGCATAAAAGGAAAGAAACTCATGGTGTGGCCCCCTGTTCCCCTGACCTCAACCCTATTGAGAACCTTTGGAGCATCCTCCAGCAAAATATCTATGAGGGTGGGAGGCAGTTCACATCAAAACAGTAGCTCTGGGAGGTTATTCTGACATCCTGCAAAGATATTCAAGCAGAAACTGTCCAAATTCAATGGATGCAAGAATTGTGAAGATGATATCAAAGAAGGGATGCTATGTTAACATGTAACTTGGCCTGCTAAGTTTTTTTTGATTGAAAGAGCTTTTGATTTCTGTAAATAGGACATCCTGATGCTGCAAATTCAACAAATTACCATTTTAGTTCTCTTTACAACCTTTAAAATGTTTTGATCTCGGTTGTGCATAATAATTTGAAACAGTGCATTTTGAGTTTTTTACTTCTAAAAAAAAATCTGTTATCATTAGATTTGTTCAATAAAATTTGCATTATACTCCAACGGTTGATGGCTTGAAGATTATACTGACTGTCATCTGCATCGACTATTTAGGAAAATCAGCGAAAAATAACATTTGCATAATAATTTGGAACGCGGTGTATGATTAGCTGTATTACAATTTAGGTTCCAATAGTTAACCAATACACACTAATAATATACGATCATTTTAGAAACATAGTTATAGAGATTGGGGTCTATAATGGCCACTCAAATTTTCAGTGCGATCTGGATACATAAAATGTAAACATTATAGTACATATTTCTTTTACTTACAGTATCGACAACTCTTCAGTGATGTGGTGCGCATGTCCGATGTGGCTGCTGGCGGCAACGCTCTCCCTCTCCGTCTTCAAGGGCGCACTGCGCATGTCCGGAACTCCTGTTACGCGTCGGGAATCCGGATGTGCGCTACAGTGTCCGGAGCCGGAAGTGGGGCTTGCCTCGCTTCCGGCTGCACCATTGGCGATGCGCCATTATTCATCACATGAGTAAAAACTCTCCATGGACTATTTAAAGGGCTGCTATGGTCAGGACACACACACACATCTCCCCTGAGGAAGCACCTGTAGCGAAACGCGCGTTGGGGTTCATGTGGAGGAGCGAGCACTGACAATTACTTTGCCTTTTTCTGCTATGGGTAAGACTTCTTGCATTAATACTATGTTGTAGCACTGTCACTTTATTCCATTTCCCCTCTTCCTTATAGTCACTGAACATGGTGATGAGGTATATTGATTAAGAGTGGGAGAATTCCCCTCGGGGTTAAAATGTTGTAATGCAGCCTATATACTCATATAGTACATCCAGCATCTGTGATTTTCAGCTCCGCTGTTCATACTAGGGTCTTGTCTTCATAGATTTTAAACATTGTTATATGTGTTCAATAAAATTATATTTTTTATATAAATTGGCTTAAAAGCTCTTTTTTCTTCTGTGTATGGTTCATCATATGCAGCTGCCTGTGTGGTAAAATATGGAGGGATGTTTTTTCTATAAACGATGCCCAGCCCTCATTACAATTGCATGTGGAGTCTTAATATTGATTCTAATTTCTTTCCTTGTTTTGCCCAAAGCCATCAATCCTGTTCTGCTGGGCCTGCCTTGGCTTCGACTGCATGCCCCAGTCCTGGACTGGAATTCTGGAGAGGTTCTCCAAAGGGGCTCCAAGTGCCTTGGTCGTTGTCTGTTGCAGATTCTTCCTGTCCAGCCTCCTCTGCCTCAGTCATTGGCGGGACTGCCCCCACTAGTTCGCTCAGTTCGCAGATGTCTTCAGCAAAAGGGAGGCTGAGACGCTGCCTCCACATCGGACTTATGACTGCCCCATTGAACTGGTTCCTAATGCCTCTCTCCCCGTGGCCGTGTATATCCCATCTCCTTGCCAGAGTCTCTATCCATCTATATCTATATGGAGAGGGGTTTAATACAAAAGTCTTCCTCCCCGGCCGGGGCTGGGTTCTTCTTCATTAAAAAGAAAGACGGATCCCTTCGACCCTGCATTGACTACCGTGGTCTCAACCAGATCACGGTCAAGAACAAATACCTGTTGCCACTTATATCTGATCTGTTTGACTGTATACGAGGAGCTAGAATTTTTTCTAAACTAGACTTGAAGCGAATCCGTCAAGGTAACGAGTGGAAGACGGCGTTCAACACTCGAGACGGGCACTATGAATACCTGGTGATGCCATTTGGACTGTGTAACGCTGCCACTGTCTTCCAGGAATTCGTTAATGATATCTTCCGAGATCTCCTCTATATCTGTGTTGTTTATCTCGATGATATTTTGATTTTCTCCCCAGATCGACGAATCATCGGAGGCACGTCCATCAGGTTCTGCTACGATTAAGAGAGAAACATTTATACGCCAAGCTGGAGAAGTGCGTCTTTGAGAAGAGTTCTCTGCCCTTCCTGGGCTACATTATCTCAGATAAAGGTCTCAAGATGGACCCTGAGAAAGTAAGAGCTGTCCTGGAGTGGCCACGTCCCCAAGGCCTGTGGTCCATACAGCGTTTCCTCGGATTCGCCAATTTCTACCGGCAGTTTTCCCAAACTTGTCATCACTGACATCTCCCATTTCCATCCTCAACAAGAAGGGTGTGAACGCCAAGGTGTGGACCCCAGAGGCAGAGTCCGCATTTATTAGTTTAAAAAAAGCCTTCGCTTCAGCCTCGATCTTCCATCATCCTGACGTATCTCGGCAGTTTTCTTTGGAGGTGGACGCCTCTTCTGTTGGTGCAGGTGCACTTCTGTTCCAGAGTAGCTCCAAAGGAATGGCAGTAGTATGTGGCTGCTACTCAACTTTTTTCTTCTGCATAGCGCAATTACTCTACTGGGGATCGGGAGCTACTGGCAATCAAATTGGCTCTGAAGGTGTGGAGACATCTGTTGGAGGGTGCAGCTTACGCCATCTTGATCTACACCAACCACAAGAACCTCACCTACCTTCAGTCCGCTGAACGACTAAATCCCCGTCAAGCCGGTTGGTCGTTGTTCTTCAACCGTTTCCAATTTGTGCTCCACCACCGTCCTGCTAACAAGAATGTGAGGGCCGATGCCTTGTCTAGGTCATTTGAGACGGATGACTTGGTGGAGTCCCTTCAAAGTATCATAGACCCATCCCGCATTGTCACTGCCAATCCTTTGCAGGTTGGAGACATCCCTCTGGGGAGGACTTTTGTTCGGTTGGCAAATAGGAGAATTCTCCGATGGGGACATAGTTCTAAACTGGTTGGGCACCCTGGGGTTCGTAAGACCCGTGATCTGATTGCCCGTTACTTCTGGTGGCCCACGCTGCCCAAGGATGTTGTGGACTTTGTCTCTTCTTGCACGGTGTGTGCTTCTAACAAGGTAACTCACTCCAAGCCTGCCGGCCTGCTTCAACCTCTGCCTGTACCCAGTGTCCCCTGGCAGCACATTGCGATGGACTTTGTCACTGACCTTCCTCCCTCAGCAGGACGCAACACTGTCTGGGTGGTGGTGGACCGGTTTTTGAAGATGGCAAATTTTATCCCGCTGACAGGGCTACCTTCTGCCCCCCGACTGGCGAGTCTCTTCATTCAGCACATCTTCTGCTTGCCCCTTCACATTTTGTCCGATCGGGGGGGGGGGGGGGGGCTTCAGTTTACCTCAAAGTTCTGGTGAGCCCTCTGTAAACTCCTGGATGTGAGATTAGACTTTTCCTCAGCCTATCACCCCAAGTCCAATGGGCAAGTTGAGAGGATCAACCAGATTATGGAGAATTATCTCCGTCACTTCATCTCCTTACAGCAGGATAACTGGGTACAACTTCTTCCATGGGCCGAGTTCTCGTACATCAACCACACAAGCGAGTCCACCACTTCCACTCCGTTTTACATTGTGTACAGTCAACATCCTAGAGTCCCTCTTCCAGTGTCTACTACTCAGGTACCCGCTGCGGACTCTGCATTTGGGGACTATATGCAAATCTGGCAACAGACCCAGTCCTCTATTTTGCTGGCTGTCGATCGCATGAAGCGAAAGGCGCAAAGAGAAGAGAGCCGCCTCAGTATCTTCCAGGTACCAAAGTCTGGCTATCCTCACGGAACATTCGTTTGAGGGTGCCTTCATACAAGTTTGCTCCCAGTTTCCTCGGTCCTTTTGAGATTCTGCAACAGATTAACCCTGTCTCCTATAAACTGCGGCTGCCTCCTACCCTCAGAATCCCCAACTCCTTTCATGTGTCCCTCCTGAAACCAGTGGTCCTGAACTGCTACAGGAAGACTTCCAGTTCCACAATTGCTCCCAGCGGTTCTTCTGATGTGTTCGAGGTGAGGGAGATCCTGGACTGCAAGAGGGTAGGAGGAAGGACTTTCTATTTGGTGGACTGGAAAGGTCCTGAGGAGAGGAGAGGTCCTGGGAGCCAGAGGAGAACCTCGATGCCCCTGCTCTCGTTAAGAAGTTCCTCTCTCGCTCTGGTCCCAAGTAGAGGGGGCGTAGGAGAGGGGATACTGTAGCACCATGGTCGTGGGCTGTCGGGTCTACTCAACTCCTGACGCCTGCAGCCATGGGTCGCCATCTCTTTCCCAGGAGACGGCAGCGCTCACTTCCCCTCAGGTCCGCTGTGTCCCACAGGGTGCGCAAGCACGCTCGTGCCCGCTCTTAAAGGGCCAGCGTGCGCACATGAAGAAAATCATCATCATCAACACACATGATTTCCTGGACTATAAGAATGCCCCAGCCCTTCTGGTCTTTGCTTGAGCGTTGTTAGTAATTCCCAAGTCTGTCTTGCAAATGGTCCCTTAGTGTTTCCCGTTCCAGTTGTTACCCATGCCCTGTTATCTGTTCCTGTATCCCATGATGTGTTCTTGTTCCTGTGCCTACTAGTTGGAGTCGTGTCTACTGCACCTGTGTGATCCGCCACGTCACACACTATATATACACAGATGTACACATCACATACACTATATACACACACACACACACACACACACATCACATACACTATATATACACACACATGTACACATCACACACTATATATACACATCACACACACTACATATACACACACACACACACACACACACGAACATCACATCACACACTATATATACACACATGAACACATCACATCACACCACACACTATATATACACACATGAACACATCACACACTATATATACACACATGTACACATCACATACACTATATATATACACACACACACATGAACACATCACGCACTATATATGCATCACACACATTATATATACACACACATGTACACATCACAGACACACAAATATGCACATAATTACATGCACACATTATACACATATAAAGTACACATTGTAAACACACATGCACTTACTTTTATGTAGGATATTTGTGGAGGGAGTTCAGCAGGTTGATGGGGTGATGGTCTTCTCTCCAGCATTTCTCTTGCTCACAGCCCGACACAGAGCTCGCCGTCAGTCTCCCCTCCCCCTCACTCATGTCCCAACTGGTAACAGCAGCAGCAGGAGGAGGAGAGGTTGTGTGAAGAGCAGGGAAGGGGGGCTGGAGGGGGCTATTTTATTGTAGCACAGGGAGATTTCGTAATAGCAGCACAGACCACGGCTATTACAGTCGGACGGCAGTTCTTAGCTGTTGTGCCGGCCGCCCCCTTACAAATGTTGTGCCCTGCTCCCTGAGCCATCGCTGATTGTTTGGATGGCCAGCAGGCTGCCCACTGTTCAGCGGCCCATTTGGCATTTGCCAGATCTGCCTGATGCCGATGGCCAGTCCGGCCCTGGTTAGAAGGCTGGAGAAGCTTTTATGCTATAATCTGGGGGGTGGGGGGGTTGGTGATACAAAAGCAGGGATAGATAGGGAGGAGGATACAGCAGCGGTTAATGGGGATTTAATGGGGGCTGGGGTTAGTAAGACAAGCAGGGAGGTGACTAGGATTAAATGTGAACCTAAGAAGAAACAAAGGAGTTGGCAAAATGAAATATATGCTGGTGAATGCAAGAAGTGTTGCAAATAAAAAGAACGAGTTGGAGATTCTAGTGACCGAAGTAGATTATGATGTAGTGGGCATAACAGAAACCTGGCTGGATGAGAGCCATAACTGGGCTACAAATTTGGAGTGCTACACCGTATTTATAAGGGATGAAAAGGATTTAGAAAAAGGGGAGGGGATTGTATGTTAGTAAAAATAATAATGGGGTCCTTATTATGGGGAATTTTAACTATCCTGGCATTAATTGGGACATTGGATGTGATAAAAGCTGTGCGTTTTTATACACAATTCAAGACAATTATTTTGCTTATTTGGTTATTAATGTGCTGGATCTGGTCATATCTAATAGAATAGAAACAACATCAGATGTGGAGGTCCGGAAGCACTACAATAGAAATATCCTACATGTGGCCCTAGTGTGGTAATGGACTGAAGCACAGGCCTGAGAAGCAAAAGAGCATCTAGTGGATTTTGGGGCCTCCTTTTTTTTTTAGAATATATTTTAGGCACCATGTCAGGTTTGAAGAGGTCTTGTGGTGCCAAAACAGTGGAAACCCCCCAAAAGTGACCGCATTTTAGAAACTACACCCCTTAAGGAATTTATCTAGGGGTATAGTTAGAATTTTGGCCCCACAGTTTTTTGCTAAATTTATTGGAATTAGTCTGTGAACATAAAAATCTACTTTTTTTTATGAAAATAACTAGAATTTTTTAATTTTGACAAGGAATAAAAGGAGAAAAAGCACCCCAACATTTTTAAAGCAATTTCTCCTGATTACAGAAATACCTCATATGTGGTAATAAATTGCTGTTTGGACCCACGGCAGAGCTGAGAACAGAAGGATCGCTATTCAGATTTTGGAGCTTGCAACGCCCCTAAGGGACCAAAATAGTGGAAATCCTGATAAGTGACTCCATTTTGGAAACGACACCCCTCAAGGAATATGTCTAGGGGTATAGTTAACATTTTGACCCCACAGTTTTTGCAGAATTTAGTGGAATTATGCAGTGAAAATGAAAATCGGCTTTTTTGTTTGAAAAAACTTGTATTATTATCATTACTTGTAAAGCAATTTCTCCCGAATACAGCAATACCCAATATGTGATAATAAACTGCTGTTCGGACCCGCGGCAGGGCTTAGAAGGGAAGGAATATTTGGATTTTGGAGCACAAATATAGCTGGAATGGTTTGCGGCATGTCGCAGTTGCAAAGCAGGGCCATAACTAGGAAACACTGGACCCCATAGCAAACTTTTGACTGGGCCCCCCTCCCCTCCCCTGGTTGCTACACACAGCCCCCCTTGGTAGATAGTGCCTCCTGTAGACTGAGCCATACAGACCCCCTGTAGACAGTGCCATACAACCCCCCCTGTAGTCAGTGCTTTTCAGCCCCCACTGTAGACAGTGCTTTACAGCCCCCTGTAGACAGTGCTGTACAACCCCCCTGTAGACAGTGCTATACAGCTGTAGACAGTGCTATACAGTATACAGCCCCCCCCTGTGGTCAGTGCTATACAGCCCACCTGTTGACAGTGCAATACAGCCCCCCTGTAGACAGCGCTATACAGCCCACCTGCAGACTGTACAACCTCCCCCTTGTAGACAGCGCTATACAACCTCCCCCTGTAGACAGCAATTTACAGCCCCCCCCCATAGACAGTGCTATACAGCCCCCTGTAGACAGTGCTATACAGCCCCCCTGTAGACAGCGCTATACAGCCCACCTGCAGACTGTGCTATACAGCCTCCCCCTTGTAGACAGTGCTATAAAGCCCCCCTGTAGACAGCACTATACAGCCCCCCTGTAGACAGCGCTATACAGCCCCCCTGTAGACAGTGCTATACAGCCCCCACATAGACCGTGCTATACAGCCCCCCTTCGTGGATAGTGCCATAAGCCCCTTGTAAATAGTGCCATATATCGCCCCCTAAACAGAAAAAAACAAACTTTCTACTTAACTAGGCCCCTTTCCCTCAACGAACGGAGCAGCTCCTCAACGCCGACTGATCCTTGCGTAGGCCAGCGTGATCCAGTGACGTCATCTCGTTGGTCTGTGCAGGGATCCCTGTGCCTGATTGGCTGAAGGCCGAACGCGGCCTGTAGCCTATGCCATAGTGTTCAAAAGTACCTGCGTCCTAAGGACGCAGATACTATTCAATGTGATGTCGCTACCGCGGTAGCAGCCATTGCGGCTGCTAGTGGAGCCATTGGCATGGGGGGGCAGCTTGCTATGGCTGCTACAGCAGTAGTTACGCCACTGCGCCTGAGGGACCAAAACAGTGGAAACCCCCCAAAAGTGACCCCATTTGGCAAACTACACCCCATAAGGAATCTATTTAGTGGTATACTGAGCACTTAGACCAGGGGTCTCAAACTCGGCCGGGTAAGTGGGCCGCATATAGAAAAAATGGGAAGTTGACGGGCTGCATAACTTGATACAATACAAAATTATTGTTAATCAATTAGTTATTTGAACTACTATAACACTACATTACTATAATAATACCACTAGGTTTAAAATTTGAGAGAATTCTCCACGTGCTTATTTCAACAATCCAGTTTTCCAGTTTAAGTGTCGCTAAATGCAGTCCGGCGGCTCAGTTAGCAGCGTTTGGCAAACACACATGTCTAGATTGGGCAGCCCCTTTTTAGATAGTGCCCTCGGTGGATGCTGCCGCAGTGCCCTCCGTGGATGCTGCCGCAGTGCCCTCCGTGGATGCTGCCGCAGTGCCCTCCGTGGATGCTGCCGCAGTGCCCTCCGTGGATGCTGCCACAGTGCCCTCCGTAGGTGCTGCCACAGTGCCCTCTGTAGGTGCTGCCACAGTGCCCTCTGTAGGTGCTGCCACAGTGTCCTCTGTAGATGCTGCCACAGTGCCCTCTGTAGGTGCTTCCACAGTGCCCTCTGTAGATAATGCAACACACCCCTAGATAATGCCACAGTGTCCTCTGTAAATACTGCAACAGTGCCCTCTGTAGATGCTGCCACAGTGCCCTCCGCAGATGCTGCCACAGTGTCCTCCGCAGATGCTGCCACAGTGCCCTCCGCAGATGCTGCCACAGTGCCCTCCGCAGATGCTGCCACAGTGATGTCAGGGGCTTGCCCAGAGCTGGAGTCCCAGAGCAGAGCCGCTTCTAGCAATCTGGGATTCCAGCTCTGCTCCTGACATCACTGTCCATATATGGACATGGATGTCAGGGGTAACCCCAGAGCTGGAGTCCCGGGCAGAGCACTAGTAGTCTCTTCCTGGGACTCCATCTGTGCT
The DNA here is from genome assembly GCF_050947455.1 of Rhinoderma darwinii. Taxonomy (NCBI): domain Eukaryota; kingdom Metazoa; phylum Chordata; class Amphibia; order Anura; family Rhinodermatidae; genus Rhinoderma; species Rhinoderma darwinii. The sequence continues at coordinate 630,186,054 of NC_134687.1, forward strand.
CCTGACATCACTGGGACTCCTGCTCTGGGAAAGCCCCTGACATCATTGTCGATGTATGGACAGCGATGTCAGAGGCTTCCCCAGAGTCCCAGAGCAGAACCTATACTAGCGCTCTGCCGGGGACTCCGGCTCTGGGGAAGCCCCAGACATTGTGTGTCCAAACATGGACAGCGATGTCAGGGAATTCCACAGAGTCCCGGAGCAGAGTCGATACTAGCGCTCTGCACGGGACTCTGGCTCTGGGGAAGCCCCAGACATCGCTGTTCATATGTGGACAGCGATGTCAGGGAATTCCAGAGTCCCGGAGCAGAGTCTGTACTAGCGCTCTGCCCGGGATTCCGCTCTGGGGAAGACCCTGACACACTGTCCATATATGGACAGCGATGTCAGGGAATTCCACAGAGTCCCGGAGCAGAGCCTGTACTAGCGCTCTGCACGGGACTCTGGCTCTGGGGAAGCCCCAGACATCGTGTGTCCAAACATCGACACCGATGTCAGGGAATTCGACAGGGTCCCGGAGCAGAGCCTGTACTAGCGCTCTGCCCGGGACTCCGCTCTGGGGAAGACCCTTACATACTGTCCATATATGGACAGCGATGTCAGGGAATTCCACAGAGTCCCGGAGCAGAGCCTGTACTAGCGCTCTGCACGGAACTCCGGCTCTGGGGAAGCCCCAGACATCGTGTGTCCAAACATCGACACCGATGTCAGGGATTTCCAGAGAAGTCCCGGAGCAGAGCCTGTACTAGCGCTCTGCACGGGACTCCGCTCTGGGGAAGCCCCAGACATCGCTGTTCATATCTGGACAGCGATGTCAGGGAATTCCAGAGTCTCGAAGCAGAGCCGATACAAGCGGCTCTGTGTCCCGCGGGCCGCAAATGACAGCCCCAGGGGCCGCATGCGGCCCGCGTGCTTGAGACCCCTGATTTAGACCCTACAGGCCTTTTTCAGAATTTGTTAGAATTAGGCCGTGAAAATGAATATCAACATTTTTTAACACTAAAATGTTGAATTTCAACAAGGCAAGGAGAATAAGCACTCCAACATTTGTAAAGCAATTTCCCCCAAGAATGGAAATATTATTCATTAGAAATTAATTATCGTATTTTTCGGATCATAAGACGCACCCAGGTTTTAGACAGAAAATAGGAAAAAAATTATTTGCTAAAAAAATAGTTTATTCTGTTTCACCACATTCTGAGAGCCAAAACTTTTTTTTATATTTTTTTTATCTATTGAGCGTGAGGGCTTATTTTGTTGCGGGACGAAATTATTTTATTTTTTACATTGTGCTTGGGGAAAAATGGGAAAAGGTTTTTTTTTTCTTACACTCCTAAAAATGTATCTAACATTTAAATATATTTTTTTACACATTTTATTAGTTCCTAGGGGACTTTGTTACACGTGGGGTTACTGAAACAGCGTAACTACGCTGTTTCCCTATCTCCCATAGTAGTGAATGGCAGTTACGGAAGCAGTGTAGCATGCGAGCTATGCTGTTTCCGTAACTACTATTCAGTTTTATGGGAGTTACGGAAACAGCGGAGCTCTGCGAGTTACGCTGTTTCAGTAACTCCACATGTAATCAAGTGGCCGGGAGAGGACAGAAAGCTAGAACGGGGATTACGGGGCCCCTTTCTAGAGATAGGTGCGGGTCCCAGAGGTGGGACCTGCATCTATCTGACATTTTTGACATATCCTGTGGATATCCTCAGAAAAAGCGTGGTTGAACAGCAGCACACATCTCCCAAATGTCAATCAATATGTTCTTTTATTGGTCAAACATCCAGTAAAAAATGGCAACGTTTCGACCCGTGACAAGTGGAGAGTCTTTCTCAAGCCAGGCTTGCATTAGCTTCAACGGCTTAAAATACCACAAAAAAAGGTCAAACAACGCTGTCAATTCCTGAAGGAATTTTGAGGCAGATTTTTTTTGCCTTACAAAAAACGCTGTGTGAACATACCCTAAACGGGCTGTATGGCACGGTCTACATGGGGGAGGTGGGGCTGTATGGCGCGATCTATCAGGGGGAGGTGGGGAGCTGTATGGCACTGTCTATAGGGAGGAGGTGGGGGATTATGGCACTGTCTGCAAGGAGGAGATGGGGGATTATGGCACTGTCTACAGGAAGGCTGTATGGCACAATCTACAGGGGGCACTATCTACTAGGGGGGGGCTGTGTGTGGCAGCCAGGGAAGGGGGGCATTATACTGCACTAAGTGGACATTAAACCAAAAATAAATCTTGATACATTATTAATTCATCAAAATAATTTTATTAATCATGATATTTAAATACACATAAATACAAAAATAGAAATACAAAAATAACCCCCCTCCCAAGTATATACTATAGACAGTTAAAAATACATAAAATAAACCAGGTGCAATGTAATGAAAACATAGAGTAATATGTAATCAGAATAGAAGGTCCTCATAAACAACACCTTTAACAAAAGGGGATGGAAAACCAAATGGTATATCAACATGCAATAACAGCATCAGAACCCAGAGGGCCTGATAAGATAACGCTGCACAGACAGGTCGCTCAAAAACAAGAATACACAAATGTGAATGAAGCATGGAGCACTAAACCAGTATGAGGATTTAAACTACAATAGTTATATTGTCAATTATACCTGCCGAGGACATGGTGGAGAGATAATGCACCTGGATAGCAGCACCTCGACGCGCGTTTCGCAACCTTCGTCAGGAGGTGTGCTACAACCTTGACAGCCAAAGTTTAAATACTCAAGACCCTGAGAGAGCTGACCAATGGTGTGCAAGAAGGGAACCACCCCCCTTCCCCTCCCATTGAAGCAGACGGCGCCGCGCCGTTGCCATGACGCGCAGATATGCGTGTCAACCATGGGAGTAAATGCGGTTCACCCACGAGAAAGGAGCAGGACACGCCTCTTGATCTCGTAAGTGACCGAAAGGGATATATTAAATTAAACACGGGTGAGTGTTTAAATTGTTTGGTTGTTTTCTTTCTGTAATTGTATTGGTTAAACGTTATTTTATTGTTTACTACTATATACTCTTTATAACAACATATCTTCAATGTACCGTACAGGATGTTTTGGTCATGTGACTTCTCTAGGTTGCTTGTGGTGTGCAATTTTGAATCCATCCGATTGGGCGTTTTTTGGTCTGACATGAGGAATTGCCTTATTGACTACGTCCTCATGCTGATCCATTCCGGCGTTGAACTATTTGGGCGTTGTCATGGATACCCGCCTGCAGTATTTACAGGCCGCTGGTCATTGATATCATTGAGGGGAGTGATTCACTCTTCGTACATGGATGAACCATATTGTATTTGCGGTCATTTGTTTGGATGCTGTCTACGCCATTCGCCCGTGTTTAATTTAATATATCCCTTTCGGTCACTTACGAGATCAAGAGGCGTGTCCTGCTCCTTTCTCGTGGGTGAACCGCATTTACTCCCATGGTTGACACGCATATCTGCGCGTCATGGCAACGGCGCGGCGCCGTCTGCTTCAATGGGAGGGGAAGGGAGGTGGTTCCCTTCTTGCACACCATTGGTCATTTCTCTCAGGGTCTTGAGTATTTAAACTTTGGCTGTCAAGGTAGTAGCACACCTCCTGACGAAGGTTGCGAAACGCGCGTCGAGGTGCTGCTATCCAGGTGCATTATCTCTCCACCATGTCCTCTGCAGATATAATTGACCATATAACTATTGTAGTTTAAATCCTCATACTGGTTTAGTGCTCCATGCTTCATTCACATTTGTGTATTCTGGTTTTTGAGCGACCTGTCTGTGCAGCGTTATCTTATCAGGCCCTCTGGGTTCTGATGCTGTTATTGCATGTTGATATACCATTTGGTTTTCCATCCCCTTTTGTTAAAGGTACATGCTGTTGTTTATGAGGACCTTCTATTCTGATTACATATTACTCTATGTTTTCATTACATTGCACCTGGTTTATTTTATGTATTTTTAACTGTCTATAGTATATACTTGGGAGGGGGGTTATTTTTGTATTTTTATTTTTGTATTTATGTGTATTTAAATATCATGATTAATAAAATTATTTTGATGAATTAATAATGTATCAAGATTTATTTTTGGTTTAATGGATATAGGCATCTGATTTCTTGAGTATGATATATTGGCTGAGTAAATATATATAGGTTATAATACTAAGTGGACATTATACTGTGTAGGGGTACTACGTAAGGCAATTTACTGTGCATGGCACTTAGGGGGGCATAATACTGTGTGAACACAATTAGAGGACAAAATACTCTGTCCTTGAAGGGGTTATAATATATTATAATATTAAATATTATTATTATATACTGTATGGGGGGCACTAAAGGGGAATTATACTGTGTGGGGGCACTATGAAGGGCGATATACTGTGGGGGGCATTATACTTTTTTTATGGGGAATTTTTTTTTATGATGGAGTAGGGTGCCGAAAGATAATTTTGCACGGGACACCATCACCAGGCCGGCCCTGGATATAGCATATGTAGGAATAAAAAAGTTGAACCATAAACAGCGCTGCTAACATCAAGGAAGATTCCAGGAATATATATAAATAATGACAGCTTTATTGGAATGCATAAGGCTACGCATTTCGACACTGCACCAGTGTCTTCCTCAGGCCATAGATTGAGTGTCAGAGGTACTAGAACATGCAGTGTGCACCAGGTACTCCTTGTATCCTTATATGTGATTTTAATATGTATGTCGATCCCACTTTAGATAAACCACCTACACCACCTGCTGAAACAAACCTCACACCCACGAGCTTCGGTACACTTCTGCAGGAAATGGCATTAGTAGATATATGGAGACTTCATTCTCCTTGGATTAGACAATACTCTTGTCAATTTAGTACATATAAATCGCTTTGTAGAATAGAGCTGGCCCAGGGTTTCCCATTTATGCTCCCTTTGGTGGAGGATGTAACATACCTGAATTTCACTACTATATCTTGGTGGAATTGGCATTGCATAACAGTCTATCCCCTAGATTTATTTTATTGAAGCTCACTCTATCGTATCATTATCTGCTCCTAAGGTTATAAAACCACAGCAGGAGGATTAACATTAACGTAGGATCGACCTCTATAATATTGAGGGACACCATGAAGGCTTATTTATGGGGTTTTATTATTAAGGAGGTATCCACCGCTAAATCCAAAACCAAACAAATGGAGCAAGTTTTACAATGTAGAGTGAAAGAGACGGAATGTAAATACGGTGCTAGCGACAACCACATTCACTTATATCTGCGTCCTGAGGACGCACATACTTGCTCCATTTGTTTGGTTTTGGATTTAGCGGTGGATACCTCCTTAATAATAAAACTATAATAATATATAATAATGAATACTATAGGCTGCAGGCCACAATAGGCCTGCAGCCTATAAGATGCTGGGAAGACTTCCTGCGCAGGCCGGCGTGATGAGGTCACATCATCACGCCGGTCTGCGCATGCGTCCCGCCGAGATGCAGTGTAGCGCTTCATCCGTTGCGGGAGCAGGGCAAGGTAAGTACAATCTTTTGTTTTTTGAGGGGGCTGTGTGGTAATATACAGGGGGGGGATTGCTGAGTGGTAATATACAGGGGGGGGGAATTGCAGTGTGGCAGTATATACAAGGGGGGGCTGTGTAGCACTATTTACAAGGGGAGGGGGGATTGCTGTGTGGCAGTATATACAGGGGGTATTGCTGTTTGGTAATATACAGATGGGGAATTGCTGTGTAGAACGATATATAAAGGAGAGATGGGTGCGGTGTAGAAGTATATACAAGGGGAGAGGGGGGCTGTGTAGCACTATATGCAGGGGGATTGTCGTGTAGCACTATATAAAAGGGGAGAGGGGGGCTGTGTGGCAGTATATACAGGGGGGATTGCTGTGTGGTAATATACAGGTGGGGAATTGCTGTGTAGCACTAAATATAAGGAAAGAGGGGGGCTGTGTGGCAGTATATACAAGGGGAGGGGGGCTGTGTGGCAGTATATACAAGGGGAGGGGGGCTGTGTGGCAGTATATACAAGGGGAGGGGGGCTGTGTGGCAGTATATACAAGGGGGGGTTTGCTGTGTGGCAGTATATACAAGGCGAGGGGGGATTGCTGTGCGGCAGTATATACAAGGGGAGGGGGGATTGCTGTGAGACATTATATACAAGGGGTGAGGGGATTGCTGTGTGGCAGTATATACAAGGGGAGGTGGGATTGCTGTGTGACAGTATATACAAGAGGAGGGGGATTGCTGTGTGACAGTATATACAAGGGGAGGGGGAGATTGCTGTGTGGCAGTATATACAAGGGGAGGAGGGATTGCGGTGTGGCAGTATATACAAGGGGAGGGGAGATTGCTGTGTGACAGTATATACAAGGGGAGAGGGGGCTGTGTAGCTCTATAAACAGGGGAGATTGCTGTGTAGCACCATATACAAGGGGAGGGGGGATTGCAGTGTTACAGTATATACAAGGGGAGGAGGGATTGCTGTGTGGCAGTATATACAAGGGGAGGGGCAGGGGCGTAACTAGAAACACTGGGCCCTATAGCAAACTCTTGACTGGGCCCCCTAAGGCGCCACAAGCAGCCCCGCTTATAGATAGTGCCCATGGTAAAATGTGCCAAAAAAACAAAACCTGTAGACAGTGCTATACAGCCCCGCCTATAGACAGTGCCACACCCCACTTGTAGATAGCGCCCCCACCTCCCCCTTGTAGATAGTGCCATACAGCCCCCTGTAGATATCATATGCCCCCCTGTATATAGCGCTATAAAGCTCCCACTGTATATATTGCCACACAGCCCCCCTCCCTTGTATATAGTGCCACATAGCCGCCCCTTAGTAGATCGTGCCACACACAGACCTCTGTAGATTGCGCCACACACAGCCCCCTATTGATAGAGCCACAGCCCTCCCCCTTGTAAATAGTGCCATACAGCCCCCCTAGTAGATAGTGCCACAAACCCCCCTTAGTAGTGCCACACAGCCCCTTGTATATAGTGCCACACAGCTCCCCCATGTGTATAGTGCCACACAGCTTCCCCATGTGTATAGTGCCACACAGCTTCCCCATGTGTATAGTGCCACACAGCCCCCCCTTGTGTATAATGCCACACAGCCCCCCTTGTGTATAGTGCCACACAGCCCCCCTTGTGTATAGTGCCACAAGGCAATGGTGCATCCGAGAAAGTTGTATCAGCCAGGGGGTTATCAATCAAACATGGAAATGTGGGTATGAAAAAAAACATACATTTGGAAATATTGTCAGGTCATGTATTACCGCATGGTGGAGGTTCAAGGGGTTAAAACTACCAGACAGGTTCCCATGAAATATACAATGAATTGAGAACAATTCCATCTGCCCTGCAATTTTGTTATTATAAATATATCCTATATAATTACAGCTCCAGAACCAAGCTCCGTACATAAATACAGCACTAGAACCAAGTTCTGACATATATACAGCACCAGAACAAAGCTCAGTACATAAATACAATACCAGAAGAAAGAACAGTACATAAATACAGCCCCAGAACAACCTCAGTACATAAATACTGTCATGATGCGGGGTGTGGACCCACTGGACCATACCGCGTAGCGAGACGGCAGCTGACCAACAGGTGTAATACAAAGTCTATAGTCAGAGGGGGTACCCGTGGCAACTAGGACAGCAGCAAGGCAGGCTCAGCAAGGACCAGGCAGCAGACAAACGACAGGCACGGCGTAGCAGAACCAGCGTGGAATGCAGCACAATATGACGACAGCTTCGGCATGGTACTAGATCCAGATAGCACGGGAAACAGGATACAGGAACAGGAAACACTAGGAAACTGGAAGACACTAGGAGACCGTTAGCAAGACAAACTAGGGTAATGAACAACGCTCAGGCAAGGATCAAGTGGGTGGAGCCCCTTGTTATAGTCCAGCGGCCATTTGGGCTAATGTTGAATGATGACAGCTGGATGCGCACTGGCCCTTTAAGGCCATGCACACGGGGGCGCCCTGCGGGAACCAGTCCGAGGACCCGGAAGGGAGTGCCGGCGTCTCCCTGGAGGGAGATGACGTCGGGAAGACAGATGTCCATGGCCGGGGCCGAATGACGGCCCTCGGCCATAGACATTACAAATACAGCACCAGAACCAAGCTCATTACATATATACAGCCCCAAAACCAAGCTCAGTACATAAATACAGCACCAGAACAAAGTTCAGTACATATATACATCCCCAGAACCAAGCTCAGTACATATATACAGCACCAGAACTTAGCTCAGTACTTAACCCGTTAGTGACCGGCCCATCGTATTTCTACGTCGGTCACTAACGGGCCTTATTCCGATGCGATAGACTTTTTACGTCGCGGCATCGGAATAAGTAAAAACAGAGCAGGGAGCTGTCAAATCTCCCTGCTCTCGGCTGCCAGAAGCAGCTGAGGGCTGGGAGCGTCCCTGCTCTGCCGGGTGAGATCGATATTAGTATCGATCTCACCCGTTTAACCCCTCAGATACGGTGCTCAATAGCGAGCACCGCATCTGAGTGGTTTTGGAGAGAGGGAGGGAGCTCCCTCTCTCCCCCACGACACCCGGCGATACGATCGCCGAGTGTCTGTGTCTCCAATGGCAGCCGGAAGTCTAATAAAGGCCCCCAGATCTGCCTGGAGTGAATGCCTGCTAGATCATGCCGCAGGCATGACCTAGCAGATGCCTGTCCGTGTTAAACGGACAGGCAGTAATACACTGCAATACAAAAGTATTGCAGTGTATTATAAATGCGATCGCAGAATTGCATATTATAGTCCCCTAGTGGGACTAGTAAAAAAGTGAAAAAAAAGTTTAATAAAGTTCATTTAAAAAAAAATGTGGAAAAAGATGAAAAACCCAGCTTTTCCCCTTACAAAATGCTTTACTATTAAAAAAACAATATAAAGTTAAAAAGTTACACATATTTGGTATCGCCGCGTCCGTAACGACCCCGACTATAAATCTATTACATTATTTAACCTGCACGGTGAACGCCGTAAAAAACTTAATAAAAAACAATGGAAAAATTGCTGTTTTCTGTGAATACTGACTTTAAAAAAATGTGATAAAAAGTGATCAAAAAGTCGCATCTACTCCAAAATGGTACCAATAAAAACTACAAGTCTTCCCGCAAAAAAAAAGCCCTCACACAACTGCATCGGCGAAAAAATAAAAACGTTACGGCTCTTCAAATATGGAGGCACAAAAACAAATAATTTTGAAAAAAAAAGCGTTTTTACTGTGTAAAAGTAATAAAACATACAAAAACTATACAAATTTGGTATCGTTGCAATCGTAACAACCCGCTGAATAAAGTTATTGTGTTATTTAGATCACACAATAAACGGTGTAGACGCGAAAAAGAGTGGCGAAATTTCAGGTTTTTTTCTATTTCCCCCCAAATAAAAGTTAATAAAAGTCAATCAATAAATAATATGTCCCCCAAAATGGTGCTATTAAAAAATACAACTTGTCCTGCAAAAAACAAGACCTTATACAGCTATGTCGACGCAAAAATAAAAAAAAGTTATAGCTCTTGGAATGCGACGATGGAAAAACTTAAAAAATGGCCTGGTCATTAAGGTCTAAAATAGGCTGGTCATTAAAGGAACAGTGTCACCCCAAAATTTTTTTTATATCAGTTTGATTTTAGTGTTTTATTAAAAACTTTTATATTTATTTGTGTGTTTGTGTTTTACTTTTTTTTATTTTTTTACTTTTTCTTCCCTATGGGGGCTGCCATTTTTTTTTCCATTTCTGTATGTGTCGATTAACGACACATACAGACATGGAATACGGCAGCTACAGTCCCATAGTGAATGCGAACGGGGCCCGTTCCATCCACTATGGTGTACGCCGTCTGTGTGGGAACGGCGCATGCGCCGCTCCCACACAGTGCAAGTTGAACTGTGCGCCGTCCAGCACCATTTTCCTGTGGACCGGAAGTCGCGGCCAGACAGTAAGATTACTACTTCCGGTCGCGGCTTCCGGACTTGTGCACTTGGAGCAGCGGCAGCAGACGGAGCGTACGGACCGACGGAGGCAGGAGCAGGTAAGTTATTTCTATGTATGTTCGTGTTTCAGTGTGTGTTTACTACTGTATGTAAACCTACTACACTGTGTGTTAGCTCAAAAAATGGCGACACACAGTGTAGGTTTGACCGTTCAATCCCCTCGTTTCTCCCGGCACTAGCCAGGATAAAGGGGGGAGGGATTCTGAGAGCTCACTAGAGCGAGTGAGTTTTTTCCAATTTTGCAGCATAAAGCAATGTGGTTGCTTTACCACATGCAATGCGGCAATTTTGGGAATTGCTCCATCTAGTGACCAGCACTGGGAAATATTATAAATTAGAATCTAATTTATAATATTTCCTGACTCGTGAAAAAAATAAAAAAAATTAGAACAATGTCTAATCACCTATACACTGTTTAACTAAAAAATACATTTTTTGCTAGCAACACATTCCCTTTAAGGGGTTAAATACAGCATCAGAACCAAGATCAGTACATATATACAGCCCCAGAACCAAGCTCAGTATATATATATATATATATATATATATATATATATATATATATATATATACACACACACACACACACACACAACACCAGAACAAATATCGCTCAATTTAGTGCAACTCCTGCCGTATAGGTTTGTACGGCGTAAAACTACAGCTCCCAGCATGGCCCGGATAATAGTAAGAATATGCTGGGAGATGCTGTTTCACAAAAACAATCATACCACCCATCATCTTGCTGCAGATCCTACAGTGACTACAGTACTGATTAGAGGCAGAATAAACATTTACATTTAGTGACTCACGGGTGACGTCTCACATTCTAGTTCTTTTCTTCTCCCTCCGGTCCAGACCTCTATGATGGCTTTCTCCCGGCCACGACCCCTTTCTGCAGTTTTCTGCTTGGATGTCTTCAGCTTTTCACTTTTAAAACATTTCTGCACCTATTAACGAAGTTAAAATTCTCAAAACCTCTAAATATAAGCGCCATACACTGCACCACTAACTATAATAGCGCAATACACAATGTCCCTGATAATAGTACCATACACTGTCACACACACGTGCCCCCTGTAGATAGTGCCCCCATAGCGCCCTGTAGATAGTGCCCCCCCCCATAGAGCCTCTCTAGATAGTGCCCTACAGAGAAGCCCCTGTAGATCGTGCCCCACATACAGCCCTCTGTAGATAGTGCCCACATACGGACTCCAGAGCTGCAAGGCAATAGTGCTAACCACTGAGCCACAGTGCTGCCCTGCATGTAGCTTAAACCATGGATGAGGAGAAACACGTGTATATCAAAAGATGGAGAAACGACTAGTGATCTATCAAGTGATAATGAGATGGGGAAAATACACTAGAGTAGAGGACACACAAACTAAAGGTGTCTTTTTTAGGGGATTGAAACAGAGGAAAATACGGGGAAGAAAGAGCAGTAGAGAAAAAAGGAGGGCCGAACACAAGACAGCGCAGGGGAAGATAGAAAATAATACGAACAACATAATAAACTTGACAGATTTTGTCCTATCAACAGATCATTTCTCTCTATTAAATCGAGGTCTGAGTTTTTCACCAGTTACCCCCGGGAATGAGTTTGAGATTTATAAAAGACCTGCACCTTTTCTTGGGAAAAATTATCTTGAGACTCTGGCATGGGGAAAGAGAAAAGGAGAAAAAAATAGAGATAAGCCAATAGAGGTTCTCTTCTTGTGTCCGCCTTCCGTTTCATGCGGTCGACTGCCATTAGGATGGCGGATCGAGTCTGCTACCAGATCTGCAGGAAGTCTCTAAAAACGGAGTCAGCCGCTGGTACCTCGGAAGGACCGGGCACAGGGAGAGGAATTCGTGGGTACTGGCCGTAGACAATGAAGAACGGTGTATTCCTTGTGGACTCGCTGGTGTGATTATTGTAGGAACATTCAGCCCATGGGAACAACTGCACCCAGTCATCATGCTGCTTGAAGATGAAGTGGCGTAGGTAGTTCTCCAAGATCTGATTGATCCTTTCGGCCTGACCATTGGACTGAGGATGGTAGGCGGAGGAAAAGTCCAACTTCACACCGAGGAGTCCGCAGAGGGCTCTCCAGAACTTCGAGGTAAACTGAACCCCTCGATCAGACACAATATGCTGCGGCAAGTCGTGCAGGCGGAAGATGTGTTGGATGAACAGCTTGGCCAGCTGAGGAGCAGAAGGAAGTCCGGTAAGAGGAATGAAGTGAGCAATCTTTGAATATCGATCCACCACCACCCAGACAGTACTGCTTCCGACAGAGAGAGGCAGGTCTGTAATAAACTCCATAGCTATATGCTGCCAGGGAGCATTTGGCTCAGCCAATGGCTGAAGCAGACCAGCAGGTCTGGAGTGAGCGGCCTTGTTGGCTCCACATACAGAACAGGAAGAAACAAAGTCTATAATGTCCTTGGGCAGCGGGGGCCACCAGAAATGACGAGTAATCAGATCCCGGGTCTTAAGGACCCCCGCGTGACCTGCCAGTCTAGAGGAGTGTCCCCAGCAGAAGATTCGTCCACGATCAGCCAGGCGCACAAAAGTCCTCCCTGGAGGAATGTCCCCAACTTGCAGGGGATTGACAGAGACAATGCAAGACGGATCAATAATCCTCTGTCGCATCTCCATGGTGTCTTCCGTCTTGAAAGAGCTGGACAAGGCATCGACCATCACATTCTTGTCGGCCGGGTGATAATGGAGCTCAAACTGGAACCTGGTAAAGAACAGTGACCACTTGGCCTGACGAGGGTTCAGCAGTTGGGCCGTCTGGAGGTAGGTCAGATTCTTGTGGTCTGTAAAAATTAGGATCGGATGAGCTGCGCCCTCTAGTAGATGTCTCCACTCTTCCAGAGCCAATTTGATGGCCAGTACCTCCCGATCCCCAATCGAGTAGGTGCGTTCTGCGGAAGAGAAGAGCTTAGAGAAATATCCACATACTCTTGACTTGCCCTTAGGACAACTCTGGAATAGGAGTAAACCAGCACCGACAGAGGATGCGACCACCTCCAACGAGAACTGCAGAGAGACATCCAGATGATGGAGGATAGAGGCTGACGTGAAGGCACTCTTCAGGCTATTGAATGCGGAATCTGCCTCGTGAGTCCACACCTTGGCGTTCCTACCCTTCTTAGTAAGGTTAGAGATGGGAGAAGTCAGTGAGAAGTTTGGAATAAACGGTCTAAAAATTGGCTTATCCCAAAAAGCGCTGTATGGCCCTCAAGCCTTGAGGGCATGGCCATTCCAGGACAGACTTTACCTTCTCAGGATCCATCTCGAGACCTCGATTCGAGACGATGTAGCCCAGGAAGGGTAGAGCATCTCTGTCAAACACGCACTTCTCCAACTTGGCGTACAGACGATTCTCCCTTAACCATAGCAGAACTTGACGGACATGTCTCTGATGCATCATAGGATCTGGGGATAAAATCAAGATATCATCAAGGTAGACTACTACACAAACAGAGGAGGTCACGGAAAATGTTATTAACAAACTCCTGGAAGACTGTGGGAGCATTACACGGGCCGAAGGGCATTACTAGATACTCATAGTGTCCATCACGGGTGTTAAATGCAGTCTTCCATTCATCACCCTTGCGAATCCGGACTAGGTTGTAAGCCCCACGCAGGTCCAGCTTAGAAAAATCTTGGCACCATGTACAGTATACGATCAAACAGTTCAGAGATCAGTGGCAACAGATATTTATTCTTCACCGTGATCTGGTTGAGACCTCGGTAGTCGATGCAAGGACGAAGAGAGCCATCTTTCTTCTTGCTCCTGCCAGGGAGGAAGACTTTCGTATGAAGCCCCTCTCCAAGTTCTTTCACATAGGCAGACATGGACAGAGTCTCTGGAAAGGAGAGAGGATATACCCTATGTAGCGTCCATGGCGACGGGCCGTCGGGTTTACTCACCTCCCGACGCACGCAGCCATGGATCCGTGAGCGCTGGTCCCCATCTCCTTCCTAGGAGACGCCAGCGCTCACTTCCGCTCTGGTCTGATGTGTCCCGAAGGGGGTGCGCGCGCACGCTCGTGCCCGGCCTTAAAGGGCCAGCGCACGCACAAAGGAAATCATCACCATCATCAACGGCCACGATTTCCTGGTCTATAAGTAGGCTTCAGGCCTTCTGATCCTTGCCTGAGCATTGTTTGTTTTCCCAGTCTGTCTTGCAAATGGTCCCTTAGTGTTTCCCTATCCAGTTGTTACCCATTTCTGTATCCCGTGCTGTTCTTGTTCCTGTGCCTATTAGTGTTGGAGTCGTGTCACGTCTTGCATCATCTGCCACATCCAGAGGAATTTGCCACGTCTGGCGCAACCTGCGGCACCTGTGTCATCCGCCACGTTTGGCGTTACCTGCTGCACCCATCTCCATCTGTACCAGAGCTGCGGCCACTGTCTGGACTATCCAGGTACCCTTGTGCAGGACATTGTATTGCTGGGGTTTCCTGTTGTTTGGCCAGCAGCCTCCCCGCTATGGCGGTACGGCCTAGTGGGTCCACTAACCAGCTTCGTGACAGTACGCTCAGGCCATGGACCCCGCTAGTCAACCTGAGACCTTGACGACACAAGCCATGCTGGCTGAGATGGAGGATCTCCAGTCACGACAAGACCAACTCCTTCTGTCAGTGAACGCCATAGCCTATCGGCTGCTTGTTCCTACCACAGTCATCACCGCACCCATTCCTGCTGTTCCTCCTGCTACACTTCCTGTCTGTACCGGTACCAATCCCCTGTGCTTCTTGCCGCTACCTCCACGTTATGACGGAGATCCGAGGACCAGCAGGGGATTTTTGAATCAGTACCTGATCCACTTTAGACTACATGCCTGGTTCTTCTCTTCGGATGACGTCAGGATCACCTTCATCATCTCTGTCCTTACTGGCAAAGCCCTGGCATGGGCTAATCCTCTGGAAACATCAGGGAACAGAGACCCGTAACTTGCAGTGCTTCTTACAGACCTTCCGCTCGATCTTTGAGGAACGTGGGAGAGTTTCTTCAGCTGCTGCATCCTTGCCGACCCTACACCAGGGATACCTCTCCATGGGCAAGTATGCCATTCAGTTCCGTATCCTGGCTGCTGAATTGACCTGGAACAACGAGGCTTTGGTGGCCACATTCTGGCAGGGTCTGTCTTCAGGGATTAAGGACGAGCTGGCTGCTCACGATCTGCAATCTACCCTGGACGATCTTATCTTACTCGCCACCCGGGTTGACATGAGGATCCGGGAGCGTTCCCAAGAGGTTCTCCGGGAGAGAAAACGTCCTAGGCTGGATTCTACTTTCCAGCAATCCTCCTCAGTCATCCCACCAGAGGATCCAATGCAGAGTAACTATGTCAAATTTTCTACCCAGGAGAAAACGCAGACGCACTTCTGGACTTTGTTTGTATTGCGGTCTCGGAGGCCATATTGTGCGTCTGTGTCCCCAGAGGCCAGAGAGACCCCATTGCCTAGGATTGATTGGAGAGACAACCCTAGATGGAACGGTACCTAATAAAGCCTTCTTGTAATGACGGGGTAGGGAGACAGACAGGTGAGCCCTAATCTACCCGCCACTCAGTCCCTGCCTACTTGCACGGCCCGTCCTAGGCGACAGCGTACAACTGGGCGACTGTCACTACGCTCAATAAGTGCACGACAGACCAACAGGCAAGGGTACACAGAAGCTAAGGGAAATGGGGCAGTTGCCCACCGCAACACCGTGAGCAACAAGAGTAGTGAACGAGCCGAGTCAAACCAGGAGTGTACGAGGTACCAAACGCAGAGCAGGAGAGTAGTCAGTAAAGCCAGGGACAATTTGAAGCAGAGGTCAATAGTACTAAGAGGAGCAGCAGAGCCAGGAAACCAGACAGAATCACAGGCAAAGGAGGAGCAGGAAATGAAGGTGTAAATAGACCGAGGGCGGAAGCTAGCTCCGTCTGGCCAGGCTGTGATAGGTCCTCCCACTCCTCAGCCTCCCAGCCTGAGTGGTAGCAGATTGAGTCACTCTTACAGAGCTAGGCACAGATGCAGGCTGATTAACCACGGGCGTCGACACAGAAGCTGTGTCAGGCAAATCCTTTACAATTCTGTTCCAAGTTGACTATTCCTGTGACCCTAGTATCCGGCGAGAGGACACATCAAGTTTCTGGGTGAAACTTTCTAGCTCTTTCTGGATGTAGTTTGCAGCAGAACCAGTGGATCATCTTCAGTTGCCCACAGTTCCCCTAGAGACATCTTTGGCTGTTGCCTCAGTTAATAGACTGCCTCTGCCTGATCCTATCGTTTCTAAAACCAAGTCGTTGAAGCTCCAGGTTGGAGTACTTCATTTTGAACGGATTTCTTTCCTTGTTTTGCCAAAGGCCATAAATCTTGTTCTGCTGGGCCTGCCTTGGCTTCGACTACATGCCCCAGTCCTGGACTGGAATTCTTGAGAGGTTCTCCAATGGGGCTCCAAGTGCTTTGGTCGTTGTCTGTTACAGATCCATCATGTCACGCCTCCTCTGCCTCAGTCATTGGCGGGACTGCCTCCCCAGTTTGCAGATGTTTTCAGCAAAAGGGAGGCTGAAAAGCTGCCTCCACATCGGACTTATGACTGCCCCATTGGACTGGTTCCTAATGCCTCTCTCCCCCGTGGTCGAGTATATCCTCTCTCCTTGCCAGAGTCTCTATCCATGTCGGCCTATATCATGGAGAGTCTGGAAAAGGGTTTCATACGAAAGTCTTCCTCCCCGGCCGGGGCTGGATTCTCCTTCGTTAAAAAGAAGGACGGATCCCTTCGACCCTGAATTGACTACCGTGGTCTCAACCAGATCACGGTCAAGAACAAATACCCGTTGCCACTTATATCTGAGCTGTTTGATTGCATATGAGGAGCCAAAAATTGTTGTAAGCTAGACCTACGGGGTGCTTATAATCTAGTCCGGATTCGCTCGGGTGATGAATGGAAGACGGCATTTAACACCCGGGACGGGCACTACAAATACCAAGTGATGCCCTTCGGACTGTGTAATGATCCCGCAGTGTTTCAGGAGTTTGTTAACAATATCTTCCGAGATCTCCTCTATGTCTGTGTTGTTGTTTATCTCGATGAGATTTTGATTTTCTCCCTACTACTTTTTCTACTACGATTAAGGGAGAATCATTTATACGCCAAGCTGGAGAAATGCATCTTTGAGAAGAGTTCTCTGCCCTTCCTGAGCTACATAATCTCAGATCAAGGTCTCAAGATGGATCCTGAGAAA
The DNA here is from genome assembly GCF_050947455.1 of Rhinoderma darwinii. NCBI lineage: Eukaryota > Metazoa > Chordata > Amphibia > Anura > Rhinodermatidae > Rhinoderma > Rhinoderma darwinii. The sequence continues at coordinate 630,203,326 of NC_134687.1, forward strand.
GTGAAAGCTGTCCTGGAGTGGCCACGTCCTCAAGGCTTAAGGGCCATACAGTGGTTCCTGGGATTCGCCAATTTCTACCGGCAGTTTATTCCAAACTTCTCATCTCTGACAGCTCCCATCTCTACTCTTACCAAGAAGGGTGTGAACACCAAGGTGTGGACTCCAGAGGCAGAGTCCGCATTTATTAGCCTCAAGAATGCCTTCACTTCAGCTTCAATCCTCCATCATCCTGACGTATCTCGGCAGTTCTCACTGGATGTGGACGCTTCCTCCAATGCTGCAGGTGCACTTCTGTTCCAGAGGAGCTCCAAAGGAAAGGCAGTAGTATGTGGCTCCTATTCTATTTTTCTTCTGCTGAGCGCAATTACTCTATTGGAGATTGGGAGCTACTGGCCATCAAATTGGCTCTGGAGGAGTGAAGTCATCTTCTAGAGGGCGCTGCTCACCCCACCCTTACCTACCTTCAGTCTGCTCAACGACTGAATCCCCGTCAAGCCAGGTGGTCACTGTTCTTCACCCGTTTATAGTCTGTGCTCCACTACCGTCCAGCAGACAAGAATGTGAGGGCTGATGCCCTGTCCAGATCATTTGAGATGGAAGACACGGTGGAGTCCCTTCAGACTATCATAGACCCGTCCTGTATCGTCACTGCTAATCCTCTGCAGGTTAGAGACATCCCTCCTGGGAGGACTTTTGTTCGGTTGGCAGACAGGAGAAGAATTCTCCGCTGGGGACACAGTTCTAAACTGGCTGGGCACCCAGGTGTCCATAAAACCCGAGACCTGATTGCTCGTCACTTCTGGTGGCCCACACTACACTACCTAAAGATGTTCTGGACTTTGTCTCTTCTTGCACGGTGTGTGCTTCTAACAAAGTTACTCACTCCAAGCCTGCCGGTCTGCTTCAACCTCTGCCTGTACCCAATGCCCCCTGGCAGCACATTGCGATGGACTTCGTCACAGACCTTCCCCCCTCAGCAGGATGCAACACCGTCTGGGTGGTGGTGAACCGATTCTCGAAGATAGCACATTTTATCCCGCTGACCGGCCTACCTTCTGCTCCTCGACTGGCGAGTCTATTCATTCTACACATCTTTCGGGGGGTTCAGTTTACTTCAAAGTTCTGGAGAGCCCTATGTAAACTCCTGGATGTGAGATAGGGCTTTTCCTCAGCTTATCATCCCCAGTCCAATGGGCAATTCGAGAGGATCAACCAGATCATGGAGAATCTCCGCCACTTCATCTCTTCACAGCACGATAACTGGGTACAGCTTCTTCCATGGGCCGAGTTCTCATACAACAACCACACAAGTGAGTCCACCACTTCCACTTCATTTCACATTGTGTACAGTCAACATCCTAGAGTCCCTCTCCCAGTGTCGACCACATCTCAAGTACCCGCTGCGGACTCTGCATTTGGGGACTTTCTGCAAATCTGGCAACAGACTCGGTCCCCTATTTTGCTGGCAGTCGATCGCATGAAGCGAAGAGCAGATACAAGGAGAAGAGAGCCGCCTCAGTATCTTCCGGGTACCAAAGTCTTGCTATCCTCTCGGAACATTCGTTTGAAGGTGCCTTCATACAAATTTGCTCTCAGGTTACTTGGTCCTTTCGAAATTCTGCAACAAATAAACCCTGTCTCCTATAAGCTACGGCTGCCTCCTGCCCTCAGAATCCCCAACTCCTTTCACGTGTCCCTCCTGAACTGCTACAGCAAGACTTCTAGTTCCACAGTTGCTCCCAGTGGTTCTTCTGATGTGTTCGAGGTGAGGGAGATTCTGGACTGCAAGAGGGTAAGAGGAAGGACTTTCTATTTGGTGGACTGGAGAGGGTTTGGTCCTGAGGAGTGGTCCTGGGAGCCGGAGGAGAACCTCAGTGCTCCTGCTCTTATTAAAAAATTTCTCACTCGCTCTGGCCCCAAGAAGAGGGGGCGTAAGAGGGGGAGATACTGTAGTGTCCATGGCCACGGGTCGTCGGGTTTACTCAACCCCCGGTGCACGCAGTCATGGATCCGTGAGCGCTGGTCCCCATCTCCTTCCTAGGAGACGCCAGCACTCACTTCCGCTCTGGTCGAATGTGTCCCGAAGGGTGCGCGTGCACGCTTGTGCCCGGCCTTAAAGGAAATAGTCATCAACTGACAAGATTTCCTGGTCTATAAGAAGGCTTCAGGCCTTCTGATCCTTGCCTGAGCATGGTTTGTTTTCCGAGTCTGTGTTGTAAATGGTCCCTTAGAGTTTCCCATTCCAGTTGTTACCCGTGCCTGGTTACCTGTTCCTGTATCCCGTGCTGTTCTTTTGCCTACTAGTGTCGGAGTCGTGTCACGTCTTGAGTCATCTGCCACGTCCAGAGGAATTCGCTACGTCTGGTGCAACCTGCGTCATCCGCCAGGTTTGGCGTTACCTGCTGCACCCATCTCCATCTGTACCAGAGCTGCGGCCACTATCTGGACTATCCAGGTACACTTGTGCGGGACAATGTATTGCTGGGGTTTCCTGTTTGGCCAGCTGCCTCCCCGCTACGGCGGTACGGCCTAGTGGGTCCACTAACCCGCTTCGTGAGACCCTACCATGGGGAAGGGATGCACCAGGAATCAGTTCAATAGGGCAGTCATATGCCCAATGTGGAAGCAATGTCTCCGCCTTCCTCTTACTGAAGATGTCCGAAAATGCAGCATAATGACTCGGCAATACTGCCAATGATCGAGGCAGAGAAGGCTTGACCAAACGAATCTGCACCAGGCAACTGCTTTGACACTCCGGGTTCCACTGGAGTAACTCTCCAGAATTCCAGTCCAGGACTGGGACATGCAGTCGGAGACAAGGCAGGCCCAGCAACACAGGTTTAACAGCTTTGGATAGGACATAGAATGACAGAAGTTCGGAGTGAAGAGCTCCCACTTGAAGCCTCAGCGGCTTGGTCACAGCAACAACTGGGTCTGGCAGTCCATTTACGGAAGCAACGGTCAATGGGCTCTGCAGAGGGGTGGTGGGTAATTGCAGAAGATCCACCAGGTCTCTACGGGTGAAATTAGCAGCGGATCCAGAGTCCAGATACGCAGAGATCTGATGCGTTCTCTCACCGGACACTATGGTCACAAGTATGGACAATTTAGACGGAAGTTCATTCTTACCCAAGGTTGTCACTCCTAGCAACCCTAGGCTTTGGGATCTTTGGGAAAAGGGGCGCACAAGTTGGCCATACAGAGTCCAAAAGTGCGTCTGCGTTATCCACCCAGGAGAGACAACTTACACTGGTCCATTATCACAGACTCCTTAGGAGGATCGAGATCTGAGGACAGCAGGGATTGCTGCAAAGTAGGAGCCAGACTGGGAAGGACCCCCTCCCGTCGAACCTCTTGGAGGCGTTCTCGGATCCGTATATCAATCCGGGCGGACAGAAGGATGAGGTCATCCAGGGTAGACGGCAGATCCCGAGCGGCAAGTTCATCCTTAATTTTAGGAGCCAGTCCATGCCAGAATGCAGCCACTAGGGCCTCATTGTTTCATAACAGCTCTCCCGCCAGGGTGCGGAAGTGGATGGCGTACTCACTCACGGAGGAGTCTCCTTGGCATAGGTTAATCAAAGAAGTTGCTGCAGATGAGACCCGACCAGGCTCCGCAAACACCATACGAAAAGTCTGGAGGAAGGCTTGGAAGTCACAGGTCTCTGGTCCTTGTCTCTCCCAGATAGGGTTTGCCCATGCAAGAGCCTTGCCAGTGAGGAGAGAGATAATGAAAGCGACACTTGCGCCATCAGACGAAAATGTCCTGTTATACAGGCTGAAGTGGATCTGGCACTGATTCAGAAATCAACGACAGGTACTTGCTTCTCCATCATAGCGGTCAGGAAGTGGCAAAGAAACACGCGTGGCAACACTGCCAAGAGATGTAGTAGGAGGAACGCCAGCTTGTGCCTCCTGCCGACGTGCAAGAATGTTCAACGCCTGGAGGAGTTGGTCCTGTTGAGACCGGAGGTCTAGCATATCCGCCCGTACTGTCACGAAGGGTCTTGGCAGTAAGGCAGCTGGCCAACGGGGTGCAGGTCAATGTCTATAGTTAGTATAGGTACCTGTGGAGTTCGGACAGCAGTAAGGCAGGCTCAGCTGGGATTAAGCAGCAGGTAGACGTCAGGTGAGGTGAAGCAGGTCAGACGTGGGATACAGAACAAAACGAACTTGGCACAGCACAGTGCTTGACCAGGATAGTATGGAATGCACGGAACAGGAACACACTAAGAGGCCATCACATAGACAAACTTTGGAAACATCAACAACGCTCAGGCAAAGAAGCAGGGGCCTGGACCCCTCATAGTCCAGGGTACTCGCCGGTTCAAAGTTCATCAAAAGGTCAGCTGCGCGCGCTGCCCCTTTAAGAGCCGGCACGAGCACCCTACGGGATCCGGCTGAGGTGAGTGGAAGCGAGCGCTGGCGTCTCCTGAGGAGGCTGGGGCCAACTCGTGGCTGCGGCTGTCAGGGGGGATTGGAGCGGACGGCCCACAGCCAACGGCATTACAGAAGCGTTGGACTGCATGAGGACCCTGAAGACGAGCCCAGTTCAAACAGAGCAGATACATTTGTGGGGATCCATTTTCAAACCCTGGTCAGAGATGATATAACCCAGAAAGGGAAGATCTCTCGAAGACTAATTTCTCCAACTTAGCATAGAGCTTGTTCTACTGCAACTGTTGAAAGACCTGACAAACATATTTCCAGTGTGTAGTCAAATCAGGTGAGAAGATCAGGATGTCATCCATACAGACCACCACTGTGACGTATAATAATAGGTCCCGGAAGATGTAATTTACAAACTATTTAAATACGGAGAGATACGACATGACGAGATACTTGTAGTGGCCATCATGCGTATTAAAGGCAGTCTTTCACTTATCACCTTAAGGCTGGGTTCACACGACCATGTTACGTCCGTAATGTACGGAACGTATTTCGGCCGGAAGACCTGGACCGAACACACTGCAGGGGGCCGGGCTCCTAGCATCATAGTGATGTACGATGCTAGGAGTCCCTGCCTCGCTGCAGGACAACTGTCCCGTACTGTAATCATGATTACAGTACGGGACAGTAGTTCCACGCAGAGGCAGGGACTCCTAGCATCGTACATCACTATGATGCTAGGAGCCCGGCCCCCTGCAGTGTGTTCGGTCCGGGTCTTCCGGCCGAAATACGTTCCGTACATTACGGACGTAACATGGTCGTGTGAACCCAGCCTTACAGGTGCAGATCAGGTTGTATGCTCCATGGAGATCCAGTTTGTTGAAGATCTTGGCTCCTTAAGCCACAATACCCCTGAGGATGCCACAGTAGTGGTGAAACATGTCGGGAGTGAGGCTGCTCTAATCTTAATTATATTGTGGTTACTGACAGTTGTGTACTATCATCAGCGGGCTGCAGCCGCTGCTGACAGATAACAATTAGCTGGTGATTTGCACAGGCTGTGCTACACCAGTTATGTACTAACAATTTACTTCCATTTAACAATTACTTGGCCCATCAGACCGCATTGGCATTTTAAAACTTATGTGGTTGATTAAAATCTATATTGAACAAAAGTTATATTTTAGTTATATACAAAATATTTAGCAGGTACCTGGGAAAAAGGGCTATTTTTGTTGCCTTTGGCAATTAGGTGTCAGTGTTTCATAACTCCTGCCCACAGCTACCTGGGTCCATCAATGGAATTAGTATGACCTTGGCTTCACGGATCATATTAAAGAGTTCTGTGATCAAGAGAAGCGGGTATTTGTTTTTTTACAGTGGTCTTGTTGAGACCACGATAGTCTATACATTGGCGAAGAGATCCATCCATCCTTTGGACGAAGAAGAAATACAGTCTCGGGTAAGTGAAGAGTTCCTCATAAATCCCCTCTGTAGGTTCTCTATGATGTATTCGGACATAGCGTGAGTCTCTGGTAGGGTCAGCGGATAGACTCGACCTCGAGGAGTTGATCCTGGCAGGAGGTCAACAGGACAGTCATAGGGTCTATGTGATGACAGCGTATCTGCCTTTTTGCATGGGCCGAATAGCAAGGAGGCAGAGCTGAGGGTTTCTGAGACACAGAGACTGGTTTAATCCATGCCAGGCAATTAATACAACAGCTTGAACACCACTCAAGTACTTTGCTGAAATTCCAATAAAGACCTGAGATGTGTAGCTGTAGCCAGGGAAGGCCCAGAAACTGGAGAGTTAATGGAGACGGGCAAGACATAAAAGGAGATCCGCTCAGAGTGAAGCACCCTTACCTGTATGGACAGAGGCTGGGTGACAAACAGAATGGGATCAAGAGGGTGCTTACCATGAACGGATGTCACCTTCAAAAGGTCTCTCCAGACGATCAACCGGCAAGTTAAGACAAGTCACCAGGTCTTGACAGAGTTTCCTGCGGCCCGATCATCGACAAAAGGTTGGAAAGTGGCTGAAGTATGACCACAGCACAATTCAACTGATATGGTTAACTTTGGAGAGATGTACTCTCTACCAAGGGTCGTCCCTCCTACCGACTCTAGGTGCTGAGTTTTCCCGACTTCACCAGGCAATTACTCACATAATGGCCTTTTCCACCACAGTACATGCAGATTGTTTTCTCATCTGTGCTGGCATTATTGATCTGTGATTTTGAAGCTCCTGACTTGCATTTGTTCTTCAGAAACTGGAGTGAGCAGAGGTCTTAGAAAGGTTGGCGAGAGCTTGTAAACCCCTTTTTACCGTCGCGCTTCTTGGGAACGCTCCTGGATACGCTCCCTGAAACGGATGTAGATTCTCGTGGCCAACTAAATGAGAAGTGCCAACTCTTCCTTAATTTGACTAGCCAAACCCTGCCATAAGGTTGCGACCAAGGCCTTGTTATTCCAGGACACTTCGCCAGAGTCCGGAATTCTATTGTGTACTGGCCCATGGTGGAACTGCCTTGGACGGATATTCAGAATGGCCGCTGATGCCGACGAGGTTCCTCAAAAACAGTCCTGAATGCTGGTAGAAAGGCTTGAAGACTTGAGGTCTCTGGTCCCCGACGCTTCCACATGGGATTGGCCCATGCCAACGCTTTTAACGACAAGTCTGAAAGCTCTCCCTCCTATACGACCCCCCTAGGGGAGAGGTGGCCCTGGACTTCACCTCCAGTGGGGCTATGGGTGAGGCAGGGGAGGTTGGTGAAAGGGAAGTCAGTCGAGCAGACCTGGCCCATTTTTCGGGTCTGCCATAAGGAAGACATGGACAGAGAGTCCAGGGGAGGTTGGTCAGAAAGGCGTAGCATCATGGACTGAGTAATGTCCATCAGGTTACCTAGAGTCCTAGAACAGGAATGGGCCCAATCAAGATCAGAACCCACAATGTCAAGTGTGGGCATTGCTGGGGTGGCAAGGGTGAACGAGTCACAGGCGCTCGGCCAGCATGCATCACATAGGAAAGTAGACTGACCACAGGAAAGTTTAGGGCTGCATTTAGAGCTGGCATAATAGACTAACAGTTGCCTGGCGAGAAAGTACTCCCTTAGGGTCAGACATTACAGTAGAGGAAGTCACCACTCCACGCACTGATATAAACTGGGCGCGAGATGGCCAATGAATCCACTTAGGCAATGCACAGTAATAGATTACTCCACCTTAGGAAAGGGATAATGGTTGCCTTTACTCAGGTCTGCTAGGAAAAACACTCCTACGGTGAGTAAAAGCTCAGGGATGAAGTGCTAGTGAACCTGTACTGAGAAAAAGGAGGCCAAGGGCCGGTCCTACCCGGTTCCAGTAGTGTTTGGGCTTGTCCTAAGGGAATAGAAACAACAGCACACAGTCAGGACGTCCTGTGTCCCAAGCAGTGTATGTTGGAATTAAGGGAGAAACAGAGCGGGTACTCTAGGCCATGCTCCTAAATGTCCGCTAGCGGTCATGTGCTCCTCAGTATCTAATCAGAGGTGATGCTGAATCCCCATTAAAGTGAACTGTAGCGCTAGTAAATTATTGAAGGACCCGCCCCCAGCTAATACACATACACAAAATCGCGCCGCCGGCATAAACCAGCAGAAAATCGCACTGGTTACAAGAAAGTAAAATTAAGTTAGGGGTCTGCAAACCTCATAAAAGGAAGCAGCCAGTGGGCGGGGTCTCAGGGCACCCCAGATAGTGTGTTCTGCAGAGCTTACCAGCACAGCTCCAGGGGGAGCTGTCAGACCTAAACTTCTCCATCCTTCATCTCTCAAATGTGTGACCAGCAGGAGCACCCCCTCAGTGGTTCACCCTTTGACAAGGGGAGACACTTGTGTGAGAGGCTGTAAAGGTGCTCTTTAGGCTGGTGGGTGACAGCAGAGCTCTTGTCCTACTTTTCTTCATAGACAGAGGGACCACGGCGCATTTGTAGAATGAAATCGTGCGCCCACCATGGAGGGGACAAGAAGAAAACATCTGCCAACCCCGTTCCCCAACTGAAAATAAAGAAACTAACATAAAAGATGGTAGACACTGCTGCAACAGCAGAAGTGCCCCAATGTAACGAACAAGAAATATAGTTTATAAATGAGCGTTATAAGGTCATTTTGGTGCATTATATATATATATATATATATATATATACATACACACACACATACATCTATATATATATATATATATATATATATATATATACATACATACACATACATACATACACACACACACACACACACATACATACATAAACACTACCGTTCAAAAGTTTAGGGTCACTTAGAAATGTCCTTATTTTTGAAAGAAAAGCAGTTTTTTTCAATGAAGATAAAATTAAATGAATCAGAAATACACTCTATACATTGTTAATGTGCTAAATGACTATTCTAGCTGCAAACGTCTGGTTTTTAATGCAATATCTACATAGGTGTATAGAGGCCCATTTCCAGCAACCATCACTCCAGTGTTCTAATGGTACATTGTGTTAGCTAACTGTGTTAGAAGGCTAATGGATGATTAGAAAATACTTGAAAACCCTTGTGCAATTATGTTATCACTGCTGTAAACAGTTTTGCTGTTTAGAGGAGCTATAAAAACTGACCTTCCTTTGAGCTAGTTGAGAATCTGGAGCATTACATTTGTGGGTTCGCTTAAACTCTCAAAATGGCTAGAAAAAGAGAGCTTTCATGTGAAACTCGACAGGCTATTCTTGTTCTTAGAAATAAAGGCTATTCCATGCGAGAAACTGCCAAGAAACGGAAGATTTCCTACAACGGTGTGTACTACTCCCTTCAGAGGACAGCACACACAGGCTCTAACCAGAGTAGAAAGAGAAGTGGGAGGCCCGCTGCACAACTGAGCAACAAGTCAAGTACATTAGAGTCTCTAGTTTGAGAAATAGACGCCTCACAGGTCCTCAACTGGCTGCTTCATTAAATAGTACCCGCAAAACGCCAGTGTTAACGTCTACAGTGAAGAGGCGACTCCGGGATGCTGGCCTTCAGGGCAGAGTGGCAAAGAAAAAGCCATATCCGAGACTGGCTAATAAAAGGAAAAGATTAATATGGGCAAAAGCACACAGACATTGGACAAAGGAAGATTGGAAAAAAGTGTTATGGACAGACGAATCAAAGTTTGAGGTGTTTGGATCACACAGAAGAACATTTGTGAGACGCAGAACAACTGAAAAGATGCTGGAAGAGTGCCTGACGCCATCTGTCAAGCATGGTGGAGGTAATGTGATGGTCTGGGGTTGCTTTGGTGCTGGTAAAGTGGGAGATTTGTACAAGGTAAAAGGGATTTTGAATAAGGAAGGCTATCACTCCATTTTGCAACGCCATGCCATACCCTGTGGACAGCGCTTGATTGGAGCCAATTTCATCCTACAGGACAATGAGCCAAAGCACACCTCCAAATTATGCAAGAACTATTTAGGGAAGAAGCAGGCCGCTGGTATTCTATCTGTAATGGAGTGGCCAGCGCAGTCACCAGATCTCAAACCTATAGAGCTGTTGTGGGACCAGCTTGACCGTATGGTACGCAAGAAGTGCCCATCAAGCCAATCCAACTTGTGGGAGGGCCTTCTGGAAGCATGGGGTGAAATTTCTCCCGATTACCTCAGCAAATTAATAGCTAGAATGCCAAAGGTCTGCAATGCTGTAATTGCTGCAAATGGAGCATTCTTTGACGAAAGCAAAGTTTGAAGGAGAAAATTATTATTTCAAATAAAAATCATTATTTTTAACCTTGTCAATGTCTTGACTATATTTTCTAGTCATCTTGCAACTCATTTGATAAATAGAAGTGTGAGTTTTCATGGAAAACACAAAATTGTCTGGGTGACCACAAACTTTTGAACAGTAGTGTATATAAAAAGTCAATCAATCAATTCAACTTAAATATATAATTATAACAAGGGTAGCCAAACCATTCTCGTGCTATCAGTACTCCTATGGTTCCAAACTGTATCTGATTCAATAGAGCTCATTGGTAAATATGGTTAATATCCTAAACTCAACCATTGCCTTTGGGAGACAGTCTGCTCATAAGTCAGGATCAGAACCGGCACCTCCCCACACCACCGTGAAAGGAGGAACAGCATTAGATCCACTAACCTGAGCCGTCTTGCACTGCACTAAATGCGACCATGTAGTGACTAGGATTTGGGCCCATGTTATTTTAGAATAACTCATAGGTTAGCTCCAAAAGGAATGAAGTAGATTGGACCAAAGCTTATTCAAGACCTCATGTAATTATTGTCAAAAATGAACTGGTGAAATCAAAGTGGAACTATCTAGCACAAATCCACACCACTATGTTTGGAGGAAAAAGAACATCGCACAACAATAAAACCTCATATAAAATGTAAAACATAGTGAAGGGAGCATATGTTTTAGGGCTGTTTTGCTGCCTCAGGGCCTAAAAGTCTTTCAATTATTGAGGGGACTGTAAATTCAAAGATGTATGAAAACATTTTACGGGAGACTGTAAGGGCCGTAGTCCATGACCTCAAGCTGAACAGATTTTGCAGGATTCAAGATAATGACCCAAAGCACACAGGTTAATAAACTGGATGGTTGAAAAAGATTATTTTTAGAATAGTTGAGGCAAAGTCCTGACCTTATCCCTATCGAGATGCTATTGCAGGACCTGAAGATGGCTATGCACGTAAAGCATTCCAGAAATATTGATGAACGGAAACACATTTGCGGGGAGGAATGGTCTGAAATTCCTCCTCAACATGCAAGTGATTGCTGCTAAAGGGGGAATCTAAAGGTTGTTAAATTCAACGGTTCACTTACTTTTTCTCCCTGCCCTAAAATACATAAGCCATACAACTGTTTGCATGTTATTATTTCAGGTAGATTGTGTTTGTCTAGAATTGTGACTTAGTCAGGCCACATTTTATTAGTAATCCATGCAGAAATCCAGGTTATATCAAGGGGTTCACTTACCTTTTTCTTGCAACTGTATCTTGTTTGACATAGAGGACAAGCAGACTCACCCCGCTTCCAGAAATCCATCTCTGCTGTTCGAGACTAATTTCACATAATAACAGTGGATGGAAAGTCAATCACTTGATAGAAAAGGGAGGTTTTTTTTTTTTTTAAATAGGGAGAATCATTAAGAAATTTTCATTCTCAGTGAGCAGCTTGGATTGAATACCCTGGTCTTGCTGGTGAACATCTTTCCAGCTCCTACGCTAAAAGGGGCCTGTGTTCTTTGGATTTTAACAAAATTATGTTTTTTTTTTTCATGTGTAAAGCAAACCACTGTTTTAGGTTTACTTTCAATTATTCTCCCATGCTTTAAAATGACATGTTTATGGAGCCTGCAGTGCCTAAGTCTCTGACTACAGTCATGTAAAAAAAATAGGGACACCTCATATTAAGTTATTTTTTATTTTTGTGGACATATGGATCAATATTTGATCTACATTTAAACAGTATATAAAAGGTAATGGAACAAAATAAAAATTAACAACAAATTGAATTTGCAATGTTAGTACTCCTAGTAAGCCATCAAAAGTAAGATTCACTGCAATACATAAGTATTGCACAAGCAATAAAATGATTGCATGTTCAAATTTCTTAGTGGGACTAAAAAATTTTTTTAAATAAGATTAATAAAGATTTTAACAATGCAAAAATAATAAATATTAGAAAAACTGGTTTCAATCGTATCACCGCATCCGTAAAAGTCGGTATTACAATAACATTTATCCACCACAGTGAATGCCGTAAAAAATTAAAAAATCTATAATACGTACATATATACACACACACACACACACACACACACCAGAATTGCTGTTTTTGGTCACCTCGACTCCAAAGAGAAAGAGTGATCAAAAAGTCATATACCCCAAAATGGTATCAATAAAAATTATATCCAGACAGAAAAATAAAAAAGCTGTGAGTCTCAAAAAAAACCCCAAAAATAGCTTGTAAAAGTAGTCAAACATAAAAAGAATATATAAATGTAGTATTGTCATAATCGTATTGACCCACAGGATAAAATTAACTTGTCCTTTCTACCTCAAGGTGAACACCATAAAATCAAAACCCGAAAAACAATGTGGGTATTGCTTTCCCACTCTACCACACAATTATTTATTTTTTTGTTTTTCAGTAAATTATACGATACATTAAATAATGGCATTAAAAATACAAACATTTTCATGCAAAAAAAAAAACCAAGCCCTCATACAGCTGTTTGCGAAAAAACGACTTGGCGGGGAGGGAAAATTAAAAAATACACTTGATACGCTTTGCTGTCACATACAGCCACATTAACTTTACTGAAGTGTCTTGAGTGTGACTAGACAGTGCCTCCAACCAGGATGCAACGTCTATTCACACTCCCAACACTTAGGTAAAGTTTCTGTGGGACTTCCTCACACAGCACAGCGTGATCTCTCGAGATCACCCTGTGAATGACAGCACAGCATGATCTCGCGAGATCACCCTGTGAATGTGCTGTGAGTACAAATGGACATGAATGGATAGAAGTGTATGACACTGATTGGCACGGTGGCTCAGTGATTAGCACTGTTGCCTTGCAGCGCTGGGGTCCTGGGTTCAAATCCAACACATCTGCATGGAGTTTGTATGTTCTCCCCGTGTTTACATGGGTTTCCTCCAGGTACTCCGGTTTCCTCCCACACCCCAAAAACATACCAATAGAGAATTTAGATTGTGAGCCCCAATGGGGACAGTAAACCTCTGTACCGCGCTGTGTAATATGTTGGAGCTATATAAGTAACTGAACTAATAATAATTTACAATGCCCACTTGGTCAAAAGTTAAAAAACGCCCAGTTAGACATTAATAAATATTTGCATAAATCTAAAATTGTTCATAACTTGCTCAAAAATGAGTTTTTCAAAATAAAAACCACTTTACAACGCCAATCAGATTATGTAGGAGATAGGGAATTTATAATCTGGTGACAGGGCCTCTATAAGAGGATCTGTCACCAGATTTCACAATACAAACCGCATACACTATTAAATATATCTCTCAGACCTGATGCACTTAGTTTGAAAATCCATACCAGAATGGCGGTATAATCATTTCTCAAAGTTTTCCAGTCTGATATTAACCCCTTAATGACCAGCCTATTTTAAACCTTAATGATCAAGGAATTTTTCACGTTTTTCCATCGTCTCATTCAAAGAGCTATAACCTTTTTATTTTAGCGTCGACATAGCTGTGTAAGATCTTGTTTTTTGCGGGACAAGTTGTAATTTTTAATAGCACCATTTTGGGGTACATAGAATTTATTGATTAACTTAACAACTTTTTTTTGGGAGGAATAGAAAAAAACCCAGCAATTTTGCCACACTTTTTTGCGTCCTAAATGTACGCCCTTTACCGTGTGGTATAAATAACAAAATAACTTTATTCAGTGGGTTGTTGCGATTTGTATAGGTTTTGTATGTTTTACTACTTTTACACAGTGAAAACACTTTTTTTTTCAAAATTATTTGTTTTTGTGTCTCCATATTTGAAGAGCCGTAACGTGCAATTGTATGAGGGCTTTTTTTTTGCAGGACGACTTGTAGTTTTTATCGGTACCATTTTGGAGTAGATGCGACTGTTTGATCACTTTTTATCAAATTTTATTTAAGGCTGGATTCAAAGAAAACAGCAATTTTAGCATGGATTTTTATTTTATTTTTTACGACGTTCACCGTGCGGATTAAATGATGTAATAAGTTTATAGTTGGGGTCGTTACGGATGCGGCGATACCAAATATGTGTAACTTTTTTACTTTATTTTGTTTGTTAATAATAAAGCAGTTTGTAAGGGGAAAAGTGGGTTTTATTTTTTTTTCCACTTTTTTGTTTTTTCTCACTTTTTTACTAGTCCCACTAGGGGACTTCACTAAATGATTATCCGATCGCTATTATAATACACTGCAATACTTCTGTTTTGCAGTGTATTATGCCTGTCCGTGTAAAACAGAGAGAGGCATCTGCTAGGTCATGCCAGAGGCATGATCTAGCAGGCATTTACTACAGGCAGACCTGGGGGCCTTTATTAGGCCCCCGGCTGCCATCGGAGACACAGACACTCAGCGATTTTATCGCCGGGTGTCAGTGGGATGATAGGGAGCTCCCTCCCTCCAAAACCACTCAGATGCGTTGCACGCTATTGAGCAACGCATCTGATGGGGTTAAACGGGCGAGATCGATACTTATATCGATCTCACCCGGTCGAGCAGGGACTCCCCCAGCCCTTAGCTACCTCTGGCAGCTGAGAGCAGGGAGATTTGACAGTTCCCTGCTCTGTTTATTTATTTATTCCTATGCAGCGACGTAAAAAGTCTATTGCTTCGGAATAAGGCCCGTTAGTGACCGACGTAAAAACACTATGGGGCGGTCACTAACAGGTTAAACTGATGTAGTTAGATGTAATTCAATACTAAAGCTGCTGCTGGAAGACATGCTCTCACTGCAGAGCCTGGGAAATTACAGCTTGTACGATATTTCAGAATGATGCATGGGAGGATGCACACTGATAGGAGCCAGTCAGCTTTAGGTGGATGGAGATTGAGATTTCATCATGTATATACTTGGTGTTATAAAATGCTAATTTTAATATCAGACAAGAAAACATTTAGAAAGGATTATACAGCCATTCTGGTATGGATTTTCAAACCAGCTTCATCAGGTCTAAGATCTATTTAACAGTGTAAGCAGTTTGTATTGTGACATCGGGTTACACATTCTCTTAAAGGGTTAAGAGAGGAGGGAGGTTATAATGTCTTTGCTCCTGTGTGAGTTCTCTCATGTATAACAAGACTTGATTTTTGTGTAAAACTTTTCCCACATTCTGAACAGGAATATGGTTTTTCTCCCGTGTGACTTCTCTGATGTATAGCAAGATATGATGCAATTCTAAAACATTTCCCACATTCTGAACATGAATATGGCTTCTCTCCCGTGTGACTTCTCTGATGTATAGCAAGATAGGATGAAATTCTAAAACATTTCCCACATTCAGAACATGCATACGGCTTCTCTCCTGTGTGAATCCTCTGATGTTTCACAAGATTAGATTTTTTAATAAAACATTTCCCACATTCTGAACATGCATATGGCTTTTCCCCTGTGTGAATCATCTGATGTATAACAAGATTTGATTTATCTTTAAAACATTTCCCACATTCTGAACATGAATATGGCTTCTCCCCTGTGTGATTTCTCTCGTGTCTAAAAAGTATTGATTTATTTGTAAAACATTTTCCACATAAGGAACATGAATATGGCTTCTCTCCTGTGTGACTTCTTTCATGTATAACCAAACTTGATTTATCATTAAAACATTTGTCACATTCTGAACATGAATGTGGCTTGTCTGTTATGTGACTTTTATCATGTTTAACCAGACCTGATTTATCTTTAAAACATTTCCCACATTCTGAACATGAATATGGCTTCTCTACTGTGTGACGTCTCTCATGTCGAACAAGACTTGATTTATCTTTAAAACTTTTCCCACATTCTGAACAGGAGTATGGTTTCTCCCCTGTGTGACCTCTATCATGTTTAACAAGACCGGATTTATCTTTAAAATATTTCCCACATTCTGAACACGAATATGGCTTAACTCCTGTGTGAATCATCTGATGCATAACAAGACTTGATTTTTGCGTAAAACATTTCCCACAGTCTGAACATGAATATGGCTTCTGTGCCGTGTGACTCCTCTGATGTATAGCAAGATATGATGCAATTCTAAAACATTTCCCACATTCTGAACATGAATATGGTTTCTCTCCCGTGTGAAGTCTCTTATGCTTACCAAGATATGATGAATCTATAAAACATTTCCCACATTCAGAACAGGAATACGGCTTCTCTCCCGTGTGAATCCTCTGATGTTTAACAAGACTTGATTTTTGATTAAAACATTTCCCACAATTTGAACATGAATATGGCTTCTCCCCTGTGTGAATCATCTGATGTATAACCAGACTTGATTTATCTTTAAAACATTTCGCACATTCTGAACATGAGTATGGCTTCTCCCCTGTGTGACTTTTAACATGTTTAACCAGACCTGATTTATCTTTAAAACATTTACCACACTCTGAACATGAATACGGCTTCTCTACTGTGTGACTTCTCTCATGTCTAACAAGACTTGATCTATCTTTAAAACATTTCCCACATTCTGAACATGAGTAAGGCTTCTCTCCTGTGTGAATTCTTAAATGTTTAACAAGACCCGATTTATATTTAAACAATTTCCCACATTCTGAACATGAAAATGGATTCTCTCCTGTGTGAATCCTCTGATGTATAACAATACTTCTTTTTTGTGTAAAACATTTCCCACAAACAGAACACGAATACGGCTTCTCCCCTGTGTGACTTCGCTCATGTTTAACTAGATCTGATCTCTTTTTAAAACATTTCCCACATAGTGAACATGAAAATGTATTCTCTCCTGTGTGAATCCTTTGATGTTTAACAAAACTTGATTTATCTGTGAAGCACTTCCCACACTCTGAACAGGAGTATGGCTTCTCCCCTAAGTGAATTATTCGGTGTGTAAAATGACCTGAGCTTTTTGTGAACGGTTTACCACATTGAAACCTTTTACCATCTTTCTGAGCTGTACCTGTAGTAACAATCTGTGATTGGTCAGGAGAATGTTGCTCGTGATTAGGGGAATTATATGATAGAGCTGTACTGTAAAGGCCTGGATGCACATTATGGGTAATGAGGTTTTCTCCTGAAGACTGCTGCATGAAATCTTCATCTTCTACTTTATAATTTCGCAGTAACGTGGAGTTTCGCTCAAAGTTCTTACTGGGATTATCTGTTAGGAACAAAATGTGTTTACTTTTATTTATTTTTTTCAAATTACAAAGCAGACAAATTGTAAAACATTTCTAGCAGGCTGGAAACACACATGCAGTTTTTGGTACAGCTATTGGAACCAAAGCCAGAAGTGGATCACACAGGAAGGAGGAGTATAAAACTGTTTCTATTGAACCCATCCCTGGCTTTGGTTTAAAAAAAAACTGCACAAAGAACTGCCACAAAAACCGTACATGGGATTCCAGCTTTATAACGCTTTGTATGACACTTTAAAACACATCAATGACAAAAGTAAAGGATTCTAGTCTACACCATGTCCACCACACTTTTATTACTTAAACCTAGACTTGATAAAACGAAAAAAAAAAAAAACAACACAGTTTTAGCTGGCAATCAAGTTTATCCTCAGCTAACACACTTGCCCCTTCACTACCAATTGGGTATCACTTTAATACAAAAACGTAATATTGTTATTGACAATCTAATCTTGGCCACAGTCTACATTTAACAAGATAATGTGCCATATAACATAGCCCACATCTCAGGCTGACAACATCGACATGACAATGAGGTCTGTATATCCTAATGGCTGCACAGTCAACAGATGTCAATTTTATAGAACATCTTTAGGATGCAGTGGAATGGGTCCAGTGAGGTTAACAATCAGAATCTGTAATAAAGGTTTCCAGGACCTTATTGTATTTATTCCACTTAGAATTTAGGTTGTTCTAAGGGGAAAGAGAGTCCTATCAAGTACTAAAAAGGTGGACCCTGTCAAGTGGCCTCTGAGTGCAGGTAATTATCACTGATCTTTGTATTGTCATATCCTTTGCTCCCCGCCACGTACTTACCTCGCTCCGGTGTCCTCCTGTCCCCAGACGCTCCTCCTCCACCGCCTCTCTCCGGCCACCGATGCACTCCACTGGGTCCAAGCACACTTGCGCACTGACCCTTGTATTCCTAAAGGGCCAACGTGCGCTCATTTTCAAATCTATCATCTCCTCTGCCATATAAGCTCCTCCTGCTCTGGTAATTATTGCCAGAGCAATTTGGTTTCTAGTGTTCCTAGTTGTCCTGCTATATCTGCTGAATCCCTGTGTACTGACCTTCTGCCAGTTTCTAAACACCCATGCCTGCCCTGTTGCTAAGTTTACCATGTTAATACTCTGCAGACAGCCCAGACCTATACAGGAAAGCCCACATCCCTATATAGGGGTTAAAGGGTGAAGACCAGGGGATCCCTTAGTCTCTGCTTCCCAGACTAGCCCCAAGTAAAATCCCTTGGTGACAAAGAGGGTTTACTTCAAACCAATCCTAAAGTTGTTGTTACATGTATATACAATAATTAAATGTGAAATAGGTGCTTCCTCATAATCATGTATCTGGAAGATTAAAGTACCCCAAAACAGTAAACATTCAAAAAAACTTCTGACATCGGTTGGGGTCCGAGCACTGAGACCCCCACCGATCGCTAAAACGAAGCAGCAAAAGCGCTCGGGTGAGCTTCCTTTCTGATTTTTTTTTTACGCTTACCTCAGTAGACTTTCTATTGAGTCCGTACAACGTTAACTCGGTTTTCAGAGCAAAGCAGATCGGAAGCCTAGTGGCTCAGCACTCTACCGAGCGCTTCTGCAGCTTCGTTTTAGCGATCAGTGGGGGTCTTAAAGCTCGGACCCCCACCGATAAAAATTTCTAACATGTCACTATGAAATGTCAAAAGTTTTCTGAAAGCTTAGTTAACCTTTAAATAAATAAAACTAAAAAAAAATCTATAACACCCAAATACAAAAGTTTCTTGACCACTTCCAGACATCGGTCATATACGTACATTGGAAGGGGAAGTATGAAGCCGGCACAAGAGATGTGCCTTCTCCATCCGCAGGTGTTCGTTGTATATTACAGCTGAAAACCTACACTAACGCCTCGCATCGGAGATAAAGTCAATCCAGACCATTTAACCACAAAGATGCTGCAGTAGAGACGGTTTCACCTAATATGATCAGGGGGACTCCCTATATCCCCCATCAATATGACGTGGTGCCAAAGGATTGTCATGCCATTGGAGGACTTTATGAATGCACCCAGGTCTGACATTTTACTACTACTTATAGGAAAACGATAAAAATGAAAAAAAATTGCATTACAGAAGTATGGTCTTATTCAAGTGATCGCATTTTCAAGTCTTCTAGGTCTAATCGAACAAAATTCAAAATAAATATAACCAAACATTGAAAAGTAAAAAACCCACATTGCTGTTTCTTTTGGAATAAAAAAAAGTTATCAAGTCGTAAATCACCCCAAAACGGCACTAATAAAAGCCACAACTTATCCTACAAAAAACAAACACTCACACAGCTTTATTAAAAAAAAATGAAAACGTTAAGATTCTCAAAATACGCCAAGCGCAAAAAAATTTTTGTATTTCTTTTGTAAAAAAAAAAAAAAAAAAAAAAAAAAAAATTTTGATATATATATATATATATATATATATATATATTATATATATTTAATTTTGGTAACACCATTATCCTATTAACCCGCAGTATAAAGTGAACGTGTCATTTTTACCGCAAGATGAACGCTATAAAATCAAACCCAAAAAACAAATGGTGGAATTGTTGAATTTTCGATTTTATTCCACCACACAAAAAAATAATTTTTAAAAGTTTTTTCAGTCCACTATATGGTAAATTAAATGGTGTATTTAAAAAATACATAACTCATCCCAAAAAAAACAAGCTCTCATACAGCTATGTTAAAAAAAAAAAGGTTATTGATCGTTTGAAAGGTGTGGATGAAAAAGTGAAAATGAAAACTGGAAGGAGATCGACCAGAAGACATGTTCCAAAATATCTATTTAGTGTACAGCAGAAAATATGCGTGGCAAATCCGAATGTAATACGCATCATATGCATTTGAACTAAGGCCTCCATCACACAAACACAAGAAATTTCACGCAACAAATAGCCTAGTGTTCAGACTTTTGCATCAGAATCGTAGCATTTCCGCTGCAAAAATCACAATACAAGCTGTGCGTTGTCATAACGACGCTTTCTTTTGGTCTTCTTCCAGGCTGGCTTCCGGGGATGACGTTTTATTTCAAGTGACTACTGCAGCCAATCACAGGCTTCAGCGGTCAAATGGGCTGCAGCCTCATCCCGAGGGGCCGGACTGCAAGAAAACGGTGGGACGCGTCACCATGACTACGGCCATGACTACGCTGCTTTCCACAGCAGGATTTCCGCCAGAAACACTGCACCACAATGTGGTGAAGTTTATCAGACGTAATGGGCCGCGGGTTTTAGGTTGGATAGGCTATGTATATACGACCCGTGGGAAATCGGCCTGAAAGGCCATGAAAAAGTAAAAGCCATAAAAAAAACAAAAAAAAACATTTGGTTTTGCATTGCCGCATTTCAAGAGTCGTAACTTTTTAATTTCTCTGTCGATGTGGCTTGTTTTTTTGTGGGACGAGGTGTAGTTTTCATTAATACTATTTTGGGGACATGGGACTTATCAATTAAATTTTTTGGGGGGGGGGCGGGGGAATACTGCAGCATTTTGCGTGTTTTTTTTTTTTTTGTATGCTTTTCACCCGGCAGTTTAATTAATGTGTTAACTCTATCATTCAAGTGTCTACAATCACAGCAATACCATATATGTGTATTTTATACTTTTAATAA
Source organism: Rhinoderma darwinii (assembly GCF_050947455.1). Lineage (NCBI taxonomy): Eukaryota > Metazoa > Chordata > Amphibia > Anura > Rhinodermatidae > Rhinoderma > Rhinoderma darwinii. The sequence goes on from NC_134687.1 coordinate 630,224,276, forward strand.
ATAAATCCGCTTTTTATGGGAGAAAGTGGATTTTATTGGTAATTTTTTTTTTAATAAACTTTATTTACCAGTTTTGAATTTTTTTATTTTTTTTTAGTACCACTAGGAGACTTCACAATGCAATCTTCTGATATACTTCGTATACCAAGGCATTATTGCCTGTCAGTGTAAAGCTGACAGGCAATCTATTAGGCTATGCCTTTGGCATGGCCTACTAGGCAGTTACCGATGGCAGACATGGGTGCCTTTGTTAGGCCCACGACTACCATGGTAACCCATCGGTGCCTTGCGATCGAGTCGCAGGTGTGCCGATGGGGTGACAGAGGGAGCTCCATCCCTCTATCAAACACCTTAGATGCCGCTGCCGATATGGGCTATGGCATCTAAGGGGTTAAACTTCCAAAACGTGCGTTCTCTCCTATTCCGCCAGGAGCCTGAATATGTATAATAGCCGCGCTCCTGTAGCTGATCTCGGCAATTAGTGCAGCTGTTATTCACAGCTGGTGCCTCCCAGAAAACGAATGAAAAGCCTAGAGCATGACCAAATTATAGCACACCTTGTAGAGAACTTCTATGTGCAGTCACAGCTCCCTCAGGTCCTGCACTATGTATAACACATTGTCTGAAGTGTTACTGTAATGTAGTACTAAGGAGGAACCTCAACTTAATAAACCTCTGAATCCACTTTCTAAATTCATTACTACTTACCTGTGGCAACACCTACTGGAATTTCCTCTTCCACTTCACTCTTGCACGGCTGATCGCCTCTCATCTGCTCTTCTTCTGCTTTAATATTAGTCAGATCTTCCCCCTGATTTCACATATGTAAAAATTCAGTACAATACAGCAGACAGTGAGAAGAATGTAACACACCTAAGAAACCACCAAAATCTATGAGCACATATATGGCCGCAGGACCAAAAAGCTCCACACCCCCCCTTATATAGGTCTGGTATGGGGCTCAGCGCCATCTACCTGATGATTCTCTGGGACATTGTGATTTTCTTCTGGACAGTCTTGGGAATACAGAGGACTGGGACATCTCTCTGGTGGATTTCTCTTACTGGATCCATCTGTAGGAAACACAGAGTAAAGGAATGGATTGTTTGCATGTGATGATGGGAGTAGTATTTAGATGACCCTTAAACAGGTTTTTCTTTTACAACTAATGAAAGTCTCGCCATCCTTACACTGCTGATCAGCCATTAAATCGGTCTTCTCTCTTGCTTCATCTTTAACCTCAACCTTAATATCAATCAGATTTTCACGCTAAATAAACAAGAAAAAAAAAAAGTAAATTGAAATTGGCGTTCATTACTTGATGGTAATTTTTTGGTAAGACTTTAGCGCCATCTACCTGATAATTCTCTGGGACATTGTGATTTTTCTCTAGACAGTCCTGGAAATATAGAGGACTGGGGCATCTCTTTTCTGGATTTCTTCTTCTGGATCCATCTATAGGAAACAAACAGTGAAGAAATAGAGTGTTTGCATGTGATGATCAGATGATGGGCATAGCATCCAGTTGACTTTCAAAACAGGATTTTTCCAAGCACTCACCATAAAATCCTTTTCTTGACCAGTTCATTGGAGGACACAGACCATGGGTATCTGCTGTTGAACTAGGAGGCTTGACACTATGAAAACCCCCAATGAACTGGACACGAATAGGATTTTACGGTGAGTACTCAAAAAATCCTGGTTTTCTTGTTAGTTACATTGGGGGACACAGATCGCGGGACGTCCTAGAGCAGTCCCCAGGAGTGGGAGCAGAACACAGGACATGGTAAGTTACTTCACAGATGCCTGCAATGCCATGTGACCCAAAAAAAGCCGCCAAACCCTCATTCATGTTGAAGGCCAAATCCACTCTAGGCAAAGAAGGCGGCTCCGTGCGTAAAACACTACCCTGGCTTGGTGTAGAGTCAAAGACAGAGAACGGCAAGAGATCGCCACCAACTCCGAGACCCTCCAGATGGAGGTCACCGCAACCAGAAAAACCACCTTCCAGGACAGAAAACGAAGAGATATTTCTCTCAAGGGTTCAAATGGAGTCGACTGTAAGACATGCAAGAACAAAATTCAGATCCCACGAGGGAATCAGAGGACGATAAGGGGGACCGCATAAGCCACCCCTGCAAAAAAGCCACGCCTCTTTCTTCTGGTTTTTTTTTTAAGTACAAATACTTGTACTATTCACACACTACCCTATCTCTGTCATACTGCCTGATGATTTTGCTTTTATGAACACAATTAAAACCATTTATTTGTACAACCTCAACGTTACTTTTGGATATTCGTTACTGGGTACCACTCAAAGGATTTTCACAAGTAGGGAACAGTGACGCACCAAGGTTTTTTTAGCTATAGCTTCCTAGGAATATACCTATACAACTTTTTGTTCCTTCTGTAACCGGACGAAGTTTTGCATCCGGACGAACCCGCGGCTTGCAGTTTGCTGGACCTCTACATTCCCTAGAATATGTCTACAGGGATGCCGTGCTCCCACCACGACATCACCAGGTGAGCACTATTCAATAGTCTCTTATTTCTGCCAATTTGAAACGTGGGATAATGCCCTGTCTGTGCCATTGTGTATTTTTCTCTATTTAAGTAAACCCTTGCAAAAAAGACTTAATGTCAAATTTAGACGCCAACGGGCGACCAAATACGATGGAAAGGGCAGACACCTGCCCCTTCAGGGAGCGGAGAGCTAAACCGTGATCCAAACCACATTTTAAAAAGGATAGAATCCTGGACGAGGAAAAACGCAGGGGGGTGGGGGCTTGTGATCCTCACTTCAACCAAAGTAAGCCATCCATGTACAATGGTAAATGCGGGCTGAAAAGGATTTTCTGGCCTTAAAGGAACAGTGTCATCACAAATATTTTATTTATATGTTAAAGATGTTAGTGCCTTAATATAAACGTTTATTTTCATTTGTGTGTTTGTGTTTTACTGTTTCTTTTTTTCACACTTTTTTTTCCCTATGGGGGCTGCCATTTTTTGTTCCATTTCTGTGTGTGTCGATTAACGACACACACAGACATGGAACACGGCAGCCACAGTCCCATAGGGACTGCGAACGGCTCCCGTCCCATTGACTGCCGTGTACGGCGTCTGTGTGGGAACTGCGCATGCGCCGCTCCCACACAGTCCTATTCGAAATTGGCGCCGTCCGGCGCCATTTTCCTGTGGACCGGAAGTCGCGGCCGGACAGTGATATTACTACTTCCGGTCGCGGCTTCCGGACAAGTGCACATGGGACAGCGGCAGCAAAGGGAGCGGACGGGCCGCGGCGGCAGGAGCAGGTAAGCGATTTCAATGTATGTTAGTGTTTGTGTGTGTTTACTACTGCATGTAAACCTACTACACTGTGAGTTACCTCAAAAAATGGCGACACACAGTGTAGCAGGTTAAACCTTTCAAACCCCTCGTTTATCCCGGCACTAGCCAGGATAAAGGAGGGGGGGATGCTGAGCGCTCACTAGAGCGATAGCTTTTAACCCAATGTTGCAATGCTGCAATTTTGGGAACTAGCTCCAAACAGCTCCATCTAGTGACCAAAAATGGGTAGTATTATAAATTTTGAAAAATTTGAAAAAATTTATAATATTTCCTGACTCGCGAAAAAAATAAAAAAAATTTGAACAATGTTTAATCACCCACACACTAAATGTTTAAATTTAAAAAAAAAAACATGTTTTTGGGGCGACACCATGCCTTTAAGCATAGTGAAGATAACACTCCCTGAAAAACCACAAGCCCGCAGAACAGCGGCTTCAACAGCCACACTGTTAAACGGAGCGACCTTTAAATGCAAGTGGAAGAAAGGTCCCTGAGAGAGAATGTCGGGACAGAGAGGTAATGGCCATAGGATGTCGGTCAACAGGGACACTAGGTGTACCAACAGCAGCACGTGCAATCCGGGGCTACCAAAATGGCAGGAATCCCTTTCACCTTGCGCCATCGGAGGAGCCGAGGCAGGAGAGGAAATACGCATAGGAGACTGAAGTCCGACCATGACGCCACGAGAGCGTCCACGGCGCAGGCCTCTGAATCCTGAGTATGGGGGATGAAGAAGGGAACCTGTCAATTGAACCAGGCGGCCATCAAGTCCACGTCAGTACGAACCCAACTAAAACTAATTTGGTCGAAGATACCTTGATGAAGAGACTACTCCCCGGGATCCACCGTTTTGCGACTGAGAAAATATATGTGACTCAATTATCGACTGGAATGTGAACTGCTGTAAAAGCCAAAAATATATGCGCTTCCAGCACAAACCATGATCCTGTAAGTCTCGGCCATCACTGCAGTGCTCCGAGTGCCGCCCTGGTAAATTAGATAAACCACGGCTGTGGCATTGTCCATCTAAGCTGTGAGGTTTGAAAGGTGCCCCCAAGCCCTGTAGGCTGGCATCCGTGGAGAGGATCAGCCACTTCAGAGGGAGGAAGGAGTGACCACTGAGGAACAGTTGGAAAAGTGATCGACCACCAAAGTGAGCGACGGACTGAGGGGAAGGATGAACTTCAGATCCAGCTATTGCAAGTATCGGTCCCACCAGTAGAGAATCGCCCGCTGCAGAACTGCGCAAATGGAATAGTACCGAATGAGGCCACCATGGTCAAGAGAACACGCATGCAGAGGCGGAGGGAGGTCAACACAGCCGTGTGTAAGGAACAAATCCCTTCCTGTAGAATGAAGAGACACTCTGGAGGAAGGGTAACCTGTTGAGCGAGTGTCGTAGGCGCCCCCCGAAAAGATGATAGGCAAGACTTGGACAGGTTGAGGATAGAAAGCGAACCGACTCAGTGTCCAGAGTGATCTGGAGGGAGATTTGATTAGATTGTCGTCAAGTTATGGAGTGACCGACACCCCCATTGTGCGAAGTAGTGCCATCACAACAGAGAGTTATCTATAGACAAGGAGAAAGAAAACAAAAAACACCCGGCGCACATCACCTCTTGTTTAACCCCTTCAGGACCCTGCCACTTTTGGACCAAATGACACAGCCTCATTTTTTAAATCTGACATGTGTCACTTTATGTGGTAATAACTCTGGAATTATATTCAATATTTTTGTGTGAAAAACACCAAAATTTAGAGAAAATTTGCAAAAAATTAGCATTTTCTAAATTCAAATGTATCTGCTTGTAAGACAGATAGTTATACCACACAAAATAGTTACTAGCTAACATTTCCCATATGTCTACTTTAGATTGGCATCATTTTTTGAACATCCTTTTATTTTTCTAGGACATTACAAGGCTTATAAGTTTAGCAGCAATTTCTCAAATTTTCAAGAAAATTTCAAAAGCCTATTTTTTTATGGATTAGTTCAGTTCTGAAGTGGCTTTGAGGGCCTTATATATTAGGAACCCCACAAATCACCCCATTTTAAAAACTGCACCCCTCAAAGTATTCAAAACAGCATTTAGAAAGTTTCTTAACCCTTTATGAGTTTCACAGGAATTAAAACAAAGTGGAGGGAAAATTGCAAATTTCATTTTTTTTTGCAGAAATTCCATTTTAATCAATTTTTCCTGTAATACTGAAGGTTTTTACCAGAGAAACACAACTGAATATTTATTGCCCTGATTCTGACGTTTTTAGAAATATCCCACATGTGGCCCTAGTGTGCTATGGGCCTGAAACAAAAGCCCCTGAAGCAAAGGAGCACCTAGAGGATTTTTGGGCCTTCCTTTTCTAAAATTATATTTCCGGCACCATGTCAGGTTAGAAGAGGTCTTGTGGTGCAAAAATAAAGGAAACACCCCAAAAAAGACCTCATTTTGGAAACTACACCGCTTGAGGAATTCATCTAGGGGTGTAGTGAGCATTTTGACCCCACAGGTGTTTCATAGATTTCATTAGAATTGGGCAGTGAAAATGAAAAATTACATTATTTTCCAATAAGATGTAGCTTTAACGCAAAATTTTTATTTTTTTCAACAAATAAATAATGAAAAGCACCCCAACATTTGTAAAGCAACTTCTGCAGAGTACGGAAATACCAAACATGTGGTCATAAACTGCTTTTTGGGGATGCGGCAGGTCTCAGAAGGGAAGGCACGCCATTTAGCTTTTGGAGTACAGATTTTGCTGGTTTGATTTCTTTGCACCATGTCGCATTTGTAAAGCTCCTAAGGTACCAGTACAGTGGAAACCCCCCAAAAGTGACTCCATTTAGGAAACTACACCCCTTGAGGAATTAATCTAGGGGTGCAGTGAGTATTTTGACCCCACAGGTGTTTCATAGATTTCCTTAGAATTGGGCAGTAAACATGAAAATTTTAATATTTTTCCACTAAGACGTAGCTTTAGGTAAAAATGTTTCATTTTCTCATCAAATAAAGGAGAAAAATCACTAACATTTGTAAAGCAACTTCTCCAGAGTATGGAAATACCCCATATGTGGTAATAAAGTACTGTATGAATACACATCACAGCTCAGAAGGGAAGGAGCGCCATTTTGCTTTTGGAGAGCAGATTTTGCTGGATTGGTTTTTCTGCGCCATGTCGCTTTTGCAAAGCCCCTTAGGTAGCAGTACAGTGGAAACTACCCAAAAGTGACTCCATTTGGCAAACTACACCCATTGAGGAATTCATCTAGGGGTGTAGTGAGCATTTTGACCCCACAGGTGTTTCATAGATTTCATTGGAATTGGGCAGTGAAAATGAAAAATCACATTATTTTCCAATAAGATGTAGCTTTACCTCAAAATTTATATTTTTTTCAACAAATAAATGATGAAAAGCACCATAACATTTGTAAAGCAACTTCTCCAGAGTACGGAAATACCCAACATGTGGTCATAAACTGCTGTTTGGGCAAGCAGCAGGACTCAGAAGGGAAGGCACGCCATTTAGCTTTTGGAGTACAGATTTTGCTTGTTTGATTTCTCGGCACCATGTCGCATTTGTAAAGCTCCTAAGGTTCCATTACAGTGCAAAAAAAGTGACTCCATTTGGCAAACTACACCCATTGAGGAATTCATCTAGGGGTGTAGTGAGCATTTTGACCCCACAGGTGTCTCATATTTTATTAGAAATGGGCAGTGAAAATGAAAAATTACATTATTTTCCAATAAGACGCAGCATTGGTTCAAAATCTTTCATTTTCTCATCAAATAAAGGAGAAAAAGCGCCATAACATTTGTAAAGCAACTTCTTCAGAGTACGGAAATACCCCACATGTGGTCATAAACTGCTATTTGGACACACAGCAAGGCTCTAAAGGGAAGGAGCGCCATTTATTATTTGGAGTGGAGATTTTACAAGATTCGTTTTTTGACCCCATGTTGCATTGAGCTATAGTACCAGTACAGTGGTACCCCCGATAAATTACCCCGTTTTGGAAACTAGATCCCTCAAAGAATTTATCTAGGGGTGTAGTGAGCATTTTGACCGCACAAGTGTTTTGCAAAAATGAGTAAACAATAGATGTTGCAGATTAAAAATTGCTGTTTTCCACAGATATGCCATTTCAGTGCCCAATGTGTTGTGCCCAGCTTGTACCACCGTAGACACACATCCCATAAATTGTTAAGCGGGTTCTCCAGAATACAGCAATACCCCATATGTGGTCATAAATTGCCGTTTATGTACACGGCCAGGCTCAGTTGGACCACCATTTGGCTTTTGAAGCACAGATTTTGCTTGGTGTTTTAGTGGTATTTTATCTTATAATGTGGGGGCATATGTAAGCTGGGCAGAGTACATCAGGGTATATGTAAGCTGGGCGGAGTGCATCAGAGTATATGTAAGCTGGGCGGAGTACATCAGGGTATATGTAAGCTGGGCAGAGTGCATCAGGGTATATGTAATATGTGCGGAGTGCATCAGGGTATATGTAATATGTGCGGAGTACATCAGGGTATATGTAATATGTGCGGAGTACATCAGGGTATATGTAATATGTGCGGGTACATCAGGGTATATGTAAGCTGGGCGGAGAACATCAGGGTATATGTAATATGTGCGGGTACATCAGGGTATATGTAATCTGGGCGGAGTACATCAGGGTATATGTAATCTGTGCGGAGTACATCAGGATATATGTAAACTCGGCGGAGTACATCAGGGTATATGTAATCTGGGCGGAGTACATCAGGGTATATGTAATCTGTGCGGAGTACATCAGGATATATGTAAGCTGGGCAGAGTACATCAGGGTATATGTAATATGTGAGGAGTACATCAGGGTATATGTAACCTGGGCGGAGTACATCAGGATATATGTAAGCTGGGCAGAGTACATCAGGGTATATGTAATCTGTGCGGAGTACATCAGGGCATATGTAAACTGGGTGGATTACATCAGGGTATATATAAGCTGGGCAGAGTACAACAGGGCATAATAGGATGATGTAATAATGGGGTGAATGAATAATCCATGGATTGGTGTGGTACGCTTTGAACCAATCCTTTATGCACAGGCTGGGTTTATTGGGTATTATACAAAATATCTGCGCTCACTTATTGCCTAATCTCTGACTTCTTCACTAGCCCTATAAGCCGCACAAGGCCCTAAAGTTTCCTCATCTCCGCTGCGTCTACGGGGTCCACCTGTGGGGTCCAGCAAATTATGATGTGAGGTGTTTAGTGAAATTCTACTGGACCTAAAAATGAGTCTGGGCCGTCATTTAGAATCATTTTGCATCATTGCGTTTTGAGAGTCAGAACGTGTTATTTTTCTGTTAGGGCGTGTGTGAGGGCGCTTTTTGGGGAACGAGCTGTAATTTTTATTGGTTCCATTTTGGGGGACATGAGATTTTTTTTTATCACTATTTATTCCATTTTTTGGGAGATGAGGAAACCAAAAAACAGCCATTCCAGCACGTTTCTTTTTTGTTTTTTTTTACAGTGTTCACCGTGCAGTATAAGCAACATGTTAACTTCATTCTGCAGGGCGATACGATTACAGCGACACCAAATTTATATTGTTTTTTTACGTTTCACTGCGTTCCCACAATAAAAACTCTTCTAAAAAAATAATGTTTTAGTGTCGCCATCTCCTGACAGCCATAACTTTTTTATTTTTTCGTTGATATCGCTGCGGGATGGCTTGTTTTATGCATGACGAACTGTAGTTTACATTGGTACAATTTTGCGTTACTTGCAACTTTTTGATCACTTTTTATTAATTTTTTTTTGAGACAAGATGACCAAAAAATAAAATACTGTCATTGTTTTTTATTAAAAAATTTTACGGTGTTCACCGTGCGGTAAAAATAATGTGATATTTTTATAGATCAGGCCGTTCTGAACGCGGCGATACCTATTATGTATAGTTTTTTTTTCATATTTTCATTTTTTTTCTAATAAAGGTGTTGATCAGGGAAACAGGGCAAGTGTTGTTTTTATTAATTATTTATTTATTATTTATTTATTTTTCTTTCACATTTTTCACTTTTTCTTTCATACTGACCTGGGGACATGAAGATCTGGTCTTCTGATCCCCACTACGATGCATTGCACTACTTATGTAGTGCAGTGCATCGTAACTGTCATTTTTCAATCGGGCAGGACCTAATAGGCTACCGTACCTTGGCAACCAGGAAGCCTAGTAACGGCTTCCTGGTTGCCATAGCAACAATCGCTCCCTCCCTCTGTAAACCACTTCAATGCGGCGGACGTCATTGACAGCCGCATTGAAAGGGTTAAATGGCTGCGATCGGCGGTAACAGCCATCGCAGCGGCATGTCAGCTGTGTATAACAGCTGACAGCCGCTGAAGATAAAGCGCGCACAGCTCCTGTGCTCGCTTCATCTGCCGGGCGTAACTGTACGCCCGAGTGCGGGAAATCACTTGGAATTTGGACGTACAGTTACGCCCAATCGCGGGAAGGGGTTAAAGTGACAAAGGGTTGGGGGTAATCCGTTGTGCTTACCTTGTGGTGTTGTGCTAGGAGCACAACACCCAGAAGTGCCTGTATGGTCTCAAAGAACTGCAGCTGGTAAATCTGTGCACGGGCGGTCAGGGCTCCCTCAGTAGATCGAGATGAATGGAGAAAAAAAAGGGGATAAAATTCTCCAGCGCTGTCCAAATGTTGTGGAATTGAAGGATTCAATCCAAGGCAAGAAGTTTAAATAAGATATATGTTTAATGGATAAGAATGCTACGCATTATGAGATCGGACCAATCTCTTCATCAGGCAAAGAAACATGAATTATAGCCCCTTTTTTTCCTCCATTTATCTCGATCACAACAGAGAGAACTTTCGTAAACACTCTCGGGGCTGTGGCCAGACCGAAAGGAAGGGCCACGAATTGGTAATGACAAGACAGTACTGCAAAGTGCAGGAAGCGCTGGTGGAGAGCACAGATAGGGACGTGTAGAAACGTGACCTTGATGCCCACCGAAGAATGCGCGTTGAGGCTCTTGAGATCCAGGATAGGTCAAACCGAACTGTCCTTTTTGGGGACGACAAAAAATTTGGAATAAAAGCCTCAGCCTTTGGTGCAAGCGCACCAGAATAATGACCCTCTGAAGTAGCAGAGAAAGAAACGCTCTACAGAGCGGCTGGTAAATTTGATTTTGTATCCTAAATATTCTACCTCTTGAAACCCAGGTGTCCGAAATGTGAGAGAGCCATACGTCTTTGAAATGCAGAAGCCTGCTCCCCAACCACGGCAAGTCGAGTGGGAGTGCACGTTCTGGCATAAGCGGCCTTGCCAGTTCAAACCTTTGCAGGTGGAGGTCGGAGACTCCAGAGTCTTGAAGGAAGGTCCGCAACCTGGAGTTAGTGGTGTTGGAAAAACCACAAAAGGAACGAAAACCTAGACCCACCGTTTTGGCTGAGGTAGTGCGCTTAGGTCTATTCTGGGGAAGCTTGGGTGCTTTTGCTACCCGTGGCTACCGAAATAATCTCGTCCAACCTAGGCTCAAAGAGATGAGACTCTGAAAAAGGTACAGCAGTCAGGGAGCGGTTGGAGACTGAATCAGCAGACCAAGCCTTGTGCCAGGCTGGTCCTGCGAATAGCGACAGAGAATGTAGAATCCCGCACCATTAGGTGGGCAGCGTCAAGGGCAGCTGTGCAGATATACTTAGATGCAAAGCCGATAAGGTGAGACAAATCAACTAGCTCCTCCTGAGCAGAACCTGAAGACAGGCCATGACTAAGATTGTGAGTCCTTTCAGTGTTGGCTCTGCAAACTCAGACAGATGCAAAATTGGGGTGTAGGGCATAGACCGAATCCTCAAAAAAGTGGATTTAGCAAAGGTGTGCACGCGGCAATACAGGAGGATCCTTGAAAGTGGAATCTGGCGTTGGCAAGGTAGTGGCCTTGGCTAGACGGGAAACTGAAGGATCTACCGCCGTAGATCGCACCCAAGTAGATAAATTGCACTCTTGAAAGGCGTACAAAACATCTAGATGGCTAGAGTGAGAAAACTTCTTGTCCGGGTACTTCCGTTCCTTAAAAACAATATCCTCTAGGTCCGATAGGGCTGGAAAAAACAGCCTGAGAACATTAGGGCTGTAGGAAAGAAATGGAGTCAGTGGAAGGTGCAGAAGCAGTGACCTGAAGTGTGTCACGGACAGTTCTAATTAGAACCTCCACCGAGGAGGGAAGAGAGGTAGAATCCTTACCAACTGAATCCAAATTTGAATCAGATAATTCACTGTCAGACAAAACCTCTCTAGTTCTTCATGATGAAAAGAAGATAAAAAGATAATTCTTAGTAGAGACTCTGTTGCCATCAGCAGAAGGGTCTGCCTCCTACGACACTAAGCTAAGACTGAAAAACTCAGTGTCTGTGGACAGGGTATATCCTGTAGGAGTCACTTTTTTATTTCATAGTGTCAAGTCTCCAAGTGGCAACAGCATATACCTACGGTCTGTGTTCCCTAATGTAACGAACAAGAAAAATGATTATTACTTACCGGTAATTTGATTTTCCTTTAACCTCAAGGACAGCACCACCAGGAGGATTAAAATAATTTTTCAGGGGGGGGGGGGGTGGCAATGGCCTGTCAAAAATTACGGCCAGAGCCCGGGTCTTGGTTGGACATTACATCCAATCTATAGTGTTTAAAGAAAGTATTTGTAAGAAAGTAGACCATGTCGGAGCCTTAGAGATCTGCTCACTTGGGAGGCAAAAGCTCTCTCAGCCCAGGAAGTAGAAACCGTTCTGGTCACATGAGCTTTAAGCAACAGAGTAGGTGTGTCTTTTCCATTTAGATCCCAAGGAGGAAATTTAGGGACGACTGGAGCCGCCATACAAAAAGTTGCTCTAAAAAAAAAATATTTTAATCCACGGATGGTCAGCTAGTTCCTGATCCAGGAAGGCACGGAGAGCTGCAACATGGACCGTCAAGGTGCTCGTTCTCAAGCCTAAGTCGAGACCTGATTGAAGAAAATACAGGATAGTGGATATCTTGGGTTGAAATAAAGGATCTGCTGAAGAGGTTCGACTCAGGAAGGAGAGGAAGGTTTTGCATACCCTGATAAATCTTGGAGGTGACTTTTTTCCTGCTCATCAATAACATATCTACTACCTTTTTTTTTTTTTTTTTTTTTTTAAGACCCTTATCCATCAACATACTCCATTATAGCTATAAAGATGAAGTTGATTCACCTCCGGGTATGGGACTTGACCCTGGAACAGCATATCCTGAGAGATAGATGCCAAGGGGCAGTAACAATAGGAACCACAAAGTCTTGGGCCAATATGGGGCTAAAAAAAAATATGTTTCTCTTTCCTCCAACACCTTCTTTAGTATCTTGGGGATGAGGGGAAAGGCATATAGGAGTTTACCCTTCCAGGTCTGGGATATGGCATCTAAACCTGTTGGATTGTCCTCGTAGGACAGGGAGAAGAACGGCTGTTCTGGGCTGTCCCCACCTCTTGGTGAGGTCTTTGAAAATCTGCAGATTTAGACACCACTCTCCTGGGATTAAGGTCTGTCTGTTCAGGTAGTCGTTACCTGATTTTCTGTTCCTCTTAGATATATGGCTGTTAGAGATATGATATTCTTTTCGGCACAGATGATTTGTTCCGATAACTGACAAAGGTAATGTCTTCTCGTCCCTCCTTGTCTGTTTAGGTATGCTACCGAAGAGATGTCTGAAAATATCCTGATATTTCTGCCTTTTAATAGACCTTCTAGGGCTTTCAGAGTTTCCAAGACTGCAGTTAGTTCTCTTAGATTTGACGAAGCCCTTGATAGAGAGATTCTAGAACCCCTAGACCATATTTTGACCTGAATCGGCTCCCCATCTAGATTGACTGGCATCTGTGGCTATGTGTCTGTGACCAAGAACACCTCTTAATAGATCTCTTCTTGCCCCCACCACATTAGAGATTATTTTACTGTGAAAGGGATCTTCTAGTGGTTTAGGGATTCTTGTCTCAACATGACAGAAGTTCTGAAGAGTTCTTGAACCTGACCCATCTGACTGCTGTAATGGAGGATGTTAGTAACCCCAGTACCAACATTTCCCTTATGGAAGGGGATGCCTGATAATTGAAAGAAGTGACTGGAGTAGCGAGTCTCTCTTCTCCCTTGGAAGAAACAAAGTCTGAACCTGTGAATCCAAGAGAATCCTTGGAAAAACCGTTCATTGTTCTGGTATCAGGTCTGACTTTTCTAGGTTGATCAGCCAACCCAGGGATGACAAAAGCTGTTGAGTCATCTTTAGATGGGAACTCAAACTTGGTTGTGAATCTGCGGAGATTAATAGATCAAAGTATGGGATGACTAACATTTCCTGTTGATGAAGATAGGCTGTGACTTCTGACATAATCTTGGCGAAGATCCTGGGCGCACTGCCCCCTTCAACGTTACTGCAAATCTCAGGAATCTTTGTGAGTCTGGATGTACTATTGAGGCCATGAAACAATAGGCTCTGAGCAGATTGATTGTAGAAGCAATCGTCTCCATCTTGAATTTTTTTTGTACTGGATATGTTCATCAGACTTTTCAGGCTTATTATCACTCTGAATTTCCCAATTGATTTGGGGACTATAAACAAAGGGGACTAAAAACCCTGGTTGTGCTACAAAGCCTGGACTGGAGTCACGACCGGTTTCTGAAGGAGCTCTACTTCTCTCTCCAACTCTTCCTGACGGGAAAAAGGGGTTAACATTGGAGTTATTACAACATCTTCTGGGGGAAGGGAGCTGAACTCCAGTTGATAGCCCTGAGACACTATGTTCAATATCAATGTACTTGAAGAAATACTTGACCAAAAATCTGTGAAGGATCTTAATCTGCCCCTCACGAAAATTCTGGCGTCATTGAGTATTTCTGGAGGTATCTTCTCCAGAGTTGGCATTAAACATAAACCGTTTTTCTGCCTTTGATTTTGCCATCTTGGATTGCCCTCTCTTTTCTTAGCTTCTTTGTGTTTTTTTTTTTGGTTCCAAAAGGGCCCTCTCTGCGGGAAGAAGCAGGTTTCTGAAGGATACTACTCCTTTCTATCTGAGGCTTTTACTAGAATATCATCTAGCCCGATGCCGTACAGCCTATCACCTTCACAGGCTATGGAACATTCTCTGGATTTAGATCCAGCATCTCCTGCTCAGGAATGAAGCCAGACAACTCTTCTGGCGGAGTTGGAAAGAGCGGCTGTTCTGGCATTAAGCCTGACAATCAGCCGATACGTCATATATGCTTCCGATACTCTGTACAAGCGATGGGGATTCTTCGCTCACAACCTTATCTAAACATCTCTGACATAATGCTTTCTTGTGTGTAGCAGGAAGTGATGTTCTGCAAATTCCACATATCTTAATAGGTCGGACTTTTTGAACTCCCTCTTTACCGCCCTAAAAAATAAACAGATACGATTTTTCGAGTCAAATATTGAGCCTTTTCAGAGGGAGGGGGTTATATATAAAAATATAACCACGTTCTTACTGGGCTAGGGATGGGTTAGCAGACTCTGCACGGGACATCTCAGCTGAACTCATAATGGATTCAGCAAGTAGCAGCCCTGAAATAACTCACAAACCATTGCAAACCAGAACTGCTGGTTTTTAAAGAGATTTTGGCACCAAAAACAATTTAGAAAATTTAGACTATACCTTTAAGAGGCTGGCTATGCCGCACGCTAACCACCTCCGGAAGATACAGACGCCGGTTCCATGTGCAGTAAGGGATTTCCTTGCCCAAGAGAAATCCCTAAGTCTAGCACTGCCAGGCTAGTGCTGACCCCTGTTGAATAGGTCCAGAAGCCCGGGGCTTACAACAAGGAGCTGGAAAGTAGGAATTTGCCACTTGGAGCCCAGCTCCCTGCCCCGATCCTCCATCAGACACACCGCTTGTTCATCCAGGGGAGAGAACAAAAGACCAGGGCGCTGATGAAAACTGATCACACGTAGCTCCGCACAGATCCTGCTTCCAGTGTTCCAAGGGACAAGAAACAGCTGGAGAGGGTAAGGAGGAGGGGAAATTTAAACTGCTTCCGGTTTCCTTTTGGAGGCAGGGAATCCTTACTGGTGGTGCGGTCGTGTAGGTGTACAGGGAAAACAGGCTTTTCTTTTACAACTAATGAAAGTCTCCCCATCCTTACACTGCTGATCAGCCATTAAATCCATCTCCTCTTCGGCTTCATCTTTAACCCCAACCATTAGATCACTCAGATTTTCACCCTAAATAAGCAAGAAAAAAAAAAGTTCAATGAACTTCGGGATAATTACTTTATGGACAATTTTGGCGAGACTTTAGCGCCATCTACCTGATGATTCTCTGGGACATTGTGATATTTCTCTGGACAGTCCTGGGAATACAGATGACTGGGACATTTCTTTGGTGGATTTCTTCTACTGGATCCATCTGTAGGAAAAACAGTGAAGGAATAGATTTTTTTTGCTTGTAAAGATCAGATGATGAGAGTAAGATCTAGTTGACTCTCAAAACAGGTTTTACTTTTACAACTAATGAAAGTCTCCCCCTCCTTACACTGCTGATCAGTCATTAAATCAGTCTCATCTAATGCTTCTTCTTTAACCTCAACCTTGATATCAATGAGATTTTCACCCTAAATAGACAAGAAAGAAAAAATGTAAAATTAAGTTGGGGTTAATTACTTTACGGACATTTTTTGGTGAGACTTTAGAACCACCTACCTGATGATTCTCTGGGACATTGTGATTTTCCTCCGGGCAGTCCTGGGAATACAGAGGAATGGGACATCTCTCTGGTGGATTTCTCCTACTGGATTCATCTGTGGGAGACACACAAAGTAACTGAATACATAACCTACTGTATATCCATCTATAGATCATACATCTCTCTCAATACCTTCTATTCTATGTTTAATTATCAGAGCCTAAATTACAATGGTTCCAGCGCTTTGTAAGCTGCAGACATGAAGTGGTGCGGGGAGCCAACAGCTCCCTATTCCACCTTTATATTCAATTGTATCCGGGTCTTGAGGATGTGCACACAGTTGAAAGTAATAAGGAGCACCCTGCCAACCAAAAGAAGTGCCAGGACGTTACCCTGGAACATTGACTCCCTTGCTTATTAGGAAATTCAAAATTTTTTACATATTACAGGTCTACTCAAGGGTAATTGGGTCAGAGCTAGCGTTACCTTTCGAGAAACTAACTATTTTTCATTATGTCCGGCATGTGGATGGTTAGCTCACTGTGGGTTCTTAACCCAAGGCAGGTCATGAGACACTGGAGTATCAAGACTGTCCGAGATTCCCTTCCTTCAAGCGGTCTGGTTTTTAAAATTAATGTCCTCCTACTGCCCCACGTGCTTGTACCACATTTTACACTCTGAATGCGACTTGTTCGGATTCAGGTTCAGACTGTAAAAACTTCTATTTCAATGTGCCCGAGCCCTGCCCCACTTCTACAATGAGTACAAACACTGTCCCACTTTAGTTTCAGCCCACTCACCTCCCTGAGGTTATCTGGATTTACTTGTTTGATGTCAGATATCCGTCAGGACAAGTAAAAGATGCAAAATAGTAATGCAGCACCAAGCGTGATGATAATGCCAAGACCTAGAATCCACTGCTCGGCAGGAAGCGCCAAGCATGCCAGATATAGATATAGATATAGATATATATATATATATATATATAAACCAGCATAGAAAATAGTAACGGCACCAGGACTTCAAGATGGATGAAAAACAGGGTGGATTTATTCACCTCAAACACAGCAAAGTTTCGGTTCAACAGGAACCTTTCTCAAGCCATCCTGTTGAACCGAAACGTTGCTGTGTTTGAGGTGAATAAATCCACCCTGTTTTTCATCCGTCTTGAAGTCCTGGTGCCGTTACTATTTTCTATGCTGGTTTTTGTCTAAAAAGAGGAGGAATTGATTCATCCCCTGGTAACGAGCACATGGCCTGATGTTCCAGATTCGTGGAGTGCTGTGTTTTCTGCTCTTGTTGTATATATATATATATATACACACACACATACACATATATATATATATATATATATATATATATATATATATATATATATATACACACACACATTTTTTACTTCATGGTTAACGTGTGTATATATGTATTAATTTAGTATTCATCTGGTCTGTAACACAATTTATTGCGTGATATATTTAATTTCATCTCTACTTAAATCTAATAGATATACATAGTTTGTTCAATCAAACTACAATACATATATCTGACTAATACCATACTAGAATATACATTGCTATAAACATTATATTGTCACCTACCTATTTGCAGCGTGTCCTCTGCATGGCTTTTCTTCTTGACCTCTTTCGGCTTCCGTAGCCACGTGTAGTTTCCTTGACTCCAGGGACGCTCTTAGGCGTCGCCTGTGTTACCTGGCAATCAGCGGCGTGTTAGCTGCTGAAGTTACTTTCCGGTGTATTTATCTTCCTTTTTTTCTTCTAAAATTAAGTTACCGACTACGTATTTACTAAATGTGTTTGCTTTTATTTAAACGCTACACTTAATGTATTTTAAATATATTTTTGCTATTGATTGTTGTTTGTTAGTTGGTAGCTTTTTTACCTTATAGAATTTTTAATACAGATATCTTATATACATAATTGTTTTAGTAACATATTCCTTTATGACTGATGTTTTGTGTAAACTGTAATGTTTTAAACAATCACCTAGTGGGGTTTTTTTGTTTGGTTATGACGTCATGGTCGCACTTTGACCTTTTTTCTTTGGCAGCTTTTTTTTCTAAATTTAAATTTACTAAAAGGTATTTAACCCCTTAACGCTCAGTGGCGTAATAATCCGTCATTAGCGCTCAGCGACGGACTATTACGTTGCAGGAGTAACGGCCATTTCGGCCGTCCTCCCGACACATGCAGGAGCTGTGACAGCTGTTGTCTCGTACAGCAGCTGTCACAGCTCCTACAGCAGGGACCGATCGCTGTGTCCCCGCTGATTAACCCCTTAAAAGCCGTGTTCAATAGTGATCACGGCTTTTTAGGGGTTAAGCTACAAATCGCCGGCCTGCTACACGATAGCAGCCGGCGATTGTAACTATGGAAACCACTAAGGACCCACTATGCTTGCTGTCAGTGAGTAGCTGACAGTTCTAATACACTGCACTACGCATGTAGTGCAGTGTATTAGAATAGCGATCAGGGCCTCCTGCCCTCAAGTCCCCTAGTGGGACAAAGTAATAAAGTAAAAAAAAAAAAAAAGATGTGTAAAAATAAGAAAATAAAAGTTTTCAAAGTATTAAAGGTCAAAATCCCCCCTTTTCCCTTATCAGTCCTTTATTATTAATAAAAATAAATAAACAACCAAATAAACTATACATAATTAGTATCGCCGCGTCCGTAACGGCCTGAACTACAAAATTATTTCATTATTTACCCCGCGCAGTGAACGCCGTAAAAGAAAATAATAATAAACCGTACCAGAATCACAATTGTTTTTTTTGGTCACTTCACCTCCCAAAAAATGGAATAAAAAGGAGATCAAAAAGTCGTATGTACCTAAAAATGGTACTGATCGAAACTACAGTTCGTTACGCAAAAAAAAAAGCCCTCGCACGGCTTTTTTGATGGAACAATTAAAAAGTTATGGCTCTTAGAATAAGGCAACACAAAAAGTAAATGATTTTTAAAAAAAAGTATTTTATTGTGCAAACGCCATAAGACATAAAAAAACTATAAACATATGGTATCGCCGTAATCGCATCGCCCCGCAGAATAAAGTGAATATGTCATTTATAGCACACTGTGAACCCTGTAAAAAAAATAGAATAAAAAAAACAATAGTAGAATTGCTGGTTTTCCACTGTTTTGGCACCACAAGACCTCTTCAAACCGGACATGGTGCATAATAAAAAGGAGGGCTCAAAATCCACTAGGTCCTCCTTTGCTTCGGAGGCGGGTGTTTCAGTCCATTACCGCACTAGGGCCCCATGTGGGATATTTCTCAAAACTACAGAATCTGGGCAATAAGTATTGAGTTGCGTTTCTCTGATAAAACCTTTTGTGTTATAAAAAAAAAATAGTATAAAGAGGATTTTCTGACAAAATAAAAAATGTAAATTTCACCTCTACTTTGCTCTAAATTCCCGTGAAACACCTAAAGGGTTCATAAACTTTCTAAATGCTGTTGTGAATACTTTGAGGGGTCTAGTTTCTAAAGTGGGGTGTTTCATAGGGGTTTCTAATATATAGGTCCCTCAAAAGCAACTTCAGAACTGAACTGGAACCTAAAAAAATAAATAAATTAGGCAATACTTCGCTTCTTCCTTTATACTGATAATGAGCCGTGCCCATACCGAGATGACCCAGTTTTGACAGTTTGTATAAACGGAGACCCCTATTAGACCGTTTCAGTGCCCGGTTTTCCCAAGCATACACCCCCGAGAAGTGTATTTCTATAGATGAGTCCTTGGTAGATTTTAAAGGGAAGGTTCAATTCCGCGAGTACCTGCTGGGTAAGAAGGCAAGGTATGGCGTGAAGATGTATAAGCTGTGTGAGAGTGCATCAGGGTATACCTACAGATTTAGGATATATAAAAGGGAAGGACACCAGTAGTCAACTCCCATAATGCCCCCCCCCCTTACTGGGAGTTAATGCAAAAATTGTGTGGGATTTGGTGCAGCCACCGCTGGACCAGGGTTACCGCCTCTACCTGGATAATTTTTATACCAGCGTCCCGCTCTTCAACTGCCTTGCTCCCAGAAGTCATGCGGCGCTGCTAGAAGAAATCTGAGAGGCCTCCCTAAGACTCTGCTTGGGCAAACAAGAAGGGGTGAGAGCAGGGCACAATCCAGCAGCAACATATTGTGTGTCAAGTACAAGGACAAGGGAGATGCCACACCAGTACCCATGTACCAGTACGAGGAACCAGTACAGAGACCCCCAAACCAGACTGCATCCTGGACTGCAATAGGTACATGGGAGGGGTGGACTTGTCAGATCAAGTCCTGAAAACTTACAGCGCCATGCGGTGTGGTATAAGAAGCTGGCCAGGCACATCATACAGATGGCTTTGTACATTGTGTGCGTGCTACGTCAATGTGCAGGCCAGAGGGGAACTTCCCTGGAATTTCAAGAGATGGTTATCAAGAACATAATCTTTAGGGACCAGGAAGGGGGCGCTCCCAGTACTTCTGGAAGCGGGGCCACACGCATCGTACCAGGGCAACACTTTCCAGGAGAAGTTCCCCAAACTGGCAAGAAGGGAAAAAGTCAAGAGGTGCAAAGTCTGCTATAAGTGGGGGATAAGGGAGGACACAATATATCAATGTGACGCGTGTCCCGAAAAACCAGAGCTCTGTATGAAAGAGTGTTTTCAAATTTATCATACATCCCTTGGTTTATAATTTACCCCAATTTTACTTACCCTGATGAACTCCGCACAGCTTATCCCCCTCATCTTTCCCTTCTGAGCCCTGCTGTGTGCCCAGGCAAATTATAACAGCCACATTGAGGGTATTGCCGTACCCGTTAGAACCAACATTATAGTTTATGGGGTGTACGTCTCCCGTCAAAATGCTCACTACACCTCTAGATGAATGCCTCAAGGGTGTAGTTTGTAAAACGGGGTCACTTCTTGCGGGTTTCAACTGTACTGGTACCTCAGGGGCTTCTGCATACATGACTTCGCACCAGAAAATCCCCAGTAGGCCAAATGGTGGTCCTTTCGTTCTGAGCCCTCCCATGGCCCCAAACGCCAGTTTATCACCACAAATCGGGTATTATCGCACTCACGACAAATTGGGCAACAAAATGTAGTATTTTATTTCTTGTGAAACTAATTTTTGAGCTAAAACGACATATTATTGGAAAAAATATTTTTTTTTTTAAATTCCCAGCCCAATTCAAATAAGTTCTGTGAAGAAACTATGGTGTCTAAATGGTCACATTACCCATAAATGAATTCCTTGAGTGGTGTAGTTTCCAAAATGGGGTCACTTCTGGTGGGTTTCCATTGCTTTGATACCTCTGGGGCTCTGCAAATGCGACATGGCACCCGAAAACCAAACCAGCAAAATCTGCACTCCAAAGAACACACAGCGCTCCTTCCCTTCGGAGGCCTCCCATGGGCCCAAACGGCAGTTTATCGCCACAAATGGGGTGTTGCGGCACGAAGGACAAATTGGGCAACAAAATGGGGTATTTTGTTCCCTGTTAAAATAAGAAATTTTGATAAAAAAATGATATCTTATTGCAAAAAATGACATTTTTTTCATTTCACAGCCCAATTCAAATAGGTGCTGTGAAAAAACTGTGCGGTCAAAATTGTAACAACCACCATATTTGAATTCCTTGAGGGGTGCAGTTTCCAAAATGGGGTCACCTCTGGTGGGTTTCCATTGCTTTGATACCTCTGGGGCTCTACAAATGCGACATGGCACCCGAAAACCAATGCAGCAAAATCTGGACTCCAACAAACACATGGCGCTCTTTTCCTTCTGAGGCCTCCCATGGGCCCAAACGGCAGTTTATCGCCACAAATTGGGTATTGCCGCACGAAGGACAAATTGGGCAACAAAATGGGGTATTTTGTTCCCTGTGAAAATAAAAATTTTTGATAACAAATGACATCTTATTGGAAAAAATTTTGTTTTTTTAATTTCACAACCCAATTCAAAAAGGTGCTGTGAAAAGACTGTGCGGTCAAAATGGTAACAACAACCATAAATGAATTCCTTGAGGGGTGCAGTTTCCAAAATGGGGTCACTATTGGGGGATTCCTACTGTTTTGGCACCTCAATACCTCTTCAAACCTGGCATGCTGCCTAAAATATATTCTAATAAAAAAAGAGGCCTCAAAATGTACTAGGTCCTTCTTTGATTCTGGGGCTTGTGTTTTAGTCCACGAGCACACTAGAGCCACATGTGGGACATTTCTAAAAACTGCAGAATCTGGACAATACATATTTAGTAGTATTTCTCTGGTAAAACCTTCTGTGTTACAGAAAAAAAATGTAATAAAATTGAAATTCAGACAGAAAAATGAAATTTGCAAATGTCACCTCCACTTTGCTTTAATTCTTGTGAAAGGCCTGAAGGGTTAAAAAAAAATTCTAAATGCTGTTTTGAATACTTTGAGGGGTCTAGTTTTTAAAATGGGGTGTTTGATCAGGGGTTCTAATACATAGGCCCCTCAAAGCCAGTTCAGAACAGGTACCTTAAAAAAAAAGGCTTTTGAAATTTTCTTAAAAATATGAGAAATTGCTGTTTATGTTCTAAGCCTTGTAACGTCCAAGAAAAATAAAAGAATGCTCAAAAAACGATGCCAATCTAAAGTAGACATATGGGAAATGTGAACTGGTAACTATTTTGTGTGGTATAACCGTCTGTTTTACAAACAGATGCATTTAAAGTCTGAAAAATGCTATTTTCTCTAAATTTTCGCTAAATTTTGCAATTTTTCACCAATAAACACTGAATATATCGACCAAATTTTACCAAACATGAAGCCCAATGTGTCACGAGAAAACAATCTCAGAATCGCTTGGATAGGTTTAAGCATTCCGACGTTATTACCACATAAAGTGAAATATGTCAGATTTGAAAAATGGGCTCTGAGCCCATGGGCTCTGTCACCAGATTCTCAAATCCCTATCTCCTATTGCATGTGATCGGCGCTGCAATGTAGATCACAGTAACGTTTTTATTTGTTATTTTTAAATGTTCATTTTTGGCCAAGTTATGAGCTATTTTTTATATATATATATATATATATATATATATATATATGCAAATGAGCTTTGAAATGGACAACTGGGCGTGTTTTTTTTCGTATATCCAACTGGGCGTGTATTGTGTTTTTAACTGGGCGTGTTTACTTGTTTTACTAACTGGGCGTTGTGAATAGAAGTGTATGATGCTGACAAATGAGTGACCAGTCAGCATCATGCACTCCTCTCCTTTCATTTACACAGCAGCATCGCGTTTTTACTTGAACGATGTGCAGCCACATACACAGACATTAACGATAATCAAGTGTCCTGATAATGAATACACATGACCTCCAGCCTGGACGTCATGTGTATTCAGAATCCTGACACTTCTGAATCTTTTCTGTGAGATTCCAGCAAGCCACGCGTAATCTGGCGAGATTACGAGGTAAACGAGATTTAGTTTCCCTTGCTGGAAATCTCACAGAAAAGATTCAGAAGTGTCAGGTTTCTGAATACACATGACGTCCAGGCTGGAGGTCATGTGTATTCATTATCAAGACACTTGATTAACGTTAATGTCTGTATGTGGCTGCACATCGTTCTAGTAAGAACGCGATGCCGCTGTGTAAATGAATGGAGAGGAGTGCATGATGCTGATTGGTCACTGATTCGGTAGCATCATACACTTCTATTCACAACGCCCAGTTAGTAAAACAAGTAAAACACGCCCAGTTAAAAATAGAATACACGCCCAGTTGGACATACGAAAAAAAACACGCCCAGTTGTCCATTTCAAAGCTCATTTGCATATATATAAAATAGCTCATAACTTGGCCAAAAATGAAAGTTTTTTTTAAAAAAAACACGTTACTACACGTTATCTACATTGCAGCGCCGATCACATGCAATAGGAGATAGGGATTTGATAATCTGGTGACATAGCCTCTTTAAGGCCAAAACAAGGCCGTGTCCTTAAGGGGTTAAGAAGCTGTACCATTTGTGATGTATCTGGCCTGAGGAAGACACTAGTTCGGCGTCTAAACGCGTAGCCACTATTGTTACTATTAAATAGATATATGTTTCAAGTTCATGTTACTTCCAATCTCCGTGTCCCTTTGTCCATTTGCAATGTAGCAGCGCCTCATATGATCCGTTCTTTTCCTATTTTTTGAATCTTTCATAGAATGGAGTCTGGCTCTCTGGGTGCTGTCATGGTCATAGGGGAATAACAAGTCCAATCAATGGATGCCCTACCTCGCAACTTACAGGACTAAGAGGATCCGCTGCTAACGCCTTGGTGCCAGATACTAAAGTATACCTTGAGGTCTTGTGGAGTCCATGCCTCGATGGATCAGAGCTGTTTTGCAAGCACAAGGGTGAACTACACAGTATTAGGTAGGAGGTTTTAAAGTAAACGCTGATCAGTGTAGATCTTAGTTTTGCAAACTACAGGGCTAACACACTGGTGGAGGTAACTGAATGGCAGTAACATACACCTGACACAATTTCAATGTCTGTAGGTGGCTGATAGTAACCACTTCCAGCATCACTCCACACATGTTCGGCACAGACAGGAGGTAAAGCAAGGAACGTGTATTTGGAGCTCAGGCATTAGCTCCCCCATCAGGAACATTTGTCACAACCTCCGATCTTGTGAGCCGACTTACAAAGTAAAAGCTGTCAATCACTCGGAGTGGGTGGAGGAAGGACTCCTAGCTCTCTCTAGGAGTCCAAGCAGCATTTAAACAGTTCTTTACATGAAAATACTGAATGAAGTCATAGAAAACGTTATATCCCAGCATCTACCCAATGATTTTTGATGCTGCCCTCTGATAGGATAATACGAGAGACCTGACAGATCCAACCAACTGCTTATTCTAAACGGTGTCCGTTCAGGAAGAAAATGACAGTCCTGTTTTTAACCATAGCACAGCTCGGACAGCAGTGTTAGTGAAGTGACAGCAGCTTGTAATCAGCAGCAGCTACTACCGACAAATTGTATATATATATATATATATATATATATATATATATATATATGTAAATAAAATAAAAAATAATTGTTTTCAGGCCCAGTTCGAATCAAATTAAAGTGGATCCACCTTAACTTAATCAGAACGGAGCTTAGAAAATCACTCTGGAGCCATAATTCACCTGAGCCCTTAGTACACCACTGACTGATTTGGCTCAGAACAACTTTCTGCAGCTTCAAAAGGGAAACTAATTTTTTTTTTTCTAAAAGTCAAATTACAAAACTTGTTTTAGCCCCAAAATAAATGCATTTCAACAAACAAAATTTTTACATAGCTTTTAAAATAGCAGAAACCCATTTCTCCATAAAGTGAAAATTTCCTTCCTGCCCCTGGCTGGCATACGTACAGATCCACAATCTACATTAATACTAGTAACCCTGTATATTTTGTCTAGATATCTACCCCCTTCTTATATCTCTCTTGACACCTTCAAGTGGGTGAAAGATATCAACCTATTCACAAGAAAACTGAAATGGCACAAGATGTATAAACTTAAGGACAAAAAAGAATGTCAAGAACTGGGACTAACCATGATGGAATTACCACATGCAAGGAATCTAGCGGAACTCCTGACTCTAAATGAGAGAAAACAAGCGACGGGTCCTTTTACAACATGCAAAAGCCAAAAGATGCCCCCCATAGGGGAAACATCGGTCATAGATGTTTTCCAAGATCTCGTTATTAAAGATCTAATGAAAATTCATATGCCATCCAAACTAGTCAACCTAACAAGAGAGGAAAATAAGGCTCTAATCTCCCTGGAAGGGGATAACCAGATCATAATAAAGTCATCAGATAAGGGGGGAAACGTGGTGGTCACTGACAGGAAGAAATACATTGAAATGTGTCTCAACATACTGAACGACAACACGGGATATGAAATTCTACAAGAAGATCCAACAAAGAAATACAAACTGGAACTCTTCTCCATTCTAGCCGACGCAAAAGAAAGAAATTTGATTAATGAGCATGAATACAAATTCATGGCAGTTGAAAAGCCACAAACCCCCACGTTCTATGCTCTCCCCAAAATCCACAAGGGGACTAACCCCCTCAAGGGACGCCCAATTGTATCGGGCATTTCGGGTTTGACACAAAACGTGGGAGTTTATATTGATAGGGTTCTTCGAAAATTTGTAGAAACCCTACCCTCATATACAAGGGACACGATGGCTCTCCTTGCAAGAGTCAACGATCTCCCTATTGAAGAGAAAGCCATCCTGTGCAGCATAGACGTGGAGGCTTTGTACTCCTCGATTCCCCATGAGTTGGGTCTTAGAGCAGTACGCCACTTCTTAGATACAAGAGGGATTCACCTTAGGGACCAGAGCGCGTTCACATTGAGACTGCTAGAGTTTGTTTTGACCAGAAACTTTTTTCTCTTCAACGGCCAGATGTACCACCAGCTCAGAGGTACGGCTATGGGTAATTCCTGCGCCCCGACATATGCTAACCTTTTTCTGGGCTGGTGGGAAGAAACCCTTGTCTTTAACGATGAAAGATCCAACCTTAACCTACCAGTCTCAATGTGGACGCGCTATATAGACGATATTTAGGTCATATGGACAGGAACAGCTACCCTCTTTGAACAGTATGTGAAAATCTTAAATTACAACGAAATTGGTCTCAAATTTACTTTTGAATTCCAATCAAATCACTTACCCTTTTTGGACATCCTGATATCTATAGACAGAGATAGAAAAATTAAAACAACGATCTATAGGAAACCAACAGCAACTAACAGTCTTCTGAGGTGGGAGAGTTGTCACCCGGGCCCTCTCAAAAAGGGCATACCGAAGGGACAATATCTCCGCCTCAGAAGAAACTGCTCTGATATTCAGGAATTCAAAATAAAAGCGAAGGATTTGGAAACCAGATTCCTAGAAAGAGGCTATCCGCCTAAAATATTGAAAGAAGCATACAAAAATGCATATACCCAAGATAGGGAACAACTCTTGATTCCAAGAACACGGGAAGAGTCATGTAACCTAATACGTCTGGTAGGCACTTTTGATATGGCAGAACAGGCAGTTCGAGAAATCCTCAGAAAACATTGGAATATCCTTCAGCTAGATTGTGACGTCAAGGAGGCCATAACCACACAGGCACAGATCACGTACAGAAAGGGTAGAAGTATCGGAGACCGTGTCGTCCACAGTCACCTTACAAACATAAAAAGAGAGGGATGGTGGCTGGACAGGAAGGTAAATGGATGCTATAAGTGCGGACATTGTAAAGCATGTACACTGGTGGAAGTGGCGAAAGCCTTCACCAGTGCCCTTACGGGTATCAGTTATCCCATAAAAAAATTTGCGAACTGTAGCTCCAAAAATGTAATCTATAAAATAACTTGACCTTGCCCACTAGACTATGTGGGTAAAACCACAAGAGAATGGAGGAGAAGAGTTCTTGAACATCGTGGGGACATTATAAATAAAAGGGATAAACCTGTATCCCGTCATGTCCACCTGGAGCACAAAGGGGAGACAAATTGCTTGAAATTTATTGTGCTGGAGATATTACAACCATCCATTAGAGGGGGCGACATAGACAGAATATTATTGCAAAAAGAATCTAGATGGATTTTCAAACTAGGATCGGTTACACCGCACGGACTAAACGAACAACTCGATTATACGTGCTTCATTTAGACTAAAAGTAATCTCAAAATAATTAAAAATTGCCTATTAATATCTTCGCCCCTGCCAAAATAAACTCGAGATATGCAACACAATGATTATTTATGCGGGACGCAATTTATAGCTACTAGATATCCCATTTAAAGAATGTTCACTTGATCTACTTTTAATTCCTAAAAGTTGACACCACAATAAAGATTCCTGAAAATGAATAGAATGGCGAGGGTTAAAAAACGTAAAAAAGTTAAAAAACTTAGATTCCTTTATATATACCTCAACAAACCCCCACCTCATTAAACATTTTTTCGCTTTTGCTATAAACTTGAGAAATGTAGCGTAACCATATTTTTGTCTTTGCTAAAAACTTGAGAAATGCAGTGTAATTTTTCACATATGACATTTCTCATTGCCATTAAATATCCTATGGAAATATTGATCATATGATCTCTCTCTAATCCATATAAGCGGACTCCTCAAACAAGGATCCCTGTAAATGGATAGAACTGCGAGGGTTAAAACTCACTGATTCCCTTGCACACCTCAGTAAACCCCCTCCTTATCATATGACGTGCAGTCATGCCCCTCCTTTTTCTACATGGGTCTGAGTCTATGACCCTTGACTGAATGTAGTGGGTTCGGATAGAAAGCAGTTGGAAGACTCGTGCTGCAATTACAGAAGCAGCTGTGTCTTCTCTTCCAGACGAGGCTGTCTCAGCGTCTCGTTTGCATGGGAACACCTATCTCCACAGCAGCGCACACTAGAACTCCGATGTGTGAAGAGATCTGCTTTCTCTCTCCCTGAGAAGGAGAGTTTCACTGTTCCCATCTACACAAGGAGCGATGTCCACACGGACGGCATATACTGTTAGTACACTTTGCAGTGTAGATTAACCATCGCTCCTCGACCGACATAATTCCCACTGACGTCATGTGGGTGTGTTAGGGGAAGGGGAGGTACTATTGTGGGTTTATAGAGGACAGGGAATTCCCTGCTATTTGACGTCAGATGCCAGGAAACTGGCGCCAGATAAGGAACTACAGACGTACCTGAGCGATTTCTTGCCACTGCAAGCACGCCTGCAGACACACAGCCTGTTTATTTAGCTCCAGCACTCCTGAGAATTTGGATCTAGCTGGATACGGCCCCTCTCCCCTGAAGAATCATGTGGCCGTGAGGAAACGCGTTGGGAGATTTTAACTACATCAAGAGAGTTCACAGAGGAGATCCTTTATACAGATAAGGAGAGCTTTTTCCTGATCCATCGGACAGCAAGTTGTAAAGGTTGTCAAGAGAAAACGGATTGTACCTGTTGGTCACTAAAGGATCTCTAGACACGAAAATTGATGAACACTCTTTATTCATTATATACACGCATGAACTGCTGTTAATGTCGTATCACCTCACGATACTGGATACAGGCTTTGAATGAGCATCAAAACTTCAGTACACTTTATATATTGTCTGTACAATTGTGTTTTTTCTAAAGTAATTTTTTAAGAGAAACAAGTAAAAGCTATATTTTATATACAAAAAACTCCAGATCTACTTTTCTTTTCTATAGCTTTTAAAATAGCAGAAACCCATTTCTCCATAAAGTGAAAATTTCCTTCCTGCCCCTGGCTGGCATACGTACAGATCCACATTCTACATTACTACTAGTAACCCTGTATATTTTGTCTTACAAGGTAGATATCTACCCCTTCTTATATCTCTCAACACTTTCAGCCATTACCAAATCCTGTGGGAGCAGGTTCCATATCTTTACGGTTCGAAAAGTGATGTGCGGCTTTCGAATTTTGTGATGAAATTGAACTTCCTCCAATGGTAAGCAGTGACTCCGTTTTTTCTGATGGTTCTGCGAAAAGAATACATTTAATGCTTTTTTGTTTATTGGGACATTTCCATATTTATATAAAGATATCCCATCCCCCTCAGACTTCTCTTCTCTAGGGAAAAAACATTTACATTTTGACCTCCTATACCAAAAATACAAAATATCCCCCTAAATAAAAAACATGAACTATGGTAAAATGTTATTCTTTTTTTTCTTTCTGCTTTTTCCTCATGACATAAAGTAGCATGCTACACACATTTTACATAAAAAAGGTTAAAACAAAAAAAATTTAAAAAAATTCTACAGCTCATCCTGCAGAAACCAAAAGATCTCACACAGCCACAAGCAAGGAAAAATAAAGTTATGTCCAAATAAATACAGGTGGCAAACAATTATACAGGGTTTTAGGGTTAAGGTCAGTGACATCATTAAGGGGTTAATAAGCATTAAAAGGGACACAAATTATACGCCAACTAAATTAATTTCAGACATAAGTTAAATCTCTACAATATAAAAAGTGACACTTTAACCCCTTGGGGACACAGCCAATTTTGGGATCTTGCGGACAAACCCCATTTGTTCAAATCTGAAATGTGTCACTTTATGTGGTAATAATCTAAGCGATTGAGAGTTTTTTCTCGTGACAAAGTCAGGACCCACTATGCTTGCTGTCAGTGAGTAGCTGACAGCTCTAATACACTGCACTACGCATGTAGTGAAGTGTATTAGAATAGCGAACAGGGCCTCCTGTCCTCAAGTCCCCTAGTTGGACAAAGTAAGAAAGTTAAAAAAAAAGGTGTGTAAAAATAAGAAAATAAAAGTTTTAAAACTAATAAAAGTAAATATCCCCCTTTTCCCTTATCAGTCCTTTATTATAAATACAAATATATAAACAAATAAACTATACATAATTGGTATCGCCGCGTCCGTAACGGCCGGAACTACAAAATTATTGTTATTTATCCCACGCGGTGAACGCCGTAAAAGAAAATAATAAACCGTACCAGAATCCCAATTGTTTGGTCACTTCACCTCACAAAAAATGGAATAAAAAGAGATCAAAAAGTTGCATGTACCTAAAAATGGTCCTGATCGAAACTACAGTTCGTTACGCAAAAAATAAGTCCTCGCACGGCTTTATTGATGGAAAAATAAAAAAGTTAAGGCTCTTAGAATAAGGTAACACAAAAAGTGAATGATTGCACAATAAAATACTTTTTGTAAAAAAAACGCCATAAGACATAAAAAAACTATAAACATATGGTATCGCCGTAATCGTATCGCCCCGCAGAATAAAGTGAATATGTCATTTATAGCGCACGGTGAACGCTAAAAAAAAAAAAGAATGAAAAAACAATAGTAGAATTGCTGTTTTTTAGTCACCACGGCACTTAAAAATAGAATAAAAACTGATGAAAATGTCACATGCACCCCATGAAAACGGCAATGAATTCCTCAAGGGGTCTAGTTTCCAAAATGGGGTGGGGGGGGGGGGTTTCCAATGTTTTGGCACCACAAGACCTCTTCAAACCGGACATGGTGCTGTAATGACGGGGTAGGGAGACAGACAGGTGAGCCCTAATCTACCCGCCACTTAGTCCCTGCCTACTTGCACGACCTGTCCTAGGCGACGGCGTACAACCGGGTGACGGTCCCTACACTCAGTATGTGCATGACAGACAAACAAGACAAGGGTACACAGAAGCTAAGGGAAATGGAGCAGTTGCCCTCTGCAACACCGTGAGTAACAAGACTAGTGAACGAGCCGAGTCAAACCAGGAGTGAACAAGGTAACAAACGCAGAGCAGGTGCGTAGTCAGTAAAGCCAGGGTCAATATGAAGCAGAGGTCAATAGTAATAGCTGGAACGGCAGAGCCAGGAAACAAGAGAGAATCACAGGCAAAGACAAGAAGCAAATGAAGGTACATATACCCCGGGGGGGGGGGGGGGGGAGCTAGAACCGTCTGGCCAGGCTGCGATAGGTTCTCCCACTCCTCAGCCTACCAGCCTCAGGCTGGGTTCACACGACCTATTTTCAGACGTAAACGAGGCGTATTATGCCTCGTTTTACGTCTGAAAATAGGGCTACAATACGTCGGCAAACATCTGCCCATTCATTTGAATGGGTTTGCCGACGTACTGTGCAGACGACCTGTTATTTACGCGTCGTCGTTTGACAGCTGTCAAACGACGACGCGTAAAAATACAGCCTCGTCAAAAGAAGTGCAGGACACTTCTTTGGACGTTTTTGGAGCTGTTTTCTCATAGACTCCAATGAAAACAGCTCCAAAAACGGACGTAAAAAACGCTGCGAAAACGGCGCGAAAAAAGCAGCGAAAAATGAGAGTTGGTCAAAAAACGTCTGAAAAGCAGGGTCTGTTTTCCCTTGAAAACAGCTCTGTATTTTCAGACGTTTTTGGTCACTACGTGTGCACATACCCTCAGTGGTAGCAGATCGAGTCACTCTAGCAGACCTAGGAGCAGATGCAGACTGATTAACCACGGGCGTCGACACAGAAGCGGTGTCTGGCAGATTCTTTACAGGTTCCTAATAAAAAGAGGCCTCAAAATCCACCTCTACTTTGCTCTAAATTCCCGTGAAATACCTAAAGGGTTCATAAACTTTCTAAATGCTGTTTTGAAAAATTTGAGGGGTCTAGTTTCTAAAATGGGGTGTTTGATAGGTTTCTCTAATATATAGGCCCCTCAAAGCAACTTCAGAACTGAAATGGAAACTAAAAAAAAATAAAAATGAGGCAATACTTTGCTCCTTACATTATACTGATAATGAGCCGTGCCCACCCTGAGATGACCCCAGTTTTGACCGTTTGTATAAACAGAGACCCCTAGTAGACCGTTTCAGTGCCCGGTTTTCCCAAGCATTCACCCCCCGGGAATTGTATTTCTATTGATGAATCCTTGGTACATTTTAAAGGGAGGATTCAAATCCATCAGTACCTGCCGAGTAAGAGGACAAGATATGGTGTGAAGATGTATAAGCTGTGTGAGAGTGCATCAGGGTATACCTACAAATTTAGGATATAGGAAGGGAAGGACACCAGTTTTCAGCCTCCAGAATTGCCCCCCCCCCCCTTACTGGAAGTTAATGCAAAAATTATTTGGGATTTGGTGCACCAACTGCTGGACCAGGGTGAACACCTCTACCTGGATAATTTTTATACCAGCGTCCCACTCGCTTCCAGAAGTACTGCGACATGCGGCACTGCTAGAAGAAATCTGAGAGGCCTCCCTAAGACTCTGCTTGGGCAAACACCCAGAAGGGGAGAGAGCAGGGCACAATCCAGCAGCAACATATTGTTTGTCAAGTACAAGACAAGAGAGATATCCTTGTATTGACAACAATACATGCCCACACCAGACTGCATCCTGGACTACAATAGGTACAATGGGAGGGGTGGACTTGTCAGATCAAGCCCTGAAGCCCTACAGCGCCATGCGGTGTGGTAGAAGAACCTGGCTGTGCACATCATACCGAAGGCATTATATAATGCGTACGTGCTACGTCGATGTACAGGCCAGAGGGGAACTTTCCTGGAATTTCAAGAGGTGGTTATCAAGAAACTAATTTTTAGGGACCAGGAAGGGGGGGGGGGCTCCCAGTACTTCTGGAAGCGAGGCCACACGCATCGCACCAGGGCAACACTTTCCAGGAGAAGTTCCCCAAACTGGCAAGAAGGGAAAAAGTCAAAAGAGGTGCAAAGTCTGTTATAAGAGGGGGGTAAGGAAGGACACAATATATCAATGTGACACGTTTCCTGAAAAACGTAGGTCTCAGTATGAAAGTGTGTTTTAAAATGTATCATACATCCCTTGATTTTTAATCTACCCCAGTTTTACTTACCCTGATGCACTCCGCACAGCTTATCCCCCTCATCTTTCCCTTATGAGCACTGCCGTGTGCCCAGGCAGCATATAACAGCCACATGTAGGGTATTGCCATACCCGGGAGAACCCACATTAGTTTATAGGGTCTCCGGTCAAAATGCTCACTACACCTCTAGATCAATGCCTTAAGGGGTGTAGTTTTAAAACGGGGTCACTTCTCGGGGGTTTCAACTGTTATGGTACCTCAGGGGCTTCTGCATACATGACTATGCACCAGAAAATCCCCAGTAGGCCAAATGGTGGTCCTTTCCTTCTGAGCCCTCCCATGGGCCCAAACGGCAGTTATCACCACAAATGGGGTATTGCGGCACTCAGGACAAATTGGGTAACAAAAAGGAGCATTTTATTGCTTGTGAAAATAAGAAATTTTGACCTAAAACTACATATTATTGGAAAAAACTAATTTTGTTTTAATTCCCAGCCCAATTCAAATAAGTTCTGTGAAAAAACTATGGGGTCAAAATGATCACAACAACCATAAATGAATTCCTTGAGGGGTGTAGTTTCCAAAATGGGGTCACTTCTGGTGGGTTTCCATTGCTTTGATACCTCTGGGGCTCTGCAAATGCGACATGGCACCCGAAAACCAATCCAGCAAAAGCTAGACTCCTAAGAACAAATAGCGCTCCTTTCCTTCTGAGCCCTCCCATGGGCCCAAATGGCAGTTTATCACCACAAGTGGGGTATTGCTGCACTCAGGACAAAATGGGGTATTTTGTTCCCTGTGAAAATAAGACAGACATTTTGATCAGAAATTACATCTTATTGGGAAAAAATGACATTTTTTTAATTTCACAGCCCAATTCAAATACGTGCTGTGAAAAAACTGTGCGGTCAAAATGGTAACAACAACCATAAATGAATTCCTTGAGGGGTGTAGTTTCCGAAATGGGGTCACTTTTGGGGGATTCCTACTGTTTTGGCACCTCAATACCTCTTCAAACCTGGCATGCTGCCTAAAATATATTCTAATAAAAAAGAGGCCTCAAAATGCACTAGGTGCTCCTTTGCTTCTGGGGCTTGTGTTTTAGTCCACGAGCGCAGTAGGGCCACATGTGGGACATTTCTAAAAACTTCAGAATCTGGACAATACATATTTAGTAGTGTTTCTCTGGTAAAACCTGTGTTACAGAAAAAAAATTAATACAATTGAAATTCAGCAAGAAAAATGAAATTTGCAAATTTCACCTCCACTTTGCTTTAATTCCTGTGAAATGCCTAAAGGGTTAAACTTTCTAAATGCTGTTTTTAATACTTTGAGGGGTCTAGTTTTCAAAATGGGGTGTTTTATGGGGGTTTCTAATATATAGGCCACTCAAAGTCACTTCGGAAACTAACAGGTATGTTAAAAAAAAAGGCTTGAAATTTTCTAAAAAATATGAGAAATTGCTGTTTATGTTCTAAGCCTTGTAACGTCCAAGAAAAATAAAAGAATGTTCAAAAAACTATCCCAATCTAAAGTAGACATATGGGAAATGTGAACTAGTAGCTATTTTGGGTGGTATAACCATCTGTTTTACAAGCAGATGCATTAAAAGTCTTAAAAATGCAAATATTTTTTTTTATAAAGTTTCTCTAAATTTTGCAATTTTTCGCCAATAAACACTGAATATATCGTCCAAATTTCACCATTAACATAAAGCCCAATGTCTCACGAGAAAACAATCTCAGAACCGCTTGGATAGGTTTAAGCATTCCGACGTTATTACCACATAAAGTGAAATGTCAGATTTGAAAAATGGGCTCTGAGCCTTAAGGCCAAAACAAGGCTGCGTCCTTAAGGAGTTCAAAGCCATCTACTGTCCCTGCTGTGACTATTCCATAGATTCACCGTTCCCACAGTAAAGAAGGCTTGTCGCCTCTGGAGATTTTTTTCTCCAGACGGAGGGAGCGCCCCCTTGTTTTTCAGGGGATTTTACATGGAACAGGATTTCACCATATTTTTTATTTAAGTGCAATTCATATTTATAGAAGTTAATCATGTCCCCTCCCTTAGTCGTCTCTTTTCAAGGCTAAATAGGTTTAATTATTTTAATCTTTCCTCAAAACTTAGATTCTCCATGCCCCTTATTAGTTTAGTTGCTTTTCTTTGTATTTTTTCCAACTCCAGGGCATCCTTTCTATGAACTGGAGCCCAGAACTGAACTCCATATTCTGAATGAGCCCTCACTTATGCTTTGTAAAGTGGTAATATTATATCCCTGCCCCGCGAGTCCATGCCTCTTTTAATACACGACAATATCTTGCTGGCCTTTGAAGCAGCTGATTGACATTGCATGCTGTTATTTAGTTTATGATCTACAAGTACACCCAGATCCTTCTCAACAAGTGACTCTCCCAGTATAGATCACTCTAAGACATATGATGCATGCAGATTGTCGGTACCCAAACGCATAACTTTACATTTATCTACATTAAACCTAATTTGCCAAGTGGATGCCCAAACACTTAGTGTGTCCAAATCAGCTTGTAATTCACGAACATCTTCCATAGACTGAACATTACTATATAACTTGGTGTCATCTGCAAAAATAGAAATAGTGCTATTAATCCCATCCTCTAGATCATTAATAAATAAGTTAAATAATAGTGGTCCCAGCACTGAACCCTGGGGTACACCACTTATAACCGGGGACCATTCAGAGTAGGAATCATTGACCACAACTCTCTGGTCCTTGAGCTAATTTACAATCCAATTACAAACTATACTTTCTAAACTATAGTCCTTAATTTACCCATTAGACGTCTATGAGGGACATTGTCAAATGCCTTTGCAAAGTCCAAAAACGCTATATCCACAGAGGCCCCTCTGTCTAGGCTCCTACTCACCTCTTTATAAAAACAAATCAGGTTGGCTTGTGTCACTATCTGTGGGTGTGTGGACCCACTGGGCCGCACCGCCGTAGCGGGATGGTAGCTGGCCAAACTATAGTGTACCAAGAGATATATATGTACACACACACACACACACACACACACACACACACACACACACTACCGTTCAAAAGTTTAGGGTCACTTAGAAATTTCCTTATTTTTGAAAGAAAAGCACAGTTTTTTTCAATGAAGATAACATTAAATTAATCAGAAATACATTCTATACATTGTTAACCCCTTAAGGACGCAGCCTTGTTTTGGCCTTAAGGCTCAGAGGCCATTTTTCAAATCTGACATATTTCACTTTATGTGGTAATAACGTCGGAATGCTTAAACCTACCCAAGCGATTCGGAGATTGTTTTCTTGTGACACATTGGGCTTCATGTTCGTGGTAAAATTTGGTCGTATAATATATTCAGTGTTTATTGGTGCAAAATTGAGAGAAAATTTTGAAAAAATAGCATTTTTCAGAATTTAAATGCATCTGCTTGTAAAACAGACGGTTATACCACCCAAAATAGTTACTAGTTCACATTTCCCATATATCTACTTTAGATTGGCATCGTTTTTTGAACATTCTTTTATTTTTCTTGGACGTTACAAGGCTTAGAACATAAACAGCAATTTCTCATATTTTTAAGAAAATTTCAAAAGCCTTTTTTTTAAGGTACCTCTTCAGTTCTGAAGTGGCTTTGAGGGGCCTATGTATTGGAAACCCTGATAAAACACCCCATTTTAAAAAATAGACCCCTCAAAGTATTCAAAACAGCATTTAGAAAGTTTTTTAACCCTTCAGGCATTCCACAGGAATTAAAGCAAAGTGGAGGTGAAATTTGCAAATTTCATTTTTCTTGCTGAATTTCAATTTTATTAATTTTTTTTCTGTAACACAGAAGGTTTTACCAGAGAAACACTACTAAATATGTATTGTCCAGATTCTGCAGTTTTTAGAAATGTCCCACATGTGTCTCTAGTGCGCTCGTGAAATAAAACACAAGCCCTAGAAGCAAAGGAGCACCTAGTGCATTTTGAGGCCTCTTTTTTATTAGAATATATTTTAGGCAGCATGCCATGTTTGAAGAGGTGTTGAGGTGCCAAAACAGTAGGAATCCCCCAATAGTGACCCCATTTTGGAAACTGCACCCCTCAAGGAATTCATTTATGGTTGTTACCATTTTGACCGCACAGTTTTTTCACAGCACGTATTTGAATTGGGCTGTGAAATGAAAAAAATGTCATTTTTTCCAACAAAATTTGTGATCAAAATTTCTTATTTTCACAGGGAACAAAATACCCCATTTTGTTGCCCAATTTGTCCTTAGTGTGGCAATACCCCATTTGTGGTGATAAACTGCCGTTTGGGCCCATGGGAGGGCTCAGAAGGAAAGGAGCGCTATGTGTTTGTTGGAGTCCAGATTTTGGTGGATTGGTTTTGGGTGCTTTGTCGCATTTGCAGAGCCTCAGAGGTATCAAAGCAATGGAAACCTACCAGAAGTGACCCCATTTTGGAAACTACACCCCTCAAGGAATTCATTTATGGTTGTTGTTAGCATTTTGACCGCACAGTTTTTTTACCCGAACCTATTTCAATTGGGCTGTGACATTAAAAAATTGCCATTTTTTCCAATAAGATGTAATTTTTGATCAAAATTTCTTATTTTCACAGGGAACAAAATACTCCATTTTGTTGCCCAATTTCTCCTGAGTGCAGCAATACCCCATTTGTGGCGATAAACTGCCGTTTGGGACCATGGGAGGCCTCAGAAGGGAAGGAGCGCTATGTGTTCTTTGGAGTTCAGATTTTGCTGGTTTGGTTTTCGGGTGCCATGTCGCATTTGCAGAGCCTCAGAGGTATCAAAGCAATGGAAACCAACCACAAATGACCCCATTTTGGAAACTACACCCCTCAAGGAATTCATTTATGGGTGTTGTGACCATTTTGACTCCATAGTTTTTTCACAGAACTTATTTGAATTGGGCTGGGAATGAAAACAAAATTATTTTTTTCAAATAATATGTCGTTTTGGCTGAAAATTTCTTATTTTCACGAGAAACAAAATACCCCATTCAGTTGCCCAATTTGTCCTGAGTGCGGCAGTACCCCATTTGTGGTGATAAACTGCCGTTTGGGCCCATGGGAGGGCTCAGAAGGAAAGGACCACCATTTGGCCTACTGGGGATTTTCTAGTGCGAAGTCATGTATGCAGAAGCCCCTGAGGTACCAGTACAATTGAAACCCGCAAGAAGTGACCCCGTTTTAAAACTACACCCCTTAAGGCATTCATCTAGAGGTGTAGTGAGCATTTTGACCGGAGACCTACACCCCATAAACTGTAATGTGGGTTCTCCCGGGTATGGCAATACCCTCAATGTGGCTGTTATCAGCTGCCTGGGCACACAGCAGGGCCCAGAGGGGAAAGACGAGGGGGGATAAGCTGTGCGGAGTGCATCAGGGTACGTAAAATTGGGGTAAATTATAAACCAAGGGATGTATGATACATTTTAAAACACTCTTTCATACAGAGCTCTGGTTTTTCGGGACACGTGTGTCACATTGATATATTGTGTCATCCCTTATCGCCCTCTTATAGCAGACTTTGCACCTCTTTTGACTTTTTCCCTTCTTGCCAGTTTGGGGAACTTCTCCTGGAAAGTGTTGCCGCCCTGATACGATGCGTGTGGCCCCGCTTCCAGAAGTACTGGGTGCCCCCCCTTCTTGGTCCCTAAAGATTAGGTTCTTGATAATCACCTCTTGAAATTCCAGGAAAGTTCCC
Source organism: Rhinoderma darwinii (assembly GCF_050947455.1). Classification (NCBI taxonomy): domain Eukaryota; kingdom Metazoa; phylum Chordata; class Amphibia; order Anura; family Rhinodermatidae; genus Rhinoderma; species Rhinoderma darwinii. The sequence continues at coordinate 630,263,409 of NC_134687.1, forward strand.
CTCTGGCCTGCACATCGATGTAGCACGTACACATTGTACAATGCCATCTGTATGATGTGCACGGCCAGCTTCTTATACCACACCGCATGGCGCTGTAGGGCTTCAGGATTTGATCCGACAAGTCCATCCCTCCCATGTACCTATTGTAGTCCAGGATGCAGTCTGGTTTGGGGGTGGCCTTTCCTTCATATATCCTAAACCTGTAGGTATACCCTGATGCACTCTCGCACAGCTTATACATCTTCACCCCATACCTTGCCCTCTTACCCGGCAGGTACTCGCGGAATTGAACCCTCCCTTTAAAATGTACCAAGGACTCATCAATAGAAATACACTTCTCGGGGGTGTATGCTTAGGAAAACCTGGCACTGAAATGGTCTAATAGGGGTCTCCGTTTATACAGTAATTCATACGAGACAGCAGCTGTCACAGCTCCTGTATGTGTCGGGAGGACGGCCGAAACGGCCGTTCCTCCCGAGACGCACTATTAGGTCATGGAGCGCGAACGATACAGCTGCCATGACCTAATAGTACGTCCAGGAGCGGGAAGGGGTTAATGTGCTAAATGACTATTCTAGCTGCAAACGTCTGGTTTTTAATGCAATATCTACATAGGTGTATAGAGGCCCATTTCCAGCAACCATCACTCCAGTGTTCTAATGGTACATTGTGTTTGCTAACTGTGCTAGAAGGCTAATGGATGATTAGAAAACACTTGAAAACCCTTGTGCAATTATGTTAGCACCGCTGTAAACAGTTTTTCTGTTTAGAGGAGCTATAAAACGGACCTTCCTTTGAGCTAGTTGAGAATCTGGAGCATTACATTTGTGGGTTCGATTAAACTCTCCAAATGGCTAGAAAAAGAGAGCTTTCATGTGAAACTCGACAGTCTATTCTTGTACTTAGAAATTAAGGCTATTCCATGCGAGAAGTTGCCAAGAAACTGAAGATTTCCTACAACGGTGTGTACTACTCCCTTCAGAGGACAGCACAAACAGGCTCTAACCAGAGTAGAAAGAGAAGTGGGAGGCCCCGCTGCACAACTGAGCAACAAGACAAGTACATTAGAGTCTCTAGTTTGAGAAATAGACGCCTCACAGGTCCTCAACTGGCAGCTTCATTAAATAATACCCGCAAAACGCCAGTGTCAACGTCTACAATGAAGAGGCGACTCCGGGATGCTGGCCTTCAGGGCAGAGTGGCAAAGAAAAAGCCATATCTGAGACTGGCTAATAAAAGGAAAAGATTAATATGGGCAAAAGCACACAGACATTGGACAGAGGAAGATTGGAAAAAAGTGTTATGGACAGACAAATCAAAGTTTGAGGTGTTTGGATCACACAGAAGAACATTTGTGAGACGCAGAACTGAAAAGATGCTGGAAGAGTGCCTGATGCCATCTGTCAAGCATGGTGGAGATAATGTGATGGTCTGGGGTTGCTTTGGTGCTGGTAAAGTGGGAGATTTGTACAAGGTAAAAGGGATTTTGAATAAGGAAGGCCATCACTCCATTTTGCAACGCCATGCCATACACTGTGGACAGCGCTTGATTGGAGCCAATTTCATCCTACAACAGGACAATGACCCAAAGCACACCTCCAAATTATGCAAGAACTATTTAGGGAAGAAGCAGGCAGCTGGTATTCTATCTGTAATGGAGTGGCCGGCGCAGTCACCAGATCTCAACCCCATAGAGCTGTTGTGGGAGCAGCTTGAACGTATGGTACGCAAGAAGTGTCCATCAAGCCAATCCAACTTGTGGGAGGGGCTTCTGGAAGCATGGGGAAATTTGAAATTTCTCCCGATTACCTCAGCAAATTAACAGCTAGAATGCCAAAGGTCTGCAATGCTGTAAATGGAGCATTCTTTGACGAAAGCAAAGTTTGAAGGAGAAAATTATTATTTCAAATAAAAATCATTATTTCTAACCTTGTCAATGTCTTGACTATATTTTCTAGTCATTTTGCAACTCATTTGATAAATATAAGTGTGAGTTTTCATGGAAAGCACAAAATGGTCTGGGTGACCCCAAACTTTTGAACAGTAGTATATATATATATATATACCTACACACATAAAGTGATGGAAGTAAGTATTTGATCCCTTGCTGATTTTGTAAGTTTGCCCACTGTCAAAGACATGAACAGTCTAGAATTTTTAGGCTAGGTTAATTTTACCAGTGAGAGATAGATTATATTTAAAAAAAAAACAGAAAATCACAGTCAAAATTATATATATTTATTTGCATTGTGCACAGAGAAATAAGTATTTGATCCCTTACCAACCATTAAGAGTTCAGCCACCTCCAGACCAGTTACACGCTCCAAATCAACTTGGTGCCTGCATTAAAGACAGTTGTCTTAAATGGTCACCTGTATAAAAGACTCCTGTCCACAGACTCAATTAATCAGTCTGACTCTAACCTCTACAACATGGGCAAGACCAAAGAGCTTTCTAAGGATGTCAGGGACAAGATCATAGACCTGCACAAGGCTGGAATGGGCTACAAAACCATAAGTAAGACGCTGGGTGAGAAGGAGACAACTGTTGGTGCAATAGTAAGAAAATGGAAGACATACAAAATGACTGTCAATCGACATCGATCTGGGGCTCCATGCAAAATCTCACCTCGTGGGGTATCCTTGATCCTGAGGAAGGTGAGAGCTCAGCCGAAAACTACACGGGGGGAACTTGTTAATGATCTCAAGGCAGCTGGGACCACAGTCACCAAGAAAACCATTGGTAACACATTACGCCGTAATGGATTAAAATCCTGCAGTGTCCGCAAGGTCCCCCTGCTCAAGAAGGCACATGTACAGGCCCATCTGAAGTTTGCAAATGAACATCTGGATGATTCTGAGAGTGATTGGGAGAAGGTGCTGTGGTCAGATGAGACTAAAATGGAGTTCTTTGGCATTAACTCAACTCGCCGTGGTTGGAGGAAGAGAAATGCTGCCTATGACCCAAGCATGGAGGTGGAAACATTATGTTTTGGGGGTGTTTTTCTGCTAAGGGCACAGGACTACTTCACCGCATCAATGGGAGAATGGATGGAGCCATGTACCGTCAAATCCTGAGTGACAACCTCCTTCCCTCCACCAGGACATTAAAAATGGCTCGTGGCTGGGTCTTCCAGCACGACAATGACCCAAAACATACAGCCAAGGCAACAAAGGAGTGGCTCAAAAAGAAGCACATTAAGGTCATGGAGTGGCCTAGCCAGTCTCCAGACCTTAATCCGATCGAAAACTTATGGAGAGAGCTGAAGATCCAAGTTGCCAAGCGACCGCCTCGAAATCTTAATGATTTACAGATGATCTGCAAAAAGGAGTGGGCCAAAATTCCATCTAACATGTGTGCAAACCTCATCATCAGCTACTAAAAATGTCTGACTGCTGTGCTTGCCAACAAGGGTTTTGCCACCAAGTATTAAGTCTTATTTGCCAAAGGGATCAAATACTTATTTCTCTGTGCACAATGCAAATAAATATATATAAATTTTAACAATGTGATTTTCTGGGGTTTGTTTTATATAATCTATCTCTCACTGGTAAAATTAACCTAGCCTAAAAATTCTAGACTGTTCATGTCTTTGACAGTGGGCAAACTTACAAAATCAGCAAGGGATCAAATACTTATTTCCTTCACTATATATATATATATATATATATATATATAGAATTGTTTTTTTACGGCATTCATCGAGCGGTTAAACAACGCTATATTATATATAGTTCAGACTTTTACAGATGCGGCGATACCAGTTATGTTAACTTTTATTTTTTTTAACATTGATTTAGGGGAAAAATGTGAAAAGGTTTTTTTTTCAACTTTTAATACTTTTTGGACCAAAGAAAAACTTTAAAATGTAGCTAAACGTTTGACAAACTTCTGACATGTCATAGTGACATGTCAGAAGTTTGGATTGGTGGGGGTCCGAGCACTGAGACCCCCACAAATCTCTAGAATGAGGCAGCTGAAGCGTTCGTGTGAGCGCTCAGCCGCTTGGTGTCTGTTCGACCTTTTCCGGAAAACCGATGTATCGGAGTACGGGCGCATAGACTTTCTATTGAGTCCGTACACAGATACATTTATTTCCGAAAATAGCCGAACAGACACGAAGCGGCTAAGCACTCACACAAGCGCTTCAGCTGCTTCGTTCTAGCAATTGGTGGGGGTCTCAGTGCTCGGACCCCCACCAATCCAAACTTCTGACATGTCACGATGACATGTCAGAAGTTTGTCAAACGTTTAGTTACACTTTAACTGTTTTTTTGTTTTTTTTTATTAGTCCCCCTAGAGGACTTGAAGCAGGGATGGTTGGATCGCTTGCATGATATACTGCAATACTAATGTATTGCAGTATATCGTGATTCTGACAGTCTCATTTGAAGCCCTGCCGGAGGCAGAGCACCAAAGGAGTACAAAGATGGCAGACCTGGGGGGCCCCCAGGTTGCCGTAACCATTGTAACCGGCCGATTGTGCCATGGGGGGCGCAATATATTGTTTGAGGGGGCTCCCCCATGATTCTAACAAGTTAAATGCCGCGGTTGCGATTGACCGCTGCATTTAAGGTGTTAAACGGGCAGAATCAAAGTGATCTTTTATTCCGCCCATTGCAGTGAGGTGTCATCCGCTGTGTATGGAGCGCGCTCAGCCGGTGAGCGCGCTCCATACTTCCCCTTAACCTTTATCACGCACAGTTACATGATAATGCGTTCAGGGGTTAACTTGCATTTCAAATGGTCACGCTTGGTATCAAATGTGATTATTTGACATTTGGGCATTTCTATTTTCAATGTTATTTTGTAACAAAATGATCTCCTTATCCTGTTCCCTAGTCCTCTCCCCACAGTCTATTTCTCCCCCCCCAACATAGTCTGATCACTCTCTAAACTAACTACCCCTTTATTTTTTTCATCGACCCCCTTCCTAAGCTCTAGTTTAAATACTCCACCACCCCAGCTAGAATTCTCTCCCCCAGCACAGCGGACCCTCTTCCATTCAGGGGCAAATCATCTGCAGAATAGTTTGTAACCCAATAAAAAGTCAGCCCAGTGCTCTAGGAACCCAAAGCCTTCTCCTCTACACCAAGACTTCAGCCATGCATTTAACTCCCTGAGTTCCCGCTGTCTTTCCTGTGATGCGCATGGCACAGGCAGTATTCCTGAGAATACAACCTTGGAAGTCCTTCCCTTCAGCTCGTAGCCTAGTTCTTTAAAATTATTCTTAAGTCTCCTCCACCTACCATTTATTCTGTCGTTGGTTCCCACATGGACCACAATAGCTGGATCATCACCAGCCCCTCCCCGTAATTTATCAACCCGTTTCACCACCTGCCGAACCCTGGCACCAGGGAGACAGCAAACCATTCGGTTGAGGCAGTCTTGGCGGCAAATTATTCCATCCGTCTCCCTGATTATAGAACCCCATACAAATACTAATTGTCTTGCCCTACCTACATTACCATCTCGCCGACTACTAGTTGGGCTGTCCTCCCGGCTATTAGGCCTCATGCACATGGCCGTGTCCATAATCACAGCCGCGAGCACGGCCGGCCGCCGACGCCTGCGGGCTGCATTTTTGTGCCGTGCTCCCATACAAAGAATGGGAGCACAGCCCGCAAATTCCGAAAAGCAGGACATACTCCATATTTCCCGGCAAGGTTCTACGGCATGTACACCTTTCCTTAGCGTTAGGAAAGGGTGTCCGCGGCGAACGAACCAGACGTGTCCGTAATTGCAGACCGTATTGCAGTCCACAATTACGGAGTTTTTCCACGCTCGTGTGCATGGGGCCTTAGGGAGATCAGTATCCACTAGGACTGCCATTACGAAGACTAACACCCTCGCATCATCACCTAACTTGGCAATTTTGCTTGGAATAACAGAAACAGGAGTGGCCTTCCTTTTCTTGGACCCTTTTCTACTGCCCCTAACTACATTAAAGAGGCTCTGTCACCAGATTTTGCAACCCCTATCTGCTATTGCAGCAGATAGGCGCTGCAATGTAGATTACAGTAACGTTTTTATTTTTAAAAAACGAGCATTTTTGGCCAAGTTATGACCATTTTTGTATTTATGCAAATGAGGCTTGCAAAAGTACAACTGGGCGTGTTGAAAAGTAAAAGTACAACTGGGCGTGTATTATGTGCGTACATCGGGGCGCGTTTACTACTTTTACTAGCTGGGCGTTCTGATGAGAAGTATCATCCACTTCTCTTCAGAACGCCCAGCTTCTGGCAGCGCAGACACAGCCGTGTTCTCGAGAGATCGCGCTGTGAAGTCACTTCCCCAGGTCCTGCATCGTGTCAGACGAGCGAGGACACATCGGCACCAGAGGCTACAGATGATTCTGCAGCAGCATCGGCGTTTGCAGGTAAATCGATGTAGCTACTTACCTGCAAACGCTGATGCTGCTGCAGAATCAACTGTAGCCTCTGGTGCCGACACGATGCAGGACCTGTGAGTGACGTCACAGATCTGCACTGCCAGAAGCTGGGCGTTCTGAAGAGAAGTGGATGATACTTCTCATCAGAACGCCCAGCTAGTAAAAGTAGTAAACACGCCCCGATGTACGCACATAATACACGCCCAGTTGTACTTTTACTTTTCAACACGCCCAGTTGTACTTTTGCAAGCCTCAATTGCATAAATACAAAAATGGCCAAAACTGCTCGTTTTTTAAAAATAAAAACGTTACTGTAATCTACATTGCAGCGCCGATCTGCTGCAATAGCAGATAGGGGTTGCAAAATCTGGTGACAGAGCCTCTTTAACCCAGAAACTTACCTGGTCCTGCTGACCCATGTCTTCACCCTCCAGATCTATCCCACTAACTGCGTGCCCAGTCGGCGGCATGCTCCGCTCAAGATTGTCTATCGCCCTCAGTGTTGCATTCTGCTCCTCCAGATCTCTAATGCGAGTTTCCAATTGAACAACATGCTCACATCTGCCACAGAGGTATTCACCCTGGAACTCCTGCTCCAGTCATGCATAGTCATGGACAAAATTGTTGGTTCCCTTCTATTAAAGAAAGAAAATCCCACAATGGCCACTGAAATAACTTGAAACTGACAAAAGTAATAATACATTTTAATTTACTGAAAATCAACTAATGTAAATCAGACATTGCCTTTGAATTGTGGTTCAACAGAAAAATAAAAAATAAATAAAAAAACTAATGAAATTGGTCTGGACAAAAATGATGGTCCCCTTAACGTAATATTTTGTTGCACGACCCTTCGAGGCAATCACTGCAAAACAAACGATTTGTGTAACTCTCGGTGAGACTTCTGCCCCTGTCCACAGGTATTTTGGCCACTCCTCGGGAGGACACTGCTCCTGTTTTTCTGTTGAACCACAATTAGGGTATGTGCACACACACTAATTACGTCCGTAATTGACGGACGTATTTCGGCCGCAAGTCCCGGACCGAACACAGTGCAGGGAGCCGGGCTCCTAGCATCATACTTATGTACGACGCTAGGAGTCCCTGCCTCTCCGTGGAACTACTGTCCCGTACTGAAAACATGATTACAGTACGGGACAGTGGTCCTGCAGCGAGGCAGGGACTTCTAGCATCGTACATAACTATGATGCTAGGAGCCCGGCTCCCTGCACTGAGTTCGGTCCGGGACTTGCGGCCGAAATACGTCCGTCAATTACGGACGTAATTAGTGTGTGTGCACATACCCTTAAAAAGCAATGTATGGCAAACTGTGCACTGAAGAAACTCTCCAACCTTGCTATCCATTATCCCAGTTACAAAAGTTTCATTTGAAAAAGTAAAAGAAAAGAAGAGTACTTACAGGGACTTTAAAGGGGCTTTCCAGGGATACAACATTTTTGTACTTATACTCTATGTCTAAATTAAATAAACTTCCTAATATAAAATGTGTCAAATATCGCAACACACTTGTTCCTATTCCCCCCCCCACCCTTACCTCCGGCCGGCCGGAAGTTCTGCTTTTCATTCAAGTCTTTTTTTACTTCGACACACGCTCGTGCACGAGCGTTATTATGCAGACAGACCTGTGTCGATACCTCACTGGGTATCGACACGGGTCTGTCCTTGAAACATAAGCAGAAAATGAACGGCGCTGGCATTGAGGAGGCTGTGAACCAGTGGGCCTCAAACCCGGGTCTACGTCAGAAGTCCTGGGTTTGAGACATAATATTGTATCACAGCCTCCTCAATGCCCGCCCCATTCATTCTCTGCTTAGGTTTCAATTCCGGCACCATTTACTTTGTGCCCTTTCAGATAACTCAGTGCTCGTGCACTGCCCATAGCAAAATTGTTTCTCCCTGGAAAATCCCTTTAACTCCTCTTTTCAACTCAGGTTTAATGGGGTATTCCGATTACAAGTTATCCCCTATCCGTAGGGTAAGGGGTAACTTGCTGATCGGTGGGTGTCCGACAGCTCGGACCCCCACCGTTTACGAGAACGGGGAGTCTGAAGTCGCAGGAACACCAAGTTTGAACCGAGCGGCAGGTCGCTCATGCGCACTGCCGCTCCATTCATTCTGTATGGGAGCGCCAGAGATAGCCAAGTGCAGTGTTCAGCTTTTTCTGGGGGTGCCATAGAGACTGAATGGAGCGGCAGTGCGGATGAGCGACCTGCCGCTCGGTTCAAACTTGGGGTTCTGGCAACTTCGGGCTCTTCTCGGAAACGGTGGGAGTCCGAGATGTCTGATACCCACCGATCAGCAAGTTACCCCTACGGATAGGGGGTAACTTTTTGTAACCGAAATACCCCTTTAATAACTCCACTTTTTCGCAAGCCACTTAGTCATCCAAGCCGAATGAGAGCCAGCCTGTGTGGTGCCAAATCCTATCCCCGTTTTGGAACACACTCTGCACCTTTTGTGTCACCATAATCTGAGAGGGATAACATTTTTTTGTCGACGGCACTGTGTGAATGCTTAATTTTTGCGGAAAATCTGTAGTTTTCATTGGTACCATTTTGGGGTACATGCGACTTTTTGATCAGTTCTTATGCAGTATTATGGAAAGCAATGTGACCCAAAAAAAGCAATTCTGGTATTGCTTTTTATTATTATTTACTGCGTTCAGCGTGCGCTATAAAGGTCATTAACTTTACTCTGCCGGTCGATAGGATTACGGCGATACCATGCATATATAGTGTGTTATTTATTGCACAATAAAATCACTTTTTTTTATTTCTTTAAATCATTTATTTATGGGGTCGTCATTTTTCAAAGAGCCATAGCTTTTTTGCGTCGACGCAGTTGTGTGAGGGCTTGTTTTTTGCGGGATGGGCTGTAGTTTTTATTGGTACCATGTTGGGGTACATGGGACTTTTTGATCACTTTTTATTCCTTTTTTTGGAAGTAGAGGTGACCAAAAAACAGCAATCCCGGCATTCTTCTTTAGAATTTTTTTTCATGCCATATACAGTGCAGGAAAAATAACTAAATACTTTTAGAGTTCAGGTCGTTACGGACGTGGCGATACCAAGTATTTATAGATTTTGAATGTTTTTTTATAGAAAAAAAACTGCAAAAAGATAAAAAACTGCCTTTTATCTCATATCTCTAAAGTTTTTTTTAGTCCTACTAGGATACTTGAAGGCATGAAGCCCTGATCGCTATTCTAATACATTGCAATACATTAGAGCTGTCAACTCTACGGCTGCAGAACATCTGTCTATATGATGGTCATGTCCGCTGTTCCCACACGGCAGAACTTTACACTCCTCATGTTGGAGCGATTATAAGAGCAGCGCAGATCAGTCACTGGTTACAGAGTGTTCACACATGGCCAGATGTGGCCGCCTACGGTACGGAGATCATTTATGTTGGGGCCCCCTGACCCCCACAACTAACACGGGGCCCTCCGCGACAACACTTCTAGACATCAGTCTCTTTATTTCTATGACGATTTCTTTTTTTCATTGTCACATTTCAAGAGCCATACTGTTTTTACTTTCCATCGAGTTGTATGAAGACTTGGCCTTTGCAGCCCCTTTACCATTTACTGCACATCGGCGGAGCGTCCCATAAACTTACTGCGCAGGGAACGGCAGCACGACCCCATTCAGGTAAATGGGATGGACCGCAGCGGGTGGTTGGAAGCGCCACTGTGAGGGGACACAGCGCTATATCCTTTATATTCGGGATCGGTGGGGGTCCCAGAGGTCTGATCCTAGAGATATGACTTTACTACATAAGATGGGAATAACCCTTGAATTACCGGTGGTCAGAATCCCTATAAGAACAGGGAGGAGCGGGCACTTTGGAATATTTTGACAGTGGACACGCTCGGGATTGGGATGTAATATTGGGTATGGTCAGCGTTACAGATATTTACCCTCATCGAGCTCCGCAACCCCTAAAGATTAATACCCGGTATGTCCTACGTCTGCCAGACATCTGTAACCCCTCGTATACCGCCATGTCCTACGTCCGCCTGACATCTGTAACCCCTCGTATACCGCCATGTCCTAAGTCTGCCTGACATCTGTAACACCTGGTATACCGCCATGTCCTACGTCTGCCTGCCATCTGTAACCCCTCATATACCGCCATCCGGTATGTCCTACGTCTGCCTGACATCTGTAACCCCTCGTATACCGCCATGTCCTAAGTCTGCCTGACATCTGTAACACCTCGTATACCGCCATCAGGTATGTCCTACGTCTGCCTGACATCTGTAACCCCTCGTATACCGCCATGTCCTACGTCTGCCTGACATCTGTAACCCCTCGTATACCGCCATCCGGTATGTCCTACGTCCGCCTGACATCTGTAACCCCTCATATACCGCCATCCGGTATGTCCTACGTCTGCCTGACATCTGTGACCCCTCGTATACCGCCATGTCCTACGTCTACCTGACATCTGTAACCCCTCGTATACCGCCATGTCCTACGTCTGCCTGACATCTGTAACACCTCGTATACCGCCATCCGGTATGTCCTACGTCTGCCTGACATCTGTAACCCCTCGTATACCGCCATGTCCTACGTCTGCCTGACATCTGTAACCCCTCGTATACCGCCATCCGGTATGTCCTACGTCCGCCTGACATCTGTAACCCCTCATATACCGCCATCCGGTATGTCCTACGTCTGCCTGACATCTGTGACCCCTCGTATACCGCCATGTCCTACGTCTACCTGACATCTGTAACCCCTCGTATACCGCCATTTGTCTAGGACTGAAATGCCATTTCCTTCTCAGTCTGTTGTATTGTGTTCTGTGAGTCTCCCTGTGGTCTGACACCAATTCACTGCAGATCTCATGTTCTATCCCTGGTACCAAAGACGACTGGACAAGGAGTCTGCACAGCGACATCTGGAGGTGCCCATTTACCTGTAAATATCCCCCTTTTCCTGATAAGTAGTGAATTCTGCCCTCGGTAATGGAAATTCCTCTTAGGGGATTTTTCTGCTTCTAATTTTGCCCTGATGTACACCACCAAAATGAATTAAACACAAATGAAAAAGGAAAGGGGAAATGTAAGGAAGAGAAGGGCAAGAAGCATAAGGATCAAAAGATCTCTTGAAAAAGAAAAAATAATAAAACAACCAGCTAAGGCCCCATGCACATGACCGTACTTTTTCCCTCCAGTAAATACGGACCCGTTTTCTCTGCTATATTGCACTGCACTAATCGGCAGCCCCCTCTCTATCCAGCACTGATAGAGAGAAGAGGCAGCTGATCAGTGCTGGATAGAGAGAAGGGGCAGTAAGCTAGAACGGGGTTTAGGGCGCCCTGTCCTAGAGATAAGTGCAGGATAAGAGGTGGGACCGCATCTATCGGACTTTTATGGCATATCCTCTGGATATGCCATAATTATCCAAGATGGGAAAACCCCTTTAAAGAAGAACTTCCATGAAAAATGCTATTGCTGTGCCCATTTGTAATGGGTATCTTGTGTACGTAAATTATATTTCTTTTCTCACCGAGCGTCTACCTTTCAATCCACAGTCAACACGGTCCACACCGTGCCCCCTCCGTCAACAAGGCCCACTGTGGGCGCATCTTATATGGACAGACACGCCAGGGGCTGTTCAAAGCCGGAGTCCCCAGCCAGAGTGACGGCAACGCTCTGGCCGGGTATTCTGGCCCTGGGGAAGCCTCTGTGGTCACATATATATCTATATCGGGAGCTCCCAGATGCATAGCGTACGTTTATCGTATACCTGTGACGAATGCCATACCGTGACATCCATCACCTATAGGCTCCCTTATTAAAAACCATAGAAGATTGGGGTATAAGTTTTTTCTGGGACCCCTCAGGATGAAATAATGTGGTCTACGATATACCATCCCTCAACAAAAAGGTATACCGATGCATACCAGTGCGACGCAGACCAAAAGGACACTATTGGTCTCCGTCGGAATAAAGGAGCCCTATGAACACGTTTATCGTGTCAGGCACAGGGATTTGTCTGAGGGTGGTCCAGGAGCCCCGAGGGGTCTGACAACATCTAGGGCAGACTGGGCTAGTTGGCATCGGCTTCCTCGCTGGTGCTGATTGGAGGAGACAGAAGCTGCTCCACCTATCAGCATTAACTTGACCCCCCCTCCAGTCAAGTTCCTCTGCGGCCAAGTGCAAGTGACGTCACATAATTCACTGACCACAAGATGTTACTTATCACCAGTGAGGAGGGGCACAAAGCAAGCGCCTGCCTCCGGCTCCTGTACGTGTATGAATATATATATATATATATACACGCCACTTTAGCTATATATACATAGGTTTGTGCGCTCCCCCGGGACATCCACGTTGACGGGGATGATAAACAGCAGTATGTGATCCTACCTCCTTCTACAGTCATGTCCCATCTCACCAGCAACTACAACCTCATATTACCTTACCGCTGCCATAATGGCTGATAACAGACAGAGAGCAATAGCATTAACTATCAGATATACTCACCAAACCAGCGCCTGCGCCCTATCGCTTATACTACAATAGCTGAAGGACCTGTGACGATCTCACGGTCATGTGACCGGCGAATAAGGGGCGGAGCTTACCAGTGGAGGGACGTGGTGGAAGAAGGACCTGTGATGATGTCACCACCATGTGACGAGGGCAGGAAGAGGCAGAGCTGAGGTAGTGTTTGATGGACCTGTGATGATAATCACGTGACATGAGGGGGATTCAGCGTTATCTCTTATTTTTTTAGGTTGTCAGCAATTGTGTGAGAGCTGGAGCCAGGGGAATGCTGGGAGTTGTAGTCCTCTCTTATACCACGCCCTGTAATGTCCTGTGATATCCAATAATAACAGTCTGGACTTGCTGGGAGTTGTAGTTCTCTCTTATACCTCCTCCCTGTAATTTCCTCTGTCACATAACAGCCGGAACATGCTGGGAGTTGTAGTTCTCTGCACTTATACCTCCTCCCTGTAATGTCCTCTATCACATAATAACAGGCTGGACATGCTGGGAGTTGTAGTTCTCTCATACCTCCTCCCTGTAATTTCCTCTGTCACATAATAACAGCCGTAACATGCTTGGAGTTGTAGTTCTCTGCTCTTATACCTCCTCCCTGTTATGTCCTCTGATATCCAATAATAACAGCTTGGACATGCTGGGAGTTGTAGTTCTCTCATACCTCCTCCCTGTAATGTCCTGGCTGTTATTATGGGATATCAGAGGACATTACAAGAAGTATACGAGGAGAGGACTACAACTCCCAGCATGTCCAGGCTATTATTATGGGATATCTATGGACATTACGGGGAGGAGGTATAAGAGGAGAGAACTACAACTCCCAGCATGTCCAGCCTGTTATTGTGATATCAGAGGACATTACAGGGAGGAGGTATAAAGAGGCGAGAACTACAACTCCCAGCATGTCCAGACTGTTATTATGTGATATCAGAGGCTATTACAGGAAGGAGGTATAAGAGGAGAGAACTACAACTCTCAGCATGTCCAGGCTGTTATTATGTGATATCAATAGACATTACAGGGAGGAGGTATAAGAGAGGACTATAACTCCCAGCATGTCCAGGCTGTTATTATGGGATATCAGAGGACATTACAGGGAGGAGGTATAAGAGAGAACTACAACTCCCAGCATGTCCAGGCTGTTATTATCGGATATCAGAGGACATTACAGGGAGGAGGTATAAGAGAGAACTATAACTCCCAGCATGTCCAGGCTGTTATTATGGGATATCAGAGGACATTACAGGGAGGAGGTATAAGAGAAGAGAACTACAACTCCCAGTATGTCCAGACTTATGTGATATCAGAGGACATTACAGGGAGGGGGTATAAGAGGAGAGAACTACAACTCCCAGCATTCCCCTGGCTCTCACACAATTAGGGCTCGTTTACACGAGTGTGTTATTCGTCTGTGCGACGCGCGTGATTTTCACGCGTGTCGTATGGACCTATGTTAGTCTATGGGGCAGTGCAGACAGTCCGTGATTTTTACGCAACGTTAGTCCGTTGCATAAAACTCACGACATGTTCTATATTTATGCGTTGCTCGGGCATCACGCACCCATTGAAGTCAATGGGTGCGTGAAAACCACGCGTGCCACACGGAAGCACTTGACGAGCATGATTTGTGCAACAGCTGTCAAACTCTGAATGTAAACAGAAAAGCACCACGTGCTATTCTGTTTACAAACATCCAAACGGCGTGTCATAATGATGGCGGCTGCGCGAAAATCACGCAGCCGCGCATCATACGGGGCTGACACACGGAGCAGTTAAGTGCCTTTTGCGCACGCAAAGCGCCGCGTTTTTTGCGTGCGCAAAACGCACACGCGCGTGTAAACCCGGCCTTATAGAAGAGAAAACACTGAATCCATTACTTCTCCCTACAGCCCCGCCCCTCATGTCACGTGATCATAATCACAGGTCATTTGTCCATAACTCATACTCTCCACTAATAAGCTCCACCCCCTTATGTATTGATCACATGGTGGTGTCATCATTGCAGGTCCTTCATCTGGTGTGGCGATAGAGGTAGAGAGAAAGTGCTTGTGCATGACTGGTAGAAACAATAAGGTCTTAGAACTGTGCTGCTGACTGGAGAGGTGACACTGCTGGGAATGCTGGGAAATTCTACAGTAACAGCACTGGAGGTGTCTGGGTAATGACTGTATCATTGTGTGTGTCAGGTTCCTATAAGGTGTCAGGATGTCACTGTCTATTTCTCCATGGAGGAGTGGGAGTATCTAGAAGGACACAAGGATCTGTACGAGGAGGTCATGATGGAGAACTGCCGGCCGCCCATATCACAAGGTAAGAAGAGACAGATGCATATGTTATCCATTACTATGGGACAGCCGCAATCGTTTCAAGTAATCAAAAAATTTGATTTTTACTCTATAAAGTCCCTTATAATTGGGGAAAAAATGAAACCAGTAAATTACGCATAATTGGTATCGCCGCATCCGTAATGACCTGAACTATAATAATTATTCTGATATTGTAAAAGTGAATGTTGTAAAAAAAAAGAAACACAAAGTCAGAACTGCTGTTTTTTTTTTTATTAACTTGCCTTACAAAATATGAAATAAACAATGACCACAAAGTTGCATCCACTAAAAAACTGTAGCATTAAAAACTACAGCTCAGGTCGGCACATTACGAGCCCTCACACGGCTCCGTTGATAAAAAAAAATGTTATTACTCTGAGAATGGCAACACAAAAAAATATAATTTAAAAAAAAAAGTTATTTTATTGAAAAAAAAAGTTGTAAACTATAAAGACAATATATACTCTAAGCTTGGTATTGGCGGAATGGTACTAACCCACAGAATAAAGTTAACATCTCAATTATACCACACGAGGAACGCTGTAAAAACATAAAAGCTATGCCGGAATTGCTGTTTTTTTACTACGCCTTCATGAATACACCACCAGGAGGAGAGGAGAGGAAACCAGGAGAGAAGCATAGAAACCCCCCTCCTCGTCTTCTCACGTTGTTGCCAGGCCCTTAGGACATGGAGAAGCAGTATCCTGCAGGTTCTGGATCTTTATCTTATTGCACTGGTGTGTCTCTCCCTGCTCCGATGTTGGGCTGGAAAGCGGGGAGGGTTCCAGAGTATGGAGCTCCATTCCAAAATGGGGGACGCGGTTTCTCCAGCTCCTTGGTTTAAGGCAGGAACCGCCATGTTCCCGCATCGCAGCATCGAAGTGTGATCTGGGGTCAGTGACTGGGTAAGATTCGGGGATTCCCCTTGGGCAATAGAATCGCTTCTCTGCATTGCCTTCTCTGTTACTGTCTGTTTCCAGCTCACGTGCGGTCGCTGAGCCAACATCTTAAAGGGGCATCACCCACTTCTTGACACCAGTTTGAAATTTAAAATATGCGCCCTTTCTCTTTATATTTTTTTTTTCTCTTTCCTCCATTTTTTTCATGCCTTTTTAGGGAGTAAAGGAGGGGCTCCAGAAAAAATTGTACGACAAAGAATGTGGAATCTGTACAAAAACATTGACAGCATCTTATCGAAAAAAAAAAAAAAAGAGCTTAACACTGCTTTAACTTGCAGAAAAGTTCCCTCTTCCCCTAGACCCTTCGCTTCCGAGGTCACTCCTTCTGGGCTGAAATATTTTGAAGAGGAGGAAGAGATTGATGTTATCGAAAGTGATTCTTCAGATGACAATTCAGGGAGGCCTCCTTTTTCTTATTTTTTTTTCTAGCGGAGGATGCAGTTAACCTTCTCAAAGCGGTCAGAGTGATCATGAAAATTGATGTAGTGAAGGAACCCAGATTAATACAAAATCAAATGTCCTCCTCACTGTAGTTTGGGACGCGGTGCCCAGCAATCAGAAAATTATCACTTACCCTTTGGATAGGTAATAATTTATAATTTTGGGAAAACCCCTTTAAGAATATCCTGGGAAGCAATTACAGCTTCCTTCAGGCCAGGCATGCACCAACCTGCATGTCGAGGCACCTAAGAATTGGATTACACCAAATTAAGGAACATCTCAACTCCATGGCACCCCAGGAGCAGATTCTAGACTTTATTTCGGATGCATCGGCCAATACAGTAAGATTGAGTTCCAGGGCAGCTGCCCTCAAAATTCGCCCAGAAGAAGTATGTGGCTGCGCTCTTGGCTGGGAGATACAGGGTCAAAATCCTGTTTACTTTCCATTTCATGTGAAGGATAACGGATCTCTGGGTTAGGTCTAGATGACATCCTTGAGAATGCTCCAGATTAAAAAGAAAACAAAAAAACATTGTCTGACACTATTTTTATTTATTTTTTTCAACAGAGATGTTTCGTTCGAAACCCAAAAAGTAACTCACAGGATTGTAGAAAGAAAGACACCTCTCTGGCAAATGGCAGAAGTCGAAAGGCTTTCTCTTCAATCCCAACAGTTACCTAGGTTAAAAAAAACTCCCAATGAGTCCAGAAGCCAATTACGAGAAAGGCTACAGAATTTGGTGGGAAATTTTGTTCAGCTGATGGATTTTAGACATAATCAGGGAAAGATACGACATCAACTTCATATCCATTCCCTCAAGAAATTTCCAAGTCCTCCTCTGCTTTGTCCACCTTCCCATCAAGAAGCCCTGTGTAAAAGAGGTCGATATTCTACTGCAAAAATCAGTAGTAATTTCAGTCCCAGAAATACAAAAATGCCTAGGTTTACTCCGCAACCCTGTTTCTTGTAACAACACTAAATGGAAAGTTCAGGGTAATAATCGACTTGAAACATCTCAACAAGTTCGTCCGCAATCACATTCAAGGATTGAGACAATTTCCTTAACCATAAAGTTTAAACTTAGGGTGCTTTTACATGGGTCATGTAAATGATCGCCAACGAGATAGCTCGATGGTCGGCTCTCGTTTGCTCCTTTAACAAGGAGCTATGTATGGGGACGAGTACTTGTTATTACGATCGCTCATCCCCATGCATTACTATCATGTCGGCAGCGTGTCTCCCTTACACAGGGAGATGTGCTGCCGACAACGATAATATTTTCTGCATTTAAAAGGATATAATCAGCCGATGAACGAGTGTTTGCTCATTCATCAGTTGATCGTTGCCTGTTTTACTTCTGTGAACACTCGTTTGCCCAATAATTGGCCAGTGTAAAAGGGCCTTTAGTACGGCAAGACTGCTATCTAGGATCAATAGATCTGCAGGACGCATATTTTCTTGTGTCCCATTAGGTTTGCAATTCGAGAGGGAATAATTCAATATTTATAGTGGTGTTTTACCTTTTGGTCTTTCGAGTGCCCACGAGGAATCTTTACAAAGGTGATGTCAGATGTGACAGCTTTTCTACATTTCAAGGGTATAATCATCATCCCATACTTGGCTGCAATTAGGTCATACGACTCAATTCTCTAGTTGCCTAGTCATCTATAGATCATCCTACAGCTGCTGTCCTTTTTTTGGGCTGGATAGTAAACCAAGAAAAGCTAGATCTAACTCCCAGACCAATCCAAAGTGTTCCTGGGTGTTCTTTTAGATTCTCTGTTACAGATGGAGAACAACAGGCTGATATAAACAGTCTTTTCCTTCAGCTTTCAGAGATCGTCTTCCATCGGAGAAATGATGTCCATCATGGGTCTTTTGACTTCTTGCATTTCCTCTGTCAAGTGAGCCCGATTCCATTCCAGAGTGCTTCAGGCCTATCTAGTCTCTTATTGGGACAGGAAGCAGGAGTCTATCAACAACAAATGAATAATTACCCACTCCGTTAACCCCTTAATGACCGGGCATGTTTGTACCTTAATGACCAAGCCAGATTTGTCAAATCTGGTATGTGTGACTTTATCAGAGAATAACTCTGTGAAAGTTTTGAATATCCAAGTAATTCTGACATTGTTTTTTCGTCACATGTTGTACTTTATTTTAGTGGTAAAAGTAGACTGATACGATTTGCGGAAATTAGTAAAAAAATAGAAAAATGGAAGAAATTTTGTAAAAATTACCATTTTCCCCTATTTTTAACTGCAATATGTCACATATGTACACACATACTGTACAATTTTTTTAATTAAATATATATTTCTATCTCTCTTTACTCCATTTTGGCAGCACTTTTGAAAAAATAAAATAAATTTTCAGCAATTTAGAGGACTTACAAATTGAATAATAATTTTATAAATTTTGAAGTACATTTTGTTTTCCGGCACCAAGCCAGGTTTTCAGAGGCTCATAGGTCTCAGAGTGATGGAAACCCCCACAAATGACCCTATTTAGAAAACTAGACCCCTTAAGGTATTTACCTAAGGGTATAGTAAGTATTTTGACGCCACAGTTTTTTGCTAAATTTAATACATAGCAGGTGAAAAAAAAAATAATTTCACTTTTTTTCATAAAAGTATCAGTTTGAAGACCAATTTCTTTGTAAAGCGACCATGAGAATGAAGAAACACACCACAAAATCTATCACCCTCTTTCTCCTGTTTTCAAAAATGCCCCCATTGTGACCCTAATGCGCTGCCTGGACACACGGCAGGACCCAAAATGAAGGGAGCACCCGGAGGCTTTCAGGACTCATATTTTGCTTGAAAATGTTTTAGGCCCCACTGTACATTTGGAGAGGCTTTGAGCTGCCAGAACGATAGAAACTCCCCATAAACGACCCCATTTAGAAAACTAGACCCCATAAGGTATTTATTTAGGGGTATAGTAATTATTTTGACCCCACAGTTCTTTGCTAAATTTAATGCATATCAGGTGAAAAAAATAATAATTTCACTTTTTTCATAAAAGTATTTGTTTGAAGACCGATTTCTTTGTAAAGCGACCATGAAAATGAAGAAACACACCCCAAAATCTATCACCCTCTTTCTCCTGTTTTCAAAAATACCCACATTGTTGCCCTAATGCGTTGTTTGGACACACGGCAGGGCCCCAAAGGAAGGGAACACCCGGAGGCTTTCAGGACTCATATTTTGCTTGAAAATGTTTTAGGCCCCAATGTACATTTGGAGAGGCTTTGAGCTGCCAGAACGATAGAAACTCCCCATAAACGACCCCATTTCGAAAACTAGACCCCTTAAGGTATTTATCTAGGGGTATAGTTAGCATTTTGACCACACAGGTTTTTCGCTAAATATATTGAAATTAGTCTGTAAGAATTAAAATGTACTTTTTTTCTGAAACAACATAGAAATTTTTATTATTTACAAGGAATAACGAAGAAAATGCACCCCATCATTTGTAAAGCAATGTCTCCCGATTACGACAATACCCCATATGTGGTAAAAAACTGCTGTTTGGACCCACAGCAGGGCTCAGAAGGGAAGGAGCGCCATTTGGATTTATGATTTTGCTGGAATGGTTTTCGGTGCCATGTCGCATTTGCAATGCACTGGAGGGACCAAAACAGTGGAAACCCACCAAAAGTGACCCCATTTTGGAAAAACCTTCAAGGAATTTTTCTAGGGGTATAGTGAGCATTTAGACCCCACGGGTCTTTTGCAGAGTTTATTAGAATTAGGGCGCGAAAATTAACATCAAAATTTTTTCCACTAAAATGTTGCATTTTCTCATTTTCACAAGGGATAAAGGAGGAAAAAAACAACCATTTTTTTATAAAGCAATTTCTCCCGAGTACGGAAATACCCCACATGTGGTCATACGTTTTTTCATTAGAAATGAATTAACCCTTTCAGGACTGATCCATTTTTTGCTTTCATATTTTAGATTTTCACTCCCCGCTTTCCAAGAGCCATAACTTTTTTATTTTTCCATCAATAGAGTGGTGTGAAGGCTTATTTGTTGCGGGACAATCTGTAGTTTTCATTGGTACCATTTTGGGGTACATGCGATTTTTTTTTGATCACTTTTTATTCAATTTTTTTTGCAATCCTGAGCAAAAAACAGGAATTCTGACACCGTTTTTTTAGGGTTTTTTTTTGCGGCGCTCACCGTACGCAATAAATGACATTTTTAATTTATTCTGCGGGTTGGTACGATTACGGCGATACCATATGTATATAGGTTTGGTCCTTTTTTTTAGCGTTTGCGCAATAAAATGACTTATTTATAAAAAAAAAAAATTCTGTGTCACCATATTCTGAGAGCCATAATTTTTTAATTTTTTAGTCAAAAAAGCTGTGTAAGGGCTTGTTTTTTGCGGGACGGATAGAAGTTTTTATTGGTACTATTTTCGGGTACATGCGACTTTTTGATCACTTTTTATTCTTTATTTAGGGAGCGGTGGTGACCCAAAAAATTGCGATTCTGTCGTAGTTTTTTATTGATTTTTTTTGGGGTGTTCATCGTGCGGGAAAAATAACATTATAGTTTTATAGTTGGGTTCGTTACGAACGCGGTGATACCAGATATGTGTACTTTTTTAACATTTTTTTTCTATAATAAAAGTCTTATTATAGGAAAAAAAGCATTTAGTGTTTATAGAACTTATAACTTTTATTTTTACACTTTTTTTAAAACATTTTTATTACTTTTTTTTACTTTTTTAACTTTTTAACTTTTTTAACTACTTTTTAACGTAGTGTAATGTACTCTAACTGTCATTGTGACGTGACTGTCACACTGACAGGAAGCAGAGGAGGAACGGCCAGAGGCTTCCGTGCATTGCAACCCGGAGGTCATTATCTGACCTCCGATTGCCGTGACAAGCATCGGTAGCCCCCACGATCACTTCGTGGGGGCTGCTGATGTGCTTCAAACCACTTAAATGCGGCAACGGCAATCCATCGCCGCACTTAAGGGGTTAACTGCCGAAATCAGCGGCGATGGTCCGCTGTCCGGCGAGACTGATGTCTCAGCTGTCTAGGACAGCTGTCAGCGCGGGTCTGTCACTCTGTGTTTACACAGAGTGACAGTTTGAAATGCGGACGAAAATGTACGTCATGGTGCGGGAACTAGCAGCCGACCATGACGTACATTTTCGTCCTTGGTCGTTAAGGGGTTAAAGAATATCCTCTCTGGTGGGTGGAGGAAGAAAATTTTCTGAAAGGAGTGCCCTGGTCTGCAAATTCTCAGATAGTAATTACCACAGACACCAGTCTCTACGTTTTGGGTGCTAGTTTAAAAAAGTCTAGTTATGGGGACTTTTAGGGGACAACATTTTAAATCTTCCCATTTCAGGGAATTTAACGCAGTGCGGGAAGCACTCGGTCTTGGAACTCGAGTACCGGGAAAAAAAGTGTCAGAATTCTCTAACTACTGCACCACAATTGCTTATTTGAACAAACCAGGAGGCACGTGAATCAAGACCCTCTTGTCATACACACAGATTTTCAGCAGGGCAGAGGCAGAGATTAATTCCATCACTGCAGTAAAACTCAGAGGCACAGAAAATCACCTTGCGGACTTCTTGAGCAGACAGATCCTCCTCTGAGGAGAATGGTGTCTAAAGAATAGTCTTTCTTCATATTACACAGAGATGGAGTTGGCCATAAGTAGACTTATTAGCCGAAAGGAAATTAGAACATTTGTTCCTATACTTCCAAAAACCTTAAATGTGGGTCTATTTGCTTTTGTTTTTTAACCCCCCCCCCCCCTCCTTTGGAAAAGCAATCTCCTCTATGCTTTTCCACCTTTTCCGCTCATCCCGAAAGTACTGAGAAAAATCTGGGAGGAAGGAGTCAGTCATTCTAATAACCCCATATTGTCCAAAGAGTTCCTGGTTCCCTCTGCTCCTTCAATGGTCTCAAACTACTCCTTGGAGTCTTCCACAAGTAAAGGGCTTTCGGTTCAAGGGTGCAGTATCGCACCCCAAAGTGATACATCTGCGGCTGACAGCTTGTCAGATTTTGAAAGGCAGATCCTGAAAGGGAAAGGATCCTCAGACAAAGTAATACTATGCTGTGGAGTAGAAAACCAATGACTTCAAGTATGGATGCTGTTTTGACATTTACTGAAAGATCATCTTCTGCCTGACCAACTACTTTTCAGTTTCAGGACGATATTACAACAACCTGGATCTTTTGCATTCAGGCCTAGACCTTGGCCTTAAAACTAGCACCCTAAAAGTCCATGTGGCAGCCCTCAGTGCCTTCTTCCACTCTTTTAAAATCAGTTAAAGGATTTTCCAGAGTTATTAAAACATTGGCCATGGTAGGATTGAAGCATTAATAAGAAAATAAAATGCAATTATTCGCCTCCGAGATCTCCGGCGTTCCACTGGCATGTTTCGCCGAGATTGTGTCCTCAGGGGTACAATGGGGCAATGTACGCCTGAGGAAACCATTTTGGGGGGGCTTTGTTGAATGTTTTTAACATACCATCAGCTCAGAATCAATTCTGGGATAGTGGTCTGCAGACGCTTTCCTCCAGTGTAAACCGCATATTCTACTGCTGTTAGCAGGGACTGGTCATTACTTCTATATGAGTGATAAACTTGCTGGGCTAATGGGTTGTTTTTAAAATATAGGCTATGTGCCTTTTAACCCCTTTAGGACACAGACTGTTTTGGTCTTGTGGACACAGCCGATTTTTATTTTTTTTATTTAAAATCTGACATGATGCTTTGTGGTAATAACACTAAAATGCTTTTACCTATCCAAGCGATTCTGAGATTGTTTTCTTGAGACATTTTGTACTTTATGTTAGTGAAAGAAAATTTAGAGAAAAATGTATCTACTTGTAAAACGGATAGTAATACCGCACAAAATAGTTACTATTTCACATATCCCATATGTCTACTTTGTTTGCATCTGTTTTTTTTAATGTCCTTTTTATTTTTCTAGGACTTTACAAGGCTTAGAACTTTAGCAGCAATTTCTCCCGTTTTTCAAGAAAATTTCAAAAGGCTATTTTCTTCAGGCACCAGTTCTGAAGTGGCTTTGAGGGCCTTATATATTAGAAAGTCCCCATGAATCACCCCATTTTGAACCCCTCAAAGTATTCAAAACCGCATTCAGAAAGTATCTTAACCCTTTAGGCGTTTCACAGGAATTAAATCAAAGTAGAGATAAAATATACAAATGTAATTTTTTTTTGCCGAAATTCATTTGTAATTAAAAAAATAAAAATAATTTGTAAAACAGAAGGTCTTACCAGAGAAACACAACTCAATGTTTATTGCCCAGATTCTGCCGTTTTTAGAAATATCATACGTGGCCCTAATGTGGTAATGGACTGAAGCACAGGCCTCAGAAGCAAAGGAGCACCTAGTGGATTTTGGGGCCTCCTTTTTTTTATTAATATATTTTAGGCACTGTTAGGTTTGAAGAGGTCTTGTGGTGCCTAAACAGTCGAACCCCCCCCCCCCAAGTGTCCCCATTTTGGAAACTACACCCCTAAAGGAGTTTTTCTAGGGGTATAGTTAGCATTTTGACCCCACAGGATTTTTTCAGAATTTAGTGGAATTGGGTCGTGAAGATTAAAATCTACTTTTTTTCTGCTAAAACATAGAATTTTTTTTTATTTTTACATGGAATAAAGGAGAGAAAAAAGCACCCCAAAATTTGTAAAGAAATTTCTCCCGATTACGGCAATAACCCATGTGTGGTAATAAACTGCTGTTTGGATGCATGGCAGGGCTCAGAAGGGAAGGAGCGCCTTTTGGATTTTGGAGTGCAAATTTTGCTGAAATAGCTTAACGTCTTTGGCCGTGGTCTGTCGTTCTAACTTACCCCTCGACGACCACGGCCATGGACGTCCTGCTGCTGTGCTGCGTCGTCCCCCTGTGAGGTGCTGTCACTTACTTCCGGGTATCGAGCCTGTCTCCCGGAGGGTGCGCGCACACATGAAAATAAGCATCAACTCATGAATTCCTGGACTATAAGGTCACCGCCCTTCTTATCTTCGCCTGAGCGTTGTTGTTGTTTCCCAAAGTCTGTCTTGCAAATAGTCTCCTAAGTGTCTTCCAGCTTCCCAGTGTTCCCCGTACCTGTATCCTGTTTCCCGTGCTATCCAGTACCATCTTGGTCTATTGCCATGCTGAGCTGTTGTCATGTTTTGCTGCATCTCCACGCCTGACGTCTACCTGCTGCCTGGTTCCAGCCGAGCCAGCCTTGCTACTGTCTACATTACCTCAGGTACCCTTTCTGGACTTTAGACTCTGTACCATACCTGTTTGGCCAGCTGCCATCCCGCTAAGCGGTACGGCCAAGTGGGTCCACACCCGCTTCGTGACAGTACGCTCAGGCCATGGACTCCGCTGGTCAATTCAAGGGCATGTCACCCTCCCAAGCCATGCAAGCGGACCTGTAGGATCTCCGAGCAAGACAGGATCAACTTCTTGTGGCAGTGGACTCCATGGCACAGCAGCTTCAGGCGTAGCTGCTTCCTTTCCTGCCTCTATATAAGCTCCTCCGACCGACTCTCCTGCTACACCTCCTGGCGGTTCCGGTTCGGATCCCCGATTCTCGCTGCCATTACCTTCTATGTTCCATGGAGACGCAAGTACGTGCAGGGGATTTCTGAACCAATGCTACATCCATTTTACCCTGCACGCCCAAGCATTTCCGTCGGACGGAACCAAGATCGCCTTCATCGTGTCTCTACTTGCTGGCAAGGCCATGGTATGGGCGAACCCAATATGGGAACATCAGGGACCCGAGACTCAAGACTTCCAGGTTCGTGCGGTTGTTCCGTACTGTTTTTGAGGAGCCAGGACGAGTCTCGTTGGCAGCCACTGCTATCTTCAACCTTCGCCAAGAGGACATGGAACAATAAGGCCTTGGTAGCATCCTTCTGGCATGGCCTATCGCCCAAGATTAAGGACGAACTTGCTGCCCGAGACCTACCACCTGCCTTGGACGACCTGATTCTGCTGGCTACTGGTGTAGATATAAGGCTCAGGGAGAGATCTCATGAGGTGCAACAGGAGAGACGGCTTCCTAGATTAGCACCCAACTTCCAGCAACCCCTCTTGTCTTCATCTACTGCTACGGCCGAGGTTCCGATGCAGGTGGATCGCCTAAAATTGTCTGTACAAGAGAAGCAGCGCAGGCAAACCTCTGGACTCTGTCTATATTGCGGCCTCACAGCCCATGTCGTGCGTCTGTGTCCACAAAAGCCAAAAACCCCAACGCCTAGGTTTGGTTGGAGAGACAATCCTGGGTGCTACTGCATTTAATTATGAACTCTCTTCCAAACTGTTTATTGCCATGACCATCGTCGCTGGCGAGAAGCCCTATCCGGTTTCTGCCTACCTGGACTGTCCGTCTGGAAAGGACGTTGATCGTTGCCTCGGTAGATGGACTGCATTTGCCTGACCCAGTTTTGTCTGTGACCAAGCCATTGAGACTTCAAGTGGGAGCTCTTCACACTGAGCTCATCTCCCTGTTTGTTCTGCCTAAGGTCGTCAACCCCCGTGCTGCTGGGTTTGCCTTGGCTCCGTTTGCACGCCCCAGTCCTGGATTGGAACTCTGGAGAGATTCTCCAGTGGGGTCCCAAGTGTCTCGACCTCTGTCTGGGTCAAGTCCATCCACCGCAGTCTTCTCCGCATCAGTCATTGGCAGGATTGCCTCCTTGTTACTCCCAGTTTGCGGATGTAATCGACAAGAAGGAAGCAGAGACCTTGCCGCCTCATCGAGTATATGATTGTCCGATCGACTTGGTTCCTGATTCATCTCCTGTGGCTTCTATTCCAAACTGTTTTCTTCCGCAGAGCGCAGCTACTCGATTGGGGATCGGGTGTTACTGGCCATCTAGCTTGCCCTGAGTGGAGACACCTACTGGAAGGCGCAGTCCACTCTATCCTGGTCTTCACGGATCACAAGAATCTGACCTATTTACAGACGGCTCAACAGATGGTCGTTGTTCTTTCCTCGGTTCCGGTTCGAACTCCACTACCGCCCTGCCGACAAGAATGTGAGGGCTGATGCCTTGTCTAGGTCTTTCGAAACAGAGGACACTGTGGAGTCCCCACAGAATATTATTGTTCCTTCCTGCATCTTCTCTGTGAACCCTCTGCAGGTTAACAACATTCCTCCAGGAAGAACTTTTGTACGTCTGGCAGACAGAGGAAGAATCCTTCGCTGAGGTCACCGTTCCAAGCTGGCAGGTCACGCGGGTACTCGTAAGACCCAAGACCTAATCGCCCATCAGTTCTGGTGGCCCACGCTGCCCAAAGACGTCATGTACTTCGTCTCCTCATGTACGGTATGCGCATCAAATAAAGTTGCCCACTCCAGACCAGCTGGTTTGCTCCAACCACTGCCTGTTCCCGATGCCCCCTGGCAGCATGTTGCAATGGACTTTGTCACGGATCTCCCTCTCTCTGCGGGTTGCAGTGTGATCTGGGTGGTGGTGGATCAATTCTCTAAAATGGCTCATTTTGTTCCCCTGACTGGCCTGCCTTCTGCTGTTCGACTGGCTGACCTCTTCATACAACACATCTTTTGTCTGCACGGCTTGCCTCTGCATATTGTTTCGGATCGAGGGGTCCAGTTCACTTCGAGGTTTTGGAGAGCACTCTCCGGTCTCCTCGGTGTAAAGTTGGACTTCTCTTCGGCCTATCATGGGCAAGTCGAGAGGATTAACCAAATTATTGAGAACTATCTGAAGCACTTTGTTTCCAGACGACATGATGACTGGGTGCAGCTGCTCTTGTGGGCAGAATTCTCCTATAATAACCATACTAGTGAGTCCACCACCTCCAGCCCGTTCTTCATAGTCTACGGCCAACATCCTCGAATACCTCTTCCTGTCTCTACTATGTCCCAGGTGCCTGCAGCTGACTCGACCCTCAGGGACTTTCTGCAAATATGGCAACAGACCCGATCTTCTATTCTGCTGGCAGTTGACCGCATGAAGAAAAAAAGACTGGATCCTCCTCAGTTTCTTCCAGGTACGAGGGTCTGGTTGTCCTCAAAGAATATCCGGCTGAGGTTGCCGTCCTGCAAATTTGCTCCCAGGTTCCTCGGACCCTTCAGAGATCCTGCTACAACTTCAGAGATCCTGCTGTCATGCCAACCATCAGCAAAACCCAACCATCGGCAAACCCCACTATTTCATTGTGGGATCCGCCGATGTGCTAGAAACCCCTAAAATGTGGCAATCACAAACTGATCGATGCATTCAAGGGGTTATTTGCCGAAAATTAGCAGCAAAGGACCGCTGGCCGGCAAGAGTGGAGTGTCAGCTGTCGGAGACAGCTGACCTCCCGGTGCACCCTTGCGCCGACAGGGTGCCCCGGGCACTACTCCGTAAATATACGTCCTCGTGCGGGACGTAACCTCCCGCGATGATGTATAGTTACTGACTGTTGCACCTAGAGGTTTATAAAGGTTGTTTTCATTATTAGGAATAATGTGAATACAATTCAAAACCTTCGGTTAGTAGTGTGGGAAAAATAGGGTTAGTTTCCCTTCTATAGGCAAATTGTGTTTTGTCCTAAAATTTACCTGCCACCTACTAGGGCAAATATTTTTAGTTTTTCTATATTTTTTGTTTATTGTATTATAGGTCTTTTTCAAAGAGACACACGCTGGGCACAACATGTATGTTGCCACATGCAGCCCTCCCCCTTGTATGTTGCCACATGCAGCCCTCCCCCTGTATGTTGCCACATGCAGCCCTCCCCCCTGTATGTTGCCACATGCAGCCCTCCCCCCTGTATATTGCCACATGCATCCCTCCCCCCTGTATATTGCCACATGCATCCCTCCCCCCCTGTATATTGCCACATGCATCCCTCCCCCCCCTGTATGTTGCCACACGCAGCCCTTCCCCTGTATGTTGCCACACGCAGCCCTTCCCCTGTATGTTGCCACACCGCGTCCCTCCCTCCACCTGTATGTTGCCACACCGCGTTCCCCCCCTGTATGTTGCCACACCGCGTCCGACCCCCTGTATGTTGCCACATTGCGTCTGTCCCTCCTGTATGTTGCCACACAGCACTCCCCCGCTAAAAAATGAAAAATATATTGTACTCTCTTTGCCCCGGGCTGGACGCATGCGCAGACCGGCGGGATTCAGTACGTCATCACGCTGGCCTGTGCAGGTAGTCTTCCTAGCGCCTTATAGGCTTTAGGCCTAACGTGGCTTGGAGCCTATAGTATTCATTTGTATCTGAGTCCTGAGAACTCCGATACAAGTAAATGGGGTTGTCGCTAGCACTGGGGCCCCCTCTGGTGCTATGGGGACCATGCGGTTTGGATGACCATGGGGCCCCTGGGAGCCTTGGGCCCCAGGCGGCCACTCCAACCGACCTAATGATGATCCCCCACTGGTTATAACTTTTTTTTTCCGTTGACATAGGCGTATAGGGGCTTGTTTTTTGCGGGACGAGTTGTGTTCTTCAATGGCACCATTTTTTTGTGCATATATTATATTGACTTAACTTTTATTAACTTTTTTTTTCTTTGGTTGGGGAATTGAAGAAAAGCGCTATTCCTGTGTTGTTTTTCACGTTTTAATCTAATTCAATCTACATTAGGGCTGTATGGCACAATCTACAGGGGGCAGGGCAGGGGGCATAGTCAAAAGCTGCTATGGGGCCAAGTCTTTCCTATTTATGCTCACGGACAGATATACAGTAAGTCATGTATTCAGTCACTGTGTTTCCTACAGATGGATCCAGTAGGAGAAACCCACCAGAGAGATGTCCCAGTCCTCTGTATTCCCAGGACTGTCCAGAGGAAAATCACAATGTCCCAGAGAATCATCAGGTAGATGGCGCTAGAGTCTCATCAAAATATAACTATAAAGAAATTAACCCAAGGTTAATTTTACATTTTTTTTTTTTTCCTGTGTGTTTAGGTTCAAAATGTGATTGATATTAAGGTTGAGGTTAAAGAAGAAGCCAAAAAGGAGACGGATTTAACGGCTGATCAGCAGTGTAAGGAGAGGGAGACTTTCATTAGTTGTAAAAGAAAAACTTATTTTAGTCACCTAGATACTACTCCCATCATCTCATCATCACATGTAAACAATCTATTCCTTCACAGTGTGTTTCCTACAGATGGATCCAGTAAAATAAATCTACCAGAGAGATGTCCAAGTCCTCCTGTATTCCCAGGACTGTCCAGAGGAAAATCACAATGTCCCAGTGAATCATCAGGTAGATGAAGCTGAGCCCCATACCAGATCTATATAGGGGTGTGTGGAGCTTTTTGGTCCTGTGGTCATAGATGTGGTCATAGATTTTGGTGGTGTCTTATGTCCTGTTAGATTCTTCGTACTCTCTGCTGTATTGTACTGAATTATTACATATGTAAAATCAGGGGGAAGATCTGACTAATATTAAAGTGGAGGATGAAGAAGAAGAGTCGGTGAGGGGCGATCAACCATGTAAGAATGAAGTGGAGGAGGAAATTCCAGGAGGTGTTACCACAGGTAAGTAATAATGAATTTAGTAAGTTCGGAGGTTTCTTAAAGAGGCTCTGTCACCACATTATAAGTGCCCTATCTCCTACATAAGGAGATCGGCGCTATAATGTAGGTGACAGTAATGCTTTTTATTTTAAAAAACGATCTATTTTTACCTCTTTATTAGCGATTTTAGATTTATGCTAATGAGTTGCTTAATGCCCAAGTGGGCGTATTTTTACTTTAGACCAAGTGGGCGTTGTACAGGGGAGTGTATGACGCTGACCAATCAGGCTCATGCACTCCTCTCCATTAATTTACTCGGCGCATAGGGATCCTGCTAGATCCTTATGTGCTGTCTTATACTAACACATTAACAATACTGAAGTGTTTAGACAGTGAATAGACATTCCACGGGATGTCTATTCACAATCTCTGCACTTCGTTACTGTTTCTATGGTAGTTACAGCAGAGGAAGCGTGATCTCGTTGTAACCTGTCATTTACAGCGAGATCTCGCGAGATCACGCTTCCTCTGCTGTAACTACCACAGACAGAGTAACGAAGTGCAGAGATTGTGAATAGACATCCCGTGGAATGTCTATTCACTGTCTAAACACTTCAGTATTGTTAATGTGTTAGTATAAGACACCACATAGTGATCTAAAGGATCCCTATGCGCTGAGTAAATAAATGGAGAGGAGTGCATGAGGCTGATTGTTCAGTGTCATACACTCCCCTGTACAACGCCCACTTGGTCTAAAGTAAAAATACGCCCACTTGGGCATTAAGCAACTCATTAGCATAAATCTAAAATCAAGTGGTAAAAATAGATCGTTTTTTTAAATAAAAAGCATTACTGTCACCTACATTATAGCGCCGATCTCCTTATGTAGGAGATAGGGCACTTATAATGTGGTGACAGAGCCTGTTTAAGGTGAGGTTCCTCCATAGTTTTTCATTACAGTAACATGACAGTGCAGGACCTGAGGGAGCTGTGACTGCACATAGAAGTTCTCTACAAGGTGTTCTATGAATCCGGTCATGCACTAGGCTTGGCATCAGTTTTTGGGGGGCACCAGCTGCAATTAACATCTGCACTAAGAGCCAGGATCAGAGAAAACTCAATTTATCCACTTCAGCACCTCCATCAATGTTGATAGGGGGGCTCGCTTTGACACTTCCAGCCTTTACACTAAGGCCTTATTCACACGAATGTGTTAAACGGCCGTTGAAACAACGGCCGTCACACGGACCTATATAATTCAATTGTAATTGTATAAACTCCTAATGCATAGTAGTGACAGGCTAGGCAATGTCCCAATGAGACACCCTCCCTCTTTTAGTACAAAGGCAACTCCATAGTAGATTTTTAAACAAAGAAAAAGCGCAGTACGAAGCCGTGTGTATATATAAAAAAAATTATTTTTTTTTATTAATTACAAAATTAACACAAACATTTAAAAAGGTACACAATGAAATAGAAAGACTCTATAGTGTTACATAATACAAGGAACCAGACTATCCATGTATATACAGCAATAAGGTTTTGCACTGCGGTGTTAAGAGATAGCGGTTGCTCTAAAACACAGAGCGATTTATTGTTTTGTTTTTTTATTGTCTTTCAAGGGGGGGTAAAACATCTCACCCTTTAATTTTCTCCATCCAGGTTGGGTGTTTAACCCCTTCCCGCATCGGCCATTTTTAAGATGTAGTTTTTAGTGCTACCATTTTGGGGCACATGCGAGGTTTTGATCACTTTTTATTTCATTTTTATGTGGAAGATGAGGTGACCAAAAAATAGCGATTCTGCCGTTTTAATTTTTTTTTTTTTACGGCGTACACCGTGTGGGTTAAATATATATTTCAATAGTTCAGACTTTTTACGGACGCGGCGATACCAATTATGTGTATTAATTTTTTTACAATGCTTCAGGAGGGAAATGGGAAAAGGTTGTTTTTTTTAACTTTTAATAGTTATTTTTTTTTATATACAAAAAAAATAATTTCACCGCTTTTTACTTTTTTTCTTTTCTTTTATTAGTCCTCCGTAAGGGACTTGAATCATAGGGGGAAAAGGGGTAGGGTTAGCGACTTGAACCAGCGATCGTTGGATAGTTTGCACGAGAGGCAGGGCTTAATAGGACCATAAAGATGGCAGACCTGGGAGCCTTCATTAGGCCCCTAGGCTGCCATAGCAACCATTGCCACCCCGCGATCGCCCCCCTCTTTCTAACTCTTTAAATGCCACAATCACTATTGACCGCATTTAATGGGTTAAACATTACTGTGATGTGTCGGCTGTAACATACAGCCGACATCCGCATTATATGGAGCGGGCTCAGCCCGTGAGCCCGCTCCATACTCCTCCCTACCCGACTATGACATAGCCAGACATCAAATATCGGGAAAGGGTTAAAGTATGAAAATTGAGTTACAAAACAAATTGAGGTTCCCCAATTGCAAAAAATGTACTGGATTCCCACTGATGGATATCAAATGGCAAGGAGTGTGTGATGAAGTCATCTCTGCGATCAGTAATGAAACAGATATGTATGTAAATTTATCTTTAAAGAGTGTGCGACAGGTGTCGTTCTGGTCTCAATAGTTGTGGCAATAAGCCAGCAGGCAACAATGTAGTTGTAACGTCTAGGGCCACGGTCCGTCGTTCTGCCTTAAACCTTGACGGCCTTGGCCATGGACATCTTACCTCTGTGCGGCATCGGCACTCACTTCCGGACTTCGAGACTGTCTATGGCGGGCGCGCGCGCGCCCGCGCGTGCACGGTCTTAAAGGGCCAGTGCGCACATTTTGCAGGAAGTCTGCAATCTAGCCCAGGATGCCCTCAGCTATAAAAAGGGCTCTGCCCTCTTGCTCTTTGCCAGAGCGTTGTTTGTTACCCATAGTTTGTCGTGCTAATGGTCTACCAGTGTCTTCCAGTTTCCCAGTGTACCCTGTTCCTGTATCCCGTATCCTGTTTCCGTGCTACCCAGTTCTAGTGCCATGCTGTGCTACAGTCTCGCTTGATTTGCTACGCCTTTCCTGACGTCTTCCCGCCGCCTGGTCCTGGACGTGCCTCCCCCGCTACTGCCTACGAGTGCCTCAGGTATCCTCGCTGAACTATTTGAACTCTGTACTTACCTGCTACGCGGTACCGCCCAGTGGGTCCACACCCCGCCCTGTGACAGTACGCTCTGGCCATGGACTCCGCTGGTCAATTCAAGGGCTTGGCACCCTCCCAAGCCATGCAGGCGGACCTGCTGGCTCTCTGAGCTAGGCAGGATCAGCTCCTTGTGGCAGTGGACTCTATGGCGCAGCAGCTAGGGACGCTAGTTGCTTCTCTTTCTGCCTCTATGCAAGTCCTTCAAGCCGATCCTCCTGGCAGTTCCTGTCCGGATCCTCGGTTCTCGCTGCCTTTGCCCTCTCGGTTCGATGGAGGCGCCAATGCTTGTCGGGGGTTTCTGAACCAATGGCACATTAATTTTACCCTGCACTCTCGATCATTTCCGTCGGACGGAGCCAAGATCACATTTATCATATGCCTCCTGACTGGCAAGGCCCTGGCATGGGCTAATCCTATCTGGGAACGTCAGGGACCCGAGACCCAAGATTTCCAGGGGTTCGTGCGAGTATTCCGAACTGTTTTTGAGGAGCCTGGGCGAGTCTCATCGGCAGCCACTGCCATCTTCAACCTTCCCCAAAAGGACACCTCCGTGGGCGAGTATACGATCCAGTTCCGGACTATGGCAGGAGAGCTATCCTGGAACAATGAAGCCTTGGTGGCATCCTATTGTCATAGCCTGTCGTCCGAGATCAAGGATGAACTGGCCGCTCGAGACCTGCCTCCTGCCTTGGACGACTTGATTCTGCTTGCCACTCAGATAGACATAAGGCTGAGGGAGAGATCTCACGTGGTTCGTCAGGAGTGTCGGCTCTCTAGACTGGTGGCCAACTTCCAGCAACCCCTGTTGCCTGCTGCTATTGCTTTGCCCAAGGTCCCGATGCAAGTAGACAGACTAAAATTATCGATCCAGGAGAAACCGCGCAGGCGCACCTCTGGACTTTGCTTATATTGCGGCCTCGCTGGCCATTTTGTGCGTCTGTGCCAAAAAACCCCAGCGCCTAGGTTTGGTTGGAGAGACTACCCTGCGAGTCAACACATTGAATCAAGAACTCTCTTCCAAAATATTCATTCCCGTAACCATCATTGCTGGCCAGAGGTCCCATCCGGTCTCTGCCTATCTGGACTCCGGCTCTGCAGCCAACTTCATCTGCCAGGACCTTGTGGATCTCCTTCCGTTGCCTACTATCCCGCTTGAAAGGCTGTTGATCGTTGCCTCGGTGGATGGACTGCCATTGCCTGACTCAGTTGTGTCCGTAACCAAGCCGTTAAGACTCCAAGTGAGAGCCCTTCATGCTGAACTCATCTCTCTGTTCATCCTCTCCAAGGCCGTCAACCCCGTGCTGCTGGGTTTGCCTTGGCTCTGTCTGCACGCCCCCGTCCTGGAGTGGAACTCTGGAGAGGTCCTCCAGTGGGGCCCGAAGTGTCTTGACCGCTGTCTGGGCCATATCCAGTCGCCGCAGCCTGCCTCTCTTCAGTCTTTGACAGGGTTGCCTTCTTGTTTCTCCATGTTCTCCAATGTCTTCAACAAAAAGGAGGCTGAGACCTTGCCGCCACACAGGGCATATGACTGTCCGATCGACCTGGTTCATGAATCGTCTCCTCCTCGTGTGTACCCTCCCTCCTTGCCAGAGACCCAGTCCATGTCGGCCTACATTAAGGAGAACCTGGAGAGGGGTTTCATTCGTAAATCCTCACCCTCGGCCGGAGCGGATCTTTGTTAAGAAAAAAGATGGATCGCTACAGCCTTGCATTGACTACCGAGGCCTTAAACCAGATCACGGTGAAGAACAGGTACCCTCTGCCTTTGATTTCTGAACTGTTTGATCGCATACGGGGGGGGGGGTGAAAAATGTTTCTAAACTGGACCTGCGGGGGGCCTACAATCTGATTCGGATTCGTCGAGGTGACGAATGGAAGACTGCCTTTAATACTCGTGATGGGCACTACGAATACTTAGTTATGCCCTTCGGCCCGTGTAACGCCCCCGCAGTATTTCAAGAATTTGTCAATGACATTTTGCGTGATCTTCTTTATGTTTGTGTTGTGGTGTATCTCGATGACATTTTGATTTTTTCCCCAGATCCAGTAACTCATCAAAGTCATGTCCGCCAGGTGTTGCTCCGTCTAAGAGATAATCGCCTTTATGCCAAGCTTGAGAAGTGTGTATTTGAGAAGAAGTCTCTATCCTTCCTGGGCTATATTATCTCCGATCAGGGCCTCAAGATGGACCCCAGAAGGTAAAGGCTGTCCTGGAATAGCCACGCCCCCAAGGCTTAAGGGCCATACAACGCTTCCTAGGATTCGCCAACTTCTACCGACTGTTCATCCCCAACTTCTCATTTTGACTGCTCCTATCTCCACCCTCACTAAGAAGGGTATGAATGCCAAGATGTGGACTCCGGAGGCTGAAGCCGCATTTGAATCCTTAAAAAAAGCCTTCACGTCTGCCTCCATTCTACACCACCCTGATGTATCCCTACAGTTTTCGTTAGATTTGGACGCTTCCTCGGTTGGTGCTGGTGCACTGTTGTTCCAGAGAGGATCGAAAGGCAAGGTTGTGGTATGTGGCTACTATTCTAAGCTGTTTTCTTCTGCAGAACGCAACTATTTAATTGGGGACCGGGAGTTACTGGCCATCAAGCTGGCTCTGCAGGAGTGGAGACATCTACTGGAGGACGCAGTTCATCCTATCCTGATCTTCACGGATCACAAGAATTTGACCTACCTACAGACGGCCCAGCGGTTGAATCCTCGTCAAGCCAGGTGGTCGTTGTTCTTTGCTCGGTTCCGGTTCGAACTCCACTACCGACCTGCCGAAAAGAATGTGAGGGCCGACGCCTTGTCTAGATCTTTTGAAACCGAGGACGCCATGGAATCTCCACAGAATATTATTGACCCATCCTGCATCTTCTCTGTGAATCCCCTGCAAGTTAGAGACATTCCTCCGGGTAGGACTTTTGTACGTCTGGCTGACCGAGGAAGAATTATTCGCTGGGGTCACAGTTCTAAGCTGGCAGGTCACGCGGGTGCTCGTAAG
The DNA here is from genome assembly GCF_050947455.1 of Rhinoderma darwinii. Taxonomy (NCBI): domain Eukaryota; kingdom Metazoa; phylum Chordata; class Amphibia; order Anura; family Rhinodermatidae; genus Rhinoderma; species Rhinoderma darwinii. The sequence goes on from NC_134687.1 coordinate 630,299,720, forward strand.
ACCCAAGATCTAATCACCCGTCAGTTCTGGTGACCCATGCTACCCAAGGACGTTATGGACTTTTTCTCCTCATGCACGGTATGCGCAGCAAATAAAGTTGCTCACTCCAGACCTGCTAGCCTGCTCCAACTACTGCCTGTGCCCGTTGCCCCCTGGCAACATGTCGCTATGGACTTTGTCACGGATCTTCCTTCTTCTGCGAGTTGCAGTGTGATCTGGGTGGTGGTGGATCGATTTTCCAAGATGGCTCACTTCATTCCATTGACCGGCCTGCCGTCTGCTACGCGATTGGCTGACCTCTTCATACAACACATCTTCCGTCTGCACGGCTTGCCCCTGCATATTGTCTCGGACCGAGGGTTCCAGTTCACCTCAAAGTTTTGGAGAGCACTCTGCGGCCTCCTCGGTGTAAAATTGGACTTCTCTTCGGCCTATCATCCCCAGTCCATTGGGCAAGTCGAGAGAGTTAACCAGATTATGGAGAACTATCTACGTCACTTTGTTTCCAGGCGCTATGATGATTGGGTGCAGTTGCTCCCGTGGGCAGAGTTCTCTTATAACAACCACACCAGTGAGTCGACCACTTCCAGTCCATTCTTCATAGTCTATGTTCAGCATCCTCGTATACCTCTTCCTGTTTCTACTATGTCCCAGGTTCCTGCAGCTGACTCGACCTTCAGGGACTTTCTACAGATTTGGCAACAGACCCAATCTTCTATACTGTTGGTGGTGGACCGCATGAAGAGAAAGGCAGATACAAGAAGACGGGCGCCTCCGCAGTTCCTTCCAGGGACTAAAGTCTGGTTGTCTTCTAGGAATATGCGTCTGAAGGTGCCGTCATGCAAATTTGCCCCTAGGTTCCTCGGACCCTTCGAAATCTTGCTACAGATCAACCCGGTATCCTACAAGCTGCAGCTCCCCCCTACCTTTAGGATTCCTAACTCCTTCCATGTCTCCCTGCTGAAACCCGTGGTCCTGAACCGCTACTCCAGGACTCCTAGTGCCACAGTGGTCCCTGGCGGCTCATCGGGGACTTTCGAAGTTAAGGAGATTCCGGCTACCAAGAAGGTGGGAGGAAGGACATTTTATTTAGTGGATTGGAGCGTGTTCGGCCCAGAAGAGAGATCTTGGGAGCCAGATGAGAACATCGATGCTCCTGTCCTCGTGAGGAAGTTTCTCTCCCGCTCTGGTCCCAAGAAGAGGGAGCGTAAGAGGGGGGACACTGTAACGTCTATGGCCACGGTCCGTCGTTCTGCCTTAAACCTCGACGGCAGTGGCCATGAACATCTTACCTCTGTGCAGCGTTGTCCTCCTGTGAGGCGTCGGCACTCACTTCCGGACTTCGAGACTGTCTCCGGCAGACGCACGCGCCCGCACGTGCAAGGTCTTAAAGGGCCAGTGCGTGCATTTTTCAGGAAGTCTGCAATCTAGCCCATCCTGCCCTGGGCTATAAAAAGCGCTCCACCCTCTTTCTCTTTGCCAGAGCGTTGTTTGTTACCCATAGTTTGTCGTGCTAATGGTCTGCCAGTGTCTTCCAGTTTCCCAGTGTACCTTGTTCCTGTATCCCGTATCCTGTTTCCGTGATACCCAGTTCTAGTGCCATGCTGTTGCCGTGCTGTGCTACAGTCTCGCTTGATTTGCTATGCCTCTCCTGACGTCTTCCCGCCGCCTTGTCCTGGACGTGCCTGCCTCGCTACTGCCTACGATTGCCTCAGATAGCCTCGCTGAACTATTTGAACTCTGTACTTACCTGTTTGGGCAGCTGCCATCCCGCTACGCGGTACGGCCCAGTGGGTCCACACCCCGCCCCGTGACAGTAGTAGAGGGCGTTGAGAGTAAGTATGTCCACACGACCTATTTCCAGCCGTTTTCCGGGCCGTAAACACCCTGAAAAATGGCTAAAAATACAGAGGCTGAACGCCTCCAAACATCTGCCCATTGATTTCAAAGGGGAAAAAAACGTCACTCCGTTCCGACGTGGCGTTTTTTTACGCGGCCGTTTGAAAAAAACGCCTCCTAAAAAGTGCATGTCACTTCTTGAGCTGGTTTTCTTTGGGTCAGTAGAAATACTGCTCCAAAAAAGGGTCGTAAATAACGCATCAAAAAAAGCTTGATGCTTAAAAAAACGGCTGAAAAGCAGAGGCTGTTTTCCCTTGAAAACCTCTCCGTACTTTACAGACGTTTTTTGTTTAGGGGGTGAACATACCCTCAACCATGGAATTTTTGATCGTTCCTTTGGTAATAAGATTGGAACATTGTGGCTTGTTGACTGGTTGCAGTGAGAAGGAGCTACTGCCGTTAATTGTCGCTGCTCCCCGGGCACCACTACGCAGTCTGAGCTGACAGATTGCAGCGCCGACATTCCTTATCGCTCACTGTCACCACTGGTGTGTTTATTATGGCGGGCGGACAGGAGCTAAAAGACCTCTACCGCAGGGGGCTTCCCCACGCCCGGTTATCATTAAATTGCTCCATCATTATGGGATCGAGACGCCATTCTTAAAGCTGCCAGACAACGACTGGATATTGCCGTCAATGGCCAACGTATTGCTTTTAACCCGGATTTCTTGGCAGACGTTCATAAGAGAATGGCGCAGTTTCTGGATGTTAAGCGCCGATTTGAGATCCTTGGATATACCCTATGCGATACTTTACCTGGCCAGGCTTAGGGTTGCAGAATTGGATACTATGCATTTTTGCGAGTATCCTAAGGAGGCGGTTTGATGGTTGGATTAAAATGAACAGCGCCTACGTCAGGCGGAGAGGAGCTGACTGCATCTCAAAATAAGAATGTGCCCTTAGGACTCTCCTGAGTGTTTAAATGAAGTTTACAACAAACTACTTGCTCTTATGACCCGAGGAGCATATGTACCTTTTCAAGGGCAGGATTCCCGTTGCTTTGTTAGTAACTTTTTGATGTTCTCATGTCTGGTTCCAGGAAGGACTAGTGTCCTGCTTCGCTCTCTGTTTTTAGCGGACGCGGCTACGAAGTTATACAGTTATTTTTTTTTCCTTAGTGGGGTTTTTGGGAATATCTATGTGCAATGGATCTTCAAATAATATGGTTGCAATATGTTCGATTCTTTAATGTCAACTTTTATAATACTTAACGTGATGTAGAACTGATAACACAAAAAAAGTGCCTCAATAGAATAATTTGGTCAAACACCAAAGTCATAGTTTAAAAACATATGCAGAAAATCTGTGTTAAATGTCCCAAACATAAAATAGTTTTTATTGAGACATGCTAAAAATACAAAATACAGTTAATAGCATAAAAAATTGATTAAAATATAAGTCCTCACAGTAAAGAAAATACTGAGTGGGCTACCGGCCATAACATCTATACCATACAGAAGTACATTTTAAATAAACAGCCATGGTGAGTCACATAACAAAAATAAACAACTGTGAAATAGACCATCAGAATCGATAGACAGAACTGGCAAGGTAGCCAAAAAAATAATAGAATAGAAGTTGACAAACCATGCATATATACAATGGGGCAATGAGTAGCGATGTGCCAGGAGCCCACTTACGCCCGACGCGTTTTGCCACCAGGCATCGTCAGGGGAAAAGAACAAAGCCTGGTGGCGATACACGTTGTGTGTAAGTGGGCTTCTGGCACATCGCTACTCTTTATCCCATTGTATATCTGCATGGTCTGTGAACTTCTAATCTATTATTTTTTTGGCTACCTTGCCAGTTTTGTCTATCGATTCTGATAGTCTATTTCACAGTTGTTTATTTTTGTTATGTGACTCACCATGGCTGTTTATTTACAATGAACTTCTGTATGGTATGGATGTTATGGCCAGTAGACCACTCAGTATTTTCTTTACTGTGAGGACTTATATTTTAATCCATTTTTGATTCTATTAACTGTATTTTGTATAACATCCGGGAGAACACCAATTTTCCTGTCATTCCAGGTCACACGGTTCATTATCCGGTATTGATCTAGCTATGGGATCGCCCCTTGTCTTGCAATCCTTAATATCGATTGATTACAACTCTAGGGTTCTGTCTGACCATTCGGCCTTGGTATAGACACTCAAGACATCTTTAACCACCACGACCATGCAGCGTCTAGATACAGATAATTGATCATTCCCGAGTGGAATCTGCCTTGTTGGAATACTTCAGATATAATGAAAATACGCTATCATCCAATATACTGTGGGATGCACTTAAAGGATGTCTGAGAGGAACACTGATTCAAGCAGTAAGCAGAAGTAAGCTTAAAACTCGTCAATTTGATGAATTTTTTCAGCTGAGGGTTTAACAGTTGGAGCAACGTTTTATGGAACAGGGAAGTAGCAATATTTTATTAGAATGGCAGGTCGCACAAGATGCGTATACTAACCATAAAATCAAGCTGGCTACAACAAAACGGGCCTTTCCAACAACAAAAATACTATGATGAGGGGGAGAACGCTGGACATGTATTGGCACTTGTTGCTAGGGCACCGACTGGTCCTTCCTATGTGTCTGCTTTGCAAGATGAGGAAGGAGAGACCGTGTTTACTACCGCACAAATTTACCTTTATTTCGATCATTCTATGTCACTCTTTATGAATCTCGCTTGGTCTATAATAGGGAACAGGTCACATCGTACCTGGGGAATCTTAATCGCCCATCATTGTCTATGAGTGATAGGCATTATTTAAATCACCCACTCACGTTAGAGGAGGCGGTGGCTTCTTTTGGCAAATAATAAATCTCCAGGGGCTGACGGCATCCCAATAGAAGTTTATAAATGTTTGGTGGGATTTTACTTCCTAAATTATTGTCGGTCTTTCAAGGCGCTTTAATGGACGGGCATCTACCTCGAAGAATGTTGGAGGCCATTATAGTCGTTCTACCTAAACCTGGCAAGGACCCCCTTTTGCCAGACTCTTACCGGTCGATATCGCTGCTCACTACTGATATTAACATTTTGGCCGAAGTTTGTCTAAGGTCATTTCAACTATCGTTCACTCGGATCATTCGGGCTTTATGCCTGCCCGATCTGCAAATATCCGTAGATTGTACTTAAATATGCAAATCCTTATTGATAATTCTGGTGATAGAGTAGTGTGTTCCCTGGATGCCGCGCCGGCCTGTGATAGTGTGGAGTGGGTGTACCTATGGGAGGTTTTGAGAATATTCGGGGTAGGGGATAAATTTCTATCTTGGGTACAGCTGCTGTATGATGTCCTACAGCAAAAATAAGGGCTAATAGGTGCCTGACTGACTGTCACGTTGGGTATGGTCACAGGACAGGGTTGCCCCTTGTCTCCCCTACTCTTTGCGTTCACTACAGAACCCCTAGCAGCTGCTCTTCGGGCTCATCCTGATGTTACTGGTTTTCATCAGGGTGATGCAGAAGAAACAGTGGCGCTTTACGTGGATGATGCTCCCTTGTTCTTGGCCGATGCACGGAGATCTTTAACCCCTTCCCGCAATAGGACGGAACTGTACGTCGAGACCGCAATATCACGTACAGTCACGTCTGAGGTTAAACTGTCACCATGTCAAGTGACACGTTGACAGCGCCCTGATGACAACTTTCATGGACAGTTACCGAGCAGGACTCACGGCACATGACCAATCAGAATGGTCCCGTGCCGGCACAGCGCAGGAGGTCTGTTTTGCTGGCGTCACCGGGTCTGACAAGTTCATTTCTGTCAGAGAGCTGGTCGGAGACAGTTGCCTGTGTGAAGAAAGTGAAGAGTCATAAAAGACCCCAAAACACAGCGATCTGCCCCTTTTGTGCCCATTGACCAGTAATCACCACCTTTTGGTCATCAAATATATAATTTCAGTCACCCAAAGTGCGATGCTGTGATCTGTACCCAGCAATCACCTGTCGCAGTACCCGGTCGCCATCACCCTGCTGTGTCCCTAGATTGCCCACTGCCCGAGTTCCCTGTTAGGTAGCAATGTCACGTCTCATTAAGTTTTTCCCCTGGTAGGTAGGGTACCCTTAGTCATCGAATAACAGCAGGGTCGCTGGTCGCCAGTCTGTTCTCGTTGCTCCGTTAGGAATATCGGTGTTTATTGTTTGTTAAAAAAAAAAAAAAAAAAAACACATTCGTTTTTAGTTTAGTAGTTGCAATTTGGGTGCAGCATTTAGTATAATATTCTAAAAATCCCCCAATATGGCCAAAAGAGTCTTCACAGCCGAGGAAGCATATCAAATTATGTGCTCCGATACGGACAGCTGCATCAAGTGACTCCGAGTCTGCACCCCCCGTCCCCGTCCACACAGAAGAGCCGAAGGTCCTGCTCTGCCTGAGCTGACATGGGTACCTGCGGCATAATTATACCCCCCAGGTGCCTGAATTTACAGCCCCCTGAGGCATTCAATTTGATAGTACGGGGTTCAGCCCCATAGATTATTTGAAACTTTTCTTTTCAGACACTCTTTCAAATTTAATACTCCAGCAGATTAACATATATGCAGGTGAGTTCATATCCCAGAAGCCCGACTCATTTTATGCGAGAGGCCACAATTGGACCCCCACAAACGCAGTGGAATTAGGGAACTTTTGGGGCCTATTTTTACGTTTTGGTCTTGTTAAAAAGCCCTGTATTAAAGACTATTGGTCCCCTGATATTTTATATATATATATATATATATATATATATATATTATATTTGAAGTTATCCTGAAGTTCCTGCACTACAACGACAACAGTCACTGCCCACCCGCACAAGAACCTAATTTTGATAGGCTCTATAAAATTAGACCATTAATTTCCCACTACTGCCAAAGTTTTTCCCAAGTTTATAACACCCAACAAAACATTGCAGTGGATGAATCATTAGTAAGCTTCAAGGGTAGACTGCATTTCAGGCAGTATCTACCCAATAAAAGAGCCCGGTACAGCATAAAAATTTACACATTATGTGAAAGTGCCACCGGTTACACCTACTCTTTCAGAGTTTATGAGGGGAAAGACTCCCATATAGATCCCCCAGAATGCCCTCCCTTCCTAAGGATTAGTGGAAAGATCGTATGGGATCTTGTTCATCCTTTGCTTGGCAGAGGATATCCTCTATATCTGGACAACTTTTACAATAGTGTCCCATTGCTAAAAGTTCTCTCGTCCAGATCCACCTTGGCATACGGACCAATCCGCAAAAATCAGAAGGGCCTCCCCAAAACTTTGCTGGGTCAGACACTAAAATTAGGAGAGAGCAGAGCTGTCTGCAGCGACTATCTGCTGCTCCTGAAATATAAGGATAAAAGGAACGTACTTATACTGACCAGCATTCGTGACAGCAGCTGCAGCCTTGTCGCTGTACGCGAATCCACCACCCAAGTCCCCAAACCATTTTGCGTACAGGAGTACAATAAATATATGGGTGGCGTTGACCTGTCTGATCAGGTCATAAAACCATACAGCACCATGCACAAGACAAAGGTATGGTAAAAAAAGCTTTCTGTCAATCTTACACAGATTGCTTTATACAATTCCTTTGTCCTTTACGGATATGCTGGTAGTGGAGATAGTTTCCTGTAATTTCAGGAAAAAGTAATTTAGGCCCTGATATTTGCTGACCAGGAAGGGGAGGTCAGTTCATCTGGTACTACCGTCAGCAGGATAATTTCCGGCCAGCATTTCCCCACAGAAATCCCCCCTACTGAAAAAAAACAGAAGCCCCAAAGAAGGTGCCGAGTTTGCACCATCGAGGCATGCGTAAGGACGCCACATATCAATGTGAGATGTGTCCCACAAAGCCCTGCGTTTGCGTAAAACAATGTTTCAGAATATATCACACCTCCTTGGATTTTTTTTATTTATTTATTCTTTATCCACATTTTCGGTATCCCTTATTGTCCATGAAAAAATATATATTTTTTTACTGACCAGCCCCATTTAAAATTTTCTCTTTTAAAATTTGTAAAAAACCACTGAAAAAAAGAAAAAATTCTCACTATACCAAGAACCCAATGGAGTGTGTCTCACCTAGGTTGCAAATCTGGGTGAGAAGAATAAATCCAGATGTGATTGGTTGTCTCAGCAAATCTTTTTTTGCTGAGGCCTTTGATTTATTTTTTGAGCTGGATTTTATGGAATGGTGGGTAGGTTGCTAGTGGGACCTACAATTCCATTGCGGGTTTGCCAGGTTCTTCTCAGTTACTAAAATTAAAGTAATTAAAAAATTCTTACTATACCCCTACCCCTAGATGAATACCTTGAAAGCTGTTTCTTTATAATCAAAGAATTCATGTAAGGGTATAGTGAGAAATTTTAAAGGGGTGAAGCTTCAAAAATGGGGTCACTTTTCTGGGGTTTGTAATATTTTGACACCCCAGAACCTCTGTTTAAATGCCACTATAGTAGGCCTCAGATGTTGCATGATGCGCTTTACCTACTGAACCCTGCCATGTGCTCAAACAGCAGTTTATAACAACAAATGGGGTATTGCTGTACTCGGGATAAATTGTATAACAAATTGTGGGGTGATTTTTCTCCTATTACCCCTAACTAAAATTATTGGTAAAATGAAATTTTTCATTATCATGCCCCAATTCTAATAAATTCAATGGAACATCTGTGTGGTCAAAAATGGACACAACACCCCTAGATTAATTTTTTTAAGAGGTGAAGTTTCAAAAATGAGGTCACTTTTCTGGGGTTTGTAATATTTTGACACTCTCTGTTTTCATTACACAGGGCAGTAAATGCCACCATAGTAGGCCTCAAATGTTGCATGGTGCTCTTTACCTTCTGAGCCCTGCCATGTGCTCAAACTTCAGTTTATGACCACAAATAGGGTATTGCCGTATTCAGGAGAAATTGAGTGACAAACTGTGGGTGGCTTTTCTCCTTTAACCCCTTGTGAAAATGATGAATTTCGGGCTAAAGCGACATTTTCTTTGAAAAAAAATTATTTTTCTTTTTTTATTGCCCATTGTCTGAAACACCTGTGGCGTCAAAATGCCCACTATACCACTTGAAAAACTCTTTGAGGGGTGTAGTTTCCAAAATGTGGTAATTTGTTGGGGGTTTCCACTGTACTGGTACCTTAGGGGCTCTTCAAATGCATCATGGCGCCTGAGAACGATTCCAGCTAAATCTGCACTCCAAAAGCCAAATGGCGCTCTTTCCCTTCTGAGCCCTGCTGTGTGTCCAAGCAGCAGTTTATAACCACATATGGGATATTTGCGTACTCTGCAGAAGTTGCTTTAGAAAAGTTGGGGTGCTTTTTCTCCTTTATTTGTTGAAAAAATTTAAGGTTTTGCGCTAAAGCGACATCTTATTGGAAAATAATGTAATTTTTCATTTTCACTGCCCAATTCTAATGAAATCTATGAAACACCTGTGGGCTCAAAATTCTCTCTACATCCCCAGATGTATTCTTCAAGGAGTGCAGTTTCCCATATCGAGTCACTTATGGGGGGTACTTTCCACTGTACTGGTACCTTTTGGAGCTTTACAAATGCCACATGGTGCGGAGAAACCAACCCAGCAAAATTTGCTCTCCAAAAGCCAAATGGCTCGCCTTCCTTTCCCTTTTGGGGTTAAAATGCTCATTACACCTCTAGATTAATTCGTTGTTGAGTGTAGTTTCCAAAATGGGGTGGGTCCTTTTGTTTTGGCACCACAAGACCTCTTCTAACCTGACATGGTGCCTAAAATATCATCTAAAAAAAAGAAGGCCCTAAAATCCTCTAGGTGCTCCGTTGTTCCTGAGGCCTGTGTTTCAGTCCAGTAGCACACTAGGGCCACATGTGAGATACTTCTAAAAACTGCAGAATTAGGGCAATAAATATTCAGTTGTGTTTCTCTTGTAAAACCTTCAGTATTATCGAAAAAATGGATTAACATGGAATTTCTGCAAAAAAACATTTATTTGTAAATTTCCCTTCCACTTTGCTTTAATTCCTGTGAAACGCATAAAGGGTTAGGAAACTTTCTAAATGCTGTTTTGAATATTTTAATGGGTGCCGTTTTTTAAATGGGGTGGGGTATCTAATATATAGAAAATTCCCTTCAGAACTGAAATGGTCCCTAAACAAATAGGCTTTTTTGAATTTTCTTAAACTTGTGATAAATTGCTGCTAAACTTATAAGCTTTGTAATGTCCTAGAAAGATAAAAGGATGTTCAAAAAAACGATTCCAACATAAAGTAGACACATGGTAAATGTTAACTAGTAACTATTCTGTGTGGTATAACTATCTGTCTTACAAGCAAATACATTTAAATTTCAAAAAATGCTAATTTTTGAAAATTTGATCCTAAATTTTGGTGTTTTTCCACAAATAAATATTTCATTTATGTACCAAAGTTTTTTCACTATTAAAGTACAATATGTCATGATAAAACAATCCCAGAATCGTTTGGCTAGGTAGAAGCATTCCAAAGTTATTACCACATAAAGTAACACATGTCAGATTTTAAAAATGAGGCTCTGTCATTTGGTCCAAAAGTAGCTGCGGCGGAAAGGGGTTAAGTATAGCTATGGATGTTATTGCCACTTTTGGAGGGTACTCGGGATTAGTTATTAACTGGTTCAAATCTACGCTATTACCATTAGATATTATTCATGATGATGAGGTATATGCACATTCCGGTTTGCAGATTGTCACATCGTTTAAGTATCTAGGATTGGTGGTATCACATAAATTGAACGGAATACAAGAAATTTAACTTATCCCCGCTGATAGGTAGATTCAAACAAAACATGGTAACTTGGGCCAAATTGCCCCTATCTATGGTGGGTCAAGTAAACCTGGTTAAAATTATTTGGATGCCACAGTTACTTTTATTTTTTACATAATGCACATATATGGCTTCCACTCAGACTTTTCTATCAAGTTAATAGATGTTTTCGAGAGCTAATCTGGTGTAGTAAACACCCCCGAATTAAACTAGAAACTCAACGGCCTAAGTCAGAGGGTGGTTTTGCTCTTCCTAACCCTCGGGTTTACTTCCTAGCATGACAATTGCAGCAAATACGTGGATGGGACAGTGTAGAAGTAGACCCTCAGACAGTGGCGTAGCTATAGGGGTTGCAGCGGTCGCAATTGCGACCGGGCCCCGAAGCCAGGGGGCCCGCGGCCCCCTCCCGCACCACATCAATAAAAAGTTACTATAGTAACTCGAGCCGTGGGCCCCTGTTACTATAGTAACTGACAATACTTACCTTCCTGGTTACGGAGTGCAGCGGAGGTCCTGACGTCACAGCGCTGTGTGCAGCGCATGACGTCACAACGCTATGCGCCGCGCACAACATCGTGATCCTGGATAGAGTCAGTACAGAACTTCTGCCGTGGCTGAAGAGGGTCTGATTAATATCCGTCTGCTGAAGCTGATTGGGGGGGTCCGACTCCCGGGAGCCGGCCAATCAGCTGTTTTGAAGCGGCCGCAGCACTCTTACGAGAGCTGCTTCCCCTTCATTCCGGTCACTTGCTCACACTGTGAATCGGTGTCGGCCATTCACAGTGTGAGCGAGTATGGGAAATGAAGGGGAAGCAGCTCTCGTACGAGTGCTGCGGCCCCTTCAAAACAGCTGATTGGCCGGCTCCCGGGAGACGGACCCCGACCCATCAGCTATTGATGGCCTATCCGGAGGATAGGCCATCAATGTTTAGGGACTGGACAACCCCTTTGAGCCTACGATGTAGCAGGCTTAGAGGGCCCATGAGACAGGATCACAGATTGTGTGATGCTCTCTGCTGGGCCCTGTATCTAAGCCAATCACATGGTAGGCTTAGATACATGGCCCATGTGTGATCCTGTCTGATGGGCCCTGTATTACTGTATAAGATTACTGTCTGCTGGACCCTGTATCTAAGCCGACCTTGTGGTCGGCTTAGATACAGGGTCCCACAGATAGTATCACACACAGGCCCTGTATCTAAGCCTAACACACGTGTTACTAATCGTTTGTTTGTGTTTTCTTACAGGTACGGTCGTTGGACTACGTCGGATTCCAGAACTTCTTCGATTACTGCTTTTTTTATTATCAATAAAATGGTTAATGAGGGTTGTGTGTTTTTTTATTTTATTTCAATAAAATATTTTTTCTATGTCTTCGTGTTTTTTTTTTTAAACTATATTACTACCACCTTAGTAATGGCCGCCGGCTGATTGACAGCATCCATTACTAAGGCGAGGCTTAGTGTTAGCCGGTGCAGAGGATAAGGCTGGGTTCACACGAGCACATTTACGTCCGTAATGGACGGACGTATTTCGGCCGGAAGTCCCGGACCGAACTCAGTGCAGGGAGCCGGGCTCCTAGCATCGTAGTTATGTACGATGCTAGGAGTCCCTGCCTCTCTGCAGGACAACTGTCCCGTACTGTAATCATGTTTTCAGTACATGACAGTAGTTCCACGGAGAGGCAGGGACTCCTAGCGTCGTACATAACTACGATGCTAGGAGCCCGGCTCCCTGCACTGAGTTCGGTCCGGGACTTCCGGCCGAAATACATCCGTCCATTACGGACGTTAATGTGCTCGTGTGAACCCAGCCTAACGCTAACCCCCTTTATTCACCGCGGTACCCACCGCCACCAGGGGTGCTGGGAAGATCCGGATACGATCCAGTACTTGACCATCTGTAGTGATGGTCGGGCAATGGGGTGGCTGCAGGCTGGTATTATCAGGCTGGGAAAGGCCAGAAACAGAGGCCCTTCCCACCCTGGTAATGCTAGGCTGCTGCTGCTTTATTGTATTTGGCTGGTTATGAAAAATGGGGGGAACACACATCATTTAAAAAAAATAAAAAACAATTGGAAAGAATGATGTGGGGTCCCCACCCAATTTTCATAACCAGCCAGATACAACAAAGCAGCTGCAGGCAGCATTACCAGGGTGGTAGGGGTCACTATTTTTGGCCTTCCCCAGCCTGATACTACCAGCCTGCAGGCCGCCCCGGTGCCTAACCGTCACTACAGATGGTCGGGTACTTGGCTCTTCCCAGTACCCCTGGTGGCGGTGGGTCCCGGGGTAATAATGGGGGTTAGTGTTAGCCTCTTCACCTGCTAACACTAAGCCCCGCCTTAGTAATGGATGTTGTCAATCAGCCAGCGGCCATTACTAAGGCGGTAATAATAAAGTTTAACAAAGTACAAGCACATAGAAAAAATATTTTATTGAAATAAAAAAACACAACCCCCATTAAACATTTTATGGAGAATAAAAAATGAAGTAGTCCTCGAATCCGAAGTAGTCCAACAACCCAACTTGTCCAATAAAAACTCACAAAAATAATTAGTAACACATCAAAAAGGAAAACAATTATTATTCTTACCTTTCCTGGGTCCAGCGCTGGAGCCGCAATGTCAGCGAACTGGGCCCTATATCTAATCCAATCATGTGTGATACTGTCTGCTGAGCCACTGTACCTAATCCTATCATGTGTGATACTGTCTGCTGAGCCATTGTATCAAATCTAATCATGTGTGATACTGTCTGCTGAGCTGCTGTATCTAATCCCTATATGTGTGACACTGTCTGCTGGGCCCTATCTCTAATCCTATCATGTGTAATACTGACTGCTGAGCCACTGTATCTAATCCTATAGTATGTGATACTGTCTGCTGAGCTGTGTTTCTAATCCCATTATGTATGAAACTGTCTGCTGGGCCTTATATCTAATCCCATCATGTGTGATACTGTCTGCTAAGCCACTGTATCTAATCCTATCATGTGTGATACTGTCTGCTGAGCCAATGTATCTAATCCTATCATGTGTGATACTGTCTGCTGAGCCAATGTATCTAATCCTATCAATAGTTTATAGGGTCGTAGTGCTATAGATATGCTATGCTGTCTCCTATCCACACACACATTTTTTTTGGGCGGACACATATGTATTGGGGGCTATTTCCCCTGACATTTTAAGTCCTTAGTGACGCCCCTGGCTGCTAGTGCTGCATTGTTGGGTCACTTAGGAGACTCAGCGATGCAGCTGAAAGCTGCGGACCGTCGGCCATGAGAGGTTTGCGGGGGGGGGGCCCAATAAGAACTTTTGCATCAGGGCCAATGAGCCTTTAGCTACGCCCCTGCCCTCAGAGAATTTTACAACAAAAGTTCTTGGGAAGGGATAACTTATATGAGTCGTTGGAAGCAGATAAATTCAATTTAGCGGTCACTCAATACCCAAATCTGAAACGTATCCATAAGCTGTGGTGGAAGGTAAGAGAGATGCAGGATTCTAAGGGCACTATTCGGTACACGGCTTTATTTAATACTCCATGGTTGCCTAATCTATGTCTGCTGGAAAATATGGGCAGGTGGCGTAATGCAGGCCTAAAATGTGTGCCGCAGCTAGTGCATTACGGAGTACTTCGCTCCTTCGAACAGATAGAGGGATTGCGTGTGATTCCTTTTACGGATTTCTACAAATATCTCCAATTGCAACATGCCTTCATAGCAGATTATCCTGATGGTTGTATCATTGCTCATAATTGACTTATTAGTCTTATAGATATGACTACGGGTTCAGCGGGTGTTATGTCTAGAGTTTTTACGGGTCTCCTGGATCTTACAATGGGTAGATACCCGATGAGGAGTAAAGACAGCTGAGAGGCAGAGTTGGGACCGTTAGAGGACAATCAATGTTAAACTGTTTCCTGTGTCTCCTGCCAATTATTTGCCGTTCCGTTCTTCTGCGGTGTGGCTCTAAGTAAGACCCTGGTTTTCTTACACCATAATGTGGAGTAATGCATCTGCTGGATTGGAGACTAAGATCATCAAGTCGTCTGCGAAAGTGGGCTTTGATGAACCTGGTCGCCAAATGTAAGGCCATATATAGCAGTATTTCCCTGATCACCTGAAGCAGGGTTTACATTAACAAAATGCAGTGGCTCGTTAATACTAAGCAACCCTGTCCGTGCCATTATGTATAGAAAAGGCCTCAGACAGGATCCCATTCACCATTATCGTTGCAGACTGGTTAGTATAAAGAGAGGATAATGAATAGTATACATTTAGATAGGAAGCCAAATCGGACAACCTTTTTTTCATGAAGCCCAATTTATGCGGTCAAAGGCCTTCTCTGCATCAGTGCCGAGAAGGACAAGCGCGATTTTACGTTTGACAACATATTGAATAGAGAAGCTGTCCCCAACCTTTTTTGCACCAAGGACCAACTTCATGTTGTCAAGAAGGGTTAGTGGACCCACTGAGCCGTACTGTCTTGGCGGTAAGGCAGCTGGCCAACAGGACGCAGGTCAAAGTCTATAGTTCGTATAGGGTACCTGTGGCAGCTCGGACAGTAGCTAGGCAGGAACTTGGCAGCAGGTGGACGTCAGGTGTGGAGAAGCAGGACAGGCGTGGAATACAGCAAGGCTACAGCTAAGCACAGCACTAGATCAGGATACAGATTAAAGGAACAGGAAACACTGGGAGCAGGAAGCACTAGGGGACGATTTGCAAGACAGACTAGGAATACACAACAAAGATCAGGCATAGAACGAGGGGGCTCGACCCCTTTTATAGTCCAGAGTACTCACGGGTCAAAGTTCAGGAATGAGGTCTGGTGCGCGCGCTGCCCCTTTAAGAGCGGGCACCCTATGGGATCCGGCAGTGGTGAGAAGACGTGAGCGCTGGCTTCTTCTGAGGAGGAGGCTGGGGCCAGCGCTTGCCAACTCGTGGCTGCGGCTGTCAGGGGGAGAACGGAGCTGACAGCCCGCAGCCACGGACATGACAGTATCCCCCCTCTTACGCCCCTTCTTCTTGGGACCAGAGCGTGAGAGAAACTTTTTCAGAAGAGCAGGAGCATTGAAGTTCTCCTCTGGCTCCCAAGAACTCTCTTCAGGACCAAATCCCCTCCAATCCCCCAAATAAAAGGTCTTTCCTCTCACTCTTGGTGTCTAGGATCTCTTGAATCTCAAAGGTGTCTGAAGGGCAGCTGGCGACAACCACAGGACTAGGAGTCTTGGTGTAGCGGTTTAGGACCACTGGCTTCAGGAGGGATACCTGGAAGGAGTTGAGGATCTTGAGGGTAGGAGGCAGCTGAAGCTTATAGGTGACAGGGTTGATTTGTTGTAGGATCTCGAATGGTCCGAGGAACCTGGGAGCAAACTTGCATGACGGCACTCTTAGTCGAATGTTCCTGGAGGACAGCCAGACCTTTGTGCCAGGAAGAACCTGAGGCGGTTCTCTTCTCTTTGTGTCCACCCTCCGTTTCATACGGTCAACTGCCAGCACGATGGAGGATCGAGTCTGCCGCCAAATCTGTAGAAAGTCCCTAAAGGCCGCGTCAGCAGCTGGTACCTTGGATGAATCAGGAACCGGGAGATGTATTTGTGGGTGTTGGCCAAGGGCTATGAAGAACGGAGTGTTCCTGGTGGACTTGCTGGTATGATTGTTGTAGGAGAATTCAGCCCACGGAAGCAACTGTACCCAGTCATCATGTTGCCTAGAGATGAAGTGACGCAGGTAGTTCTCCAAGATTTGATTGATCCTCTCGACCTGTCCATCAGACTGAGGATGGTAGGCCGAGGAAAAGTCCAACTTCACACCTAGAAGTCCACAGATGGCTCTCCAGAACCCCGAGGTGAACTGAACCCCCCGATCAGACACAATATGCTGCGGCAAGCCATGCAGGCGGAAGATGTGTTGGATAAACAGTTTGGCCAGTTGAGGAGCAGACGGAAGACCGGTCAGAGGAACGAAGTGGGCCATTTTCAAAAATCGATCCACCACCCCCCAGACAGTGCTGCATCCGGCAGAGAGAGGCAGGTCAGTAATAAAGTCCATAGCTATATGCTGCCAGGGAGCATCGGGCACAGGCAATGGCTGGAGCAGACCAGCGGGTCTGGAGTGAGCGACCTTGTTAGCTGCACACACAAAGCAGGAGGAAACTAAGTCCATAACATCTTTGGGCAGCGTGGGCCACCAGAAATGACGGGCAATCAAATCTCGGGTCTTACAGATCCCCGCGTGACCTGCCAGTCTAGATGGCGTGTCCCCAGCGGAGGACTCTCCTTCGGTCAGCCATGCGCACAAAAGTCCTCCCTGGAGGTTCCTCTCTCAGTGAAGCAGGAAATGCAACTGCACTTTATTACCCAAGAGTTACAAGTTTTCTCAGTAAAAATGTGGGATGTGCTTAAGCCCCATTGGTTCTTTTCAGTTGTGACGTTCATCTGCACATTCATCTTGCATTCCAGGGTGGTGTCTCTATGGGCGTTGTCCCTGATTCAGGCGCCATCTTGTTGCATAGATTCTTTGTGAAATATACTGATATGTAGCTTAAGTAAGGGTAATAATGTTTTTGCAAGCAATATACATGTGTGAAGGATTTGCCTGACACAGCTTCTGTGTCGACGCCCGTGGTTAATCAGCCTGCACCTGTTCCTAGGTCTGCTAGAGTGACTCGATCTGCTACCACTCAGGCTGGTAGGCTGAGGAGTGGGAGAGCCTATCACAGCCTGGCCAGACGGTTCTAGCTCCCGCCCTTGGTCTACTTATACCTTCATTTGCTGCTTGTCCTTTGCCTGTGATTCTCTTGTTTCCTGGCTCTGCTGTTACCATTGACCTCTGCTTCTTATTGACCCTGGCTTGACTGACTATGCTCCTGCTCTGCATTTGTTAACATGTACACTCCTGGTTTGACTCGGCTCGTCCACTACTCTGTTGCTCACGGTGTTGCCGTTGGCAACTGCCCCATATCCCTTTGCTTTTGTGTTCCCTTGTCTTGTTTGTCTGTCGTGCACATATTGAGCGTAGGGACCGTCGCCCAGTTGTACACCGTCGCCTAGGACGGGCTGTGCAAGTAGGCAAGGACTGAGTGGCGGGTAGATTAGGGCTCACCTGTCTGTCTCCCTATCCTGACATTACATAACGACAGGCCCATATACCTTTTCTACCCTGGTCCCTGACACACTATGAACCCCCTTGAAGCCCTGGCTCAGCAAATGCAGGGTCTATCCCTACAGGTCCAAGACCTGGCTCAGAGGTGCAACCAGCGTGATGCTACCCAGGTAGTGCCCTCCACCCCACCTCTTGAACCCCACCTCAAGTTGCCTGACCGGTTCTCAGGGGACCGGAAGACTTTTTTCTCCTTTCGGGAAAGTTGTAGGCTCTATTTCCGTTTAAGGCCCCACTCCTCAGGTTCTGAGAGCCAGCGAGTGGGTATAATTATGTCCCGGCTCCAGGATGGCCACCAGGAATGGGCCTTCTCCTTGGCCCCTGACGCCCCTGAACTCTCTTCTGTTGACCTTTTTTTTTTGGCTCTCGCACTCATCTATGATGAGACTGACAAGACTGCCTTTGCCGAGAGTCAGCTGGTGACCTTACGTCAGGGTAAGAGACCCGTTGAGGAATACTGTTCTGACTTTAGGAAGTGGTGTGTAGCTTCTCGGTGGAATGACCCTGCCTTGAGGTGCCAATTTAGATTGGGTCTGTCGAACGCTCTGTAAGACCTGTTAGTTAGTTATCCCTCTTCTGACCCTCTAGATCAGGTTATGGCCTTAGCGGTACGTCTTGACCGATGTCTCAGGGAACGACGACTTGAACGTTTTTGTGCATTCTCCTCTGGCTCCCCTATGATGGCCCCCGAGGTTCCGTTGCTTCGTTCTTCCACGGAAAACTCGGATGAACCAATGCAACTCGGGGCCTCCGTGTCTCCCCAACAACATAGAGAGTTCCGCAGGAAGAATGGTCTCTGCTTCTACTGTGGGGATGGCAAGCATCAAGTGAACGACTGTCCTAGATGTAAGAATAAGCAGCCGGAAAACTTCCGCGCCTAAGTGACCATCGGAGAGGTCGCTTAGGCGCACAGGTATTGCCCATATACATGAAACCTAATAAGATCTTGCTTCCCTTTCAGGTCTCTTTTTACGGTAGGTCTGCCACCGGCAGTGCCTTCGTGGATTCAGGGTCTTCTGCTAATATTATGTCTGTGGAATTTGCTATGTCTCTAGCCATGCCTTTGATTGATTTGCCTA
Source organism: Rhinoderma darwinii (assembly GCF_050947455.1). Classification (NCBI taxonomy): domain Eukaryota; kingdom Metazoa; phylum Chordata; class Amphibia; order Anura; family Rhinodermatidae; genus Rhinoderma; species Rhinoderma darwinii. The sequence continues at coordinate 630,318,619 of NC_134687.1, forward strand.
AACCTGTCCCGGTAGTGGGTATCGACTCCACCCCACTTGCTAATGGTTATTTTATACAGCAAACCCCTGTTTTTGAACTCATTGTGGGCTCCATTCATTCGGAGCAGTGTTCGGTGTTGGTGAGTCAGGGATTATCGGCCGATTTGGTTTCAGGCCTTCCGTGGTTGCAGATGCATAATCCCACGTTTAACTGGAATACCGGGGATCTTACTAAATGGGGTAATGAATGCATGATGTCCTGTTTTTCTATTAATTTGCTTTCTCTCGCTGAGGAGGTGAACACTCTACCTGAGTTTATTCAGGATTTGGCTGATGTTTTTTCTAAAAAAGCTTCCGACGAGTTACCTCCTCATAGAGAGTACGATTGCGCAATCGATTTGGTACCAGGAGCTAAGCTCCCTAAAGGTAGGATATTTAATCTCTCTTGTCCCGAACGTGAAGCCATGAGAGAATATATCCAGGAAAGCCTGGCCAAGGGTTACATTCGTCCCTCTACTTCTCCGGTAGGTGCTGGCTTCTTCTTCATAGGGAAGAAGGGTGGTGGTCTTAGGCCGTGCATCTATTACCGAAACTTGAATAAGGTCACTGTCAGGAAACAATATCCCCTTCCTCTGATTCCTGATCTCTTCAATCAGGTTCAGGGGGCCCAATGGTTCTCTAAGTTTGATCTTCGGGGGGCTTACAACCTTATCCGAATCAGAGAAGGGGATGAGTGGAAGACTGCGTTTAACACGTCCGAAGGTCATTTCGAATACCTCGCCCTGCCCTTTGGGTTGTATAATGCTCCCGCGGTCTTCCAGAATTTCATAAATGAGATTTTAAGAGACTACCTGGGGGTATTTCTTGTAGTGTACCTTGATGATATACTTGTGTTTTCTAAGGACTGGTCCTCCCACATTGAGCATGTCAGGAAGGTGCTCCAGGCCCTTCGGGAAAACAAACTCTTTGCTAAAACCGAAAAATTTGTGTTTGGGGTGCAGGAGATACCATTTTTGGGTCAAATCCTCACTCCTAACGAATTCCGCATGTGCCCTGCCAAGGTTCAGGCTGTGACTAAATGGGTCCGACCTGCCTCCCTGAAGGCTTTACAGTGTGTCACGAAGCGGGTTAGTGGACCCACTAGGCCGTACCGCCGCAGCGGGGAGGCAGCTGGCCAAACAACAGGACACCCCAGAAATACAATGTCCCGCACAAGGGTACCTGAATAGTCGAGATGGTGGCCGCAGCTCTGGCACAGATGAGATGGGTGCAGCAGATGGCGCCAAACGTGGCGGATGACACAGGAGCCGCAGGTTGCGCCAGACGTGGCGGATTCCTCCGGATGTGGCAGATGACACAGGACGTGGTGGATTCCTCCGGACGTGGCGGATTCCTCCGGATGTGGCAGATGGCACAGGACGTGGCAGATTCCTCCGGACGTGGCAGATGACACAGAAAGTAGCGGATTCCTCCGGACGTGGCAGATGACACAGGACGTGGCAGACTCCTCTGGACGTGGCAGATGACACAGGACGTGGCACGGCTAGATACTAGGGCAAAGCACAGGAAACAGGAACGGGGAACAAGGTATACAACAGGAACGGGAAACACTAAGGGACCATTTGCAAGACAGACTGGGAAAACGAACAACGCTCAGGCATCGAACTAGGGGGCTGGACCCCTCTTATAGCCCAGGGTACTCACGGGTCAAATGTCGTTCAAGATGTCCGGTGCGCGCGCTGCCCCTTTAAGAGCGGGGACGAGCATGCGCGCGCACCCTGCGGGCTCCGGCGGAGGTGAGTGGATGCAAGCGCTGGCATCTCCTGAGGAGGAGGCTGGGGCCAGCGCTTGCCGACTCGTGGCTGCGGCTGTTAGCGGGAGGCTGGAGCTGACAGCCCGCAGCCACGGACATTACACAGTGCTTCCTGGGGTTTGCTAATTATTATAGGAGATTTATTGCTAACTTCTCGGTCATCGCTGAACCTCTTACGGACCTTACTCGCAAAGGTGCCGATCTCCTCCACTGGCCTCCGGAGGCGGTCCAGGCTTTTGAGGTCCTTAAAGGAACAGTGTCATCACAAATTATTTTTTTATATGTTAAAGATGTTAGTGCTTTATTAAAAACGTTTATATTTATTTGTGTGTTTGTGTTTTACTTTTTCTTATTTTTACACTTTTTCTTCCCTATGGGGGCTGCCATTTTTTGTTCCATTTCTGTATGTGTCGATTAACGACACATACAGACATGGAATACGGCAGCCACAGCCATAGGGACTGCGAACGGCTACCGTCCCATTGACTTCAGTGTACGGCGTCTGTGTGGGAACTGCGCATGCGCCGCTCCCACACAGTCCTATTCGAAATTGGCGCAGTCCGGCGCCATTTTCCTGTGGACCGGAAGTCGCGGCCGGACAGTAATATTACTACTTCCGGTCGCGGCTTCCGGATTTGTGCACTTGCACCAGCGGCAGCAGACGGAGCGGACGGGCCGGAGGGAGCCGCGGCGGCAGGAGCAGGTAAGAGATTTCAATGTATGTTCGTGTTTGTGTGTGTTTACTACTGTATGTAAACCTACTACACTGTGTGTTAGCTCAAAAAATGGCGACACACAGTGTAGGAGGTTACACCGTTCAAACCCCTCGTTTATCCCGGCACTAACCAGGATAAAGGAGGGGGGAATGCTGAGAGCTCACTAGAGCGAGGGCTTTTTACCCAATTTTGCAAAGCTGCAATTTTGGGTATAGCTCCATCTAGTGACCAGAAATGGGTAATATTATAAATTAGAATTAATTTATAATATTTCCTGACTCGTGAAAAAAATAAAAAAAATTTGAACAATGTTTAATCACCCACACACTAAATGTTTAATTTAAAAAAAAAAAACATGTTTTTCTGGCAACACATTCCCTTTAAGAGGTGCTTTATCTCTGCCCCAGTGCTGATTTAGCCTAACCAGATGGAGCCATTCATCGTGGAGGTTGATACCTCCGAGGTGGGAGTGGGTGCTGTCTTGTCCCAGGGTACTAGGTCTCTCACCCATCTCCGTCCCTGTGCCTACTTCTCCAAGAAGTTTTCCCCCACTGAGAGTAACTATGACGTTGGCAACCGTGAACTCTTAGCCATTAAATGGGCATTTGAAGAGTGGTGCCATTTCCTGGAGGGGGCTAGGCACCAGGTAACTGTCCTTACCGACCACAAGAATCAGTTTTTTCTAGAATCTGCCCGGAGGTTAAACCCGAGACAAGCTCGATGGGCGTTGTTTTTTTACTAGATTCAACTTTGTGGTCACCTATAGGGTTAGGTCTAAAAATATTAAAGCTGATGCACTGTCGCGTAGGTTTCATGGCCAGCCCTCCGGAGGAGGAGGATCCTGCTTGTGTTTTGCCCCCAGGTATAATCATTTCCTCTATTGATTCTGAATTAGTCTCCGAAATTGAGGCTGATCAAGGTTCAGCTCCCGAGAACCTTCCTGAGAACAAGCTGTTTGTTCCCATGCAATTCCGGTTAAGGGTACTCAGGGAGAATCATGACTCTGCACTATCTGGCCATCCAGGCATCCTGGGTACCAAGCACCTCATTTCTAGAACCTATTGGTGGCCTGGGTTGCTTAAAGACGTTAAGGCCTACGTCGCCACTTGTGAAATTTGTGCTAGGTCCAAGACTCCCAGGTCCCGACCAGCAGGCTTAATATGTTCTTTGCCCATTCCCCAGAGACCTTGGACCCATATCTCCATGGATTTTATCACCGATCTGCCTTCATCCCAAGGCAAGACAGTGGTGTGGGTTGTAGTAGACTGCTTCAGTAAGATGTGCCACTTTGTGCCCCTCAATAAACTACCCAATGCCAAGACGTTAGCTACCTTGTTTGACAAACACATCCTGCGTCTCCATGGGGTTCCTGTCAATATTGTTTCTGACAGAGGGGGTACAGTTTGTTTCATTGTTTTGGAGGGCTTTCTGTAAGAAGTTGGAGATTGATCTGTCCTTCTCCTTGGCCTTCCATCCTGAAACTAATGGCCAAACCGAGAAGACTAATCAGTCTCTAGAACAATATTTAAGGTGTTTTATCTCTGACTGCCAAGATGATTGGGTCTCCTTCATTCCCCTCGCCGAATTTTCCCTCAATAACCAGGTCAGTAACTCGTCAGGGGTCTCCCCCTTTTTCTGTAATTTTGGATTTAATCCACGGTTCTCCTCCGTTTCACCTGGTGGTTCCAACAATCCCGAGGTAGATGTCGTTCATTGGGAACTGTGCACAGTCTGGGCCCAGGTTCAGAAGAACCTTGAGGCGTCCCAGAGCATACAATAGATGCAGGGAGATAAAAGACGTTCTGCTAACCCCTTGTTTGTGGTCGGGGCTCGGGTGTGGCTGTCTTCAAAAAATTTGCGCCTTAAAGTTCCGTCCAAAAAATTTGCTCCACGGTACATAGGGCCGTACAAGGTCATTGAGGTCCTTAACCCTGTCTCCTTCCGGCTGGAGTTACCCCCGTCTTTTCAAATACACAACGTGTTCCATGCCTCCCTCCTGAAACGCTGCTCCCCGTCCTTGGCTACCTCGAGGAAACCTCCGGTCCCTATTCTTACCCCTGAACGGGTAGAATTCGAGGTGGCCAAGATTGTGGACAGCAGGATGGTCCATTGGAGAGGATACGGGCCTGAGGAGAGGACTTGGGTACCAACCCGGGATGTTCATGCTGGGTTATTGCTCAGGAAGTTCCATCTTCGGTTCCCCAACAAGCCAGGTCCACCTAGGAAGGGTCCAGTGGCCCCTCATAAAAGGGGGGGGGTACTGTGAAGGATTTGCCTGACACAGCTTCTGTGTCGACGCCCGTGGTTAATCAGCCTGCATCTGTTCCTAGGTCTGCTAGAGTGACTCGATCTGCTACCACTCAGGCTGGTAGGCTAAGGAATGGGAGAGCCTATCGCAGCCTGGCCAGACGGTTCTAGCTCCCGCCCTTGGTCTACTTATAGCTTCATTTGCTGCTTGTCCTTTGCCTGTGATTCTCTTGCTTCCTGGCTCTGCTGTTCCTGCTGTTACCATTGACCACTGCTTCTTATTGACCCGGGCTTGACTGACTATTCTCCTGCTCTGCATTTGTTACCTAGTACACTCTTAGTTTGATTCGGCTCGTCCACTACTCTGTTGCTCACGGTGTTGCCGTGGGCAACTGCCCCACATCCCTTTGCTTTTGTGTTCCCTTGTCTTGTTTGTCTGTCGTGCACATATTGAGCGTAGGGACCGTCACCAAGTTGTACGCCGTCGCCTAGGACGGGCTGTGCAAGTAGACAGGGACTGAGTGGCGGGTAGATTAGGGCTCACCTGTCTGTCTCCCTATCCTGACATTACAACATGCTAATGATCCCTCACAGTAGTCCCACAATGTCAGGGGATTGAGAAATTTTCTTTATCAAGGTTTCCATCACCAGGATGAAGAGCAAAGGAGACAGGGGGCAACCCTGCCTGGTTCCATTGCTTATCTCAAAACCAGAGAAAGCATACCATTAATTTTGAGTCTAGCATGCGTGTCTTTGTAGAGAGTGAAGATTGCTCTAATGAATATGCTTGGGAAGCCCAGTCGTTCCAGCACAGCCTCCATAAAGCATCAGGAAACTCTGTCGAAGGCCTTCTCAGCATCCCTGCTGAGAAGGACCAATGGGATATGACCCTGTTTGGCAAAGGCTATCGCATTAATTAATCTGGTGGTGTTGAATCTGCCCTCTCTACCGGGAACGAATCCTGTTTGTTCCGGGGAAATAAGTTTAGGAAGGAGAGCTTGTATCCGTTGTGCTAAAAGCTTCGCCCACCATTTAGTGTCCGCGTTTAAAAGTGAGATAGGCCTGTAATTTGAGAATTTTGTCAGGTCTTCACCCTCTTTAGGTATTAAAGTAATGAATGCTTCAAGCATTTGTCGGGGGAGGGTCTGACTCTGTAGGAGGGAGTTACAGAGCGAGAGGAAATGTGGGACTAACGTTGCAGAGAATGTTTTATAATATATAATGGGAGATCCGTCAGGACCCGGGCTTTTGCCGTTTGGTATGGATTTTAAGACTTGGGAAATATCTTCAAATGTTATGGGGGTGAGTAAGGCTTCTTGGTCATAAATGGATAAACTAGGGAGCTATACAGAATCCAAGAAAGCCGAGATCAAATTATTTTAAACTAACATATTCAGATCAGGATGGGATTCCTGCAGATTGTATAAGGACGTATAAAAGCTGTGGAAGGCTGAGTCTATGTCAGATGTGTCTGAGACTAGTCTGCCATCACTAAGTGTTATGCCAGATATATGTGATTTTTCTTTATGCTTTTTAACACTTGCCGACATCACCTTTGACCCCTTATCCCCATGAGCATAATGTTTATGTTTGCATCTCTGAAACGCCTTCGCCGTTTTGACATTTAGAAGGTCTTTCAATTAGTTTCTGAGTCTAAGAAGGTCAGCTTGTGGATACTCTATTCTGGATCTTTTACTTAAAAAGGCTCTGTCACCACATTCTAAGTGCCCTATCTCCTACATAAGGAGATGGGCGCTATAATGTAGCTGAGAGGAGTGCTTTTTATTTAGAAAACGATCTATTTTTACCATGTTAGGAGCGATTTTAGTTTTATGCTAATTAGTTTCTTAATGCCCAAGTGGGCATGTTTTTACTTTTAGACCAAGTGGGCGTTGTACAGAGGAGTGTATGACGCTGACCAATCAGTAACCAATCAGCGTCATGCACTTCTCTCCATTCATTTAGTCAGCACATATTGACACTGCGTTGTTCGCTATGTGCTGTCTTATACTGACATATTAACGTTACTGAAGTGTTTAAACAGTGACTAGGCATTCCTTCCAGCCAGGACGGGATGTCTATTCACAATCCCGGCACTTCGTTAACGTTTCTGTGGTACTTAAAGCACAGCAAGCGTCACTATGCGCTGACTTTATGAATGGAGATAAGTGTATGACGCTGATTGGTCAGCGTCATACACTCCTCTGTACAACGCCCACTTGGCCTAGAGTAAAAACACGCCCACTTGGGCATTAAGAAACTAATTAGCAAAAAGCTAACGTGGTAAAAATAGATTGTTTTTCTAAATAAAAAGCACTGCTGTCACCTACATTACAGCGCCCATCTCCTTATGTAGGAGATAGGGCACTTATAATGTGGTGACAAAGTCTCTTTAAGCACTCAAGTGACGATATTTGACACAAGAGCGAATTTATCTTATCTTATCTAGCCTTTTTGAGCCTTGCTCCCAGTGATGTTAGTTTGCCTCTGATGTACGATTTATGTGCCTCCCATACAATCGATTCCGAGGTCCCCTGATTGCTATTAAATGAGAAATATTCCGTTAGGCGCTCCTGTAAAAAGTCAATGTTTTTCTGTTTCCCTAATAGCATCTCATTCAAAGAACAGGTCCAAGTCCAGAGGGGAAGGAATGCGAGGGTCATGAACTTTTTGACCTTTAATTGTGGATTGAAAAGATCTTAATTGTTGGGATCATATTGGTTTATTTTGTATTTTTGTTAATAAACTTGGTTGAGTTTAAAAAAAATTGTCTAACAAAAAATGCACATGTGTCTTAACTGATTGTGTAGCGTACTTGGATGTTTATAATTTTACACGTCAGATGTTTTAGTGTTCATATACTATGACCTATTGAGCATGGTGCGATTACCGTCACAATCAGGTCGATCATCTTTTTTTTTTTTAGCTCTGTTGTTCACTCAACAGTGTAACTATTATGGTACCAGTATCTGTCAACAGATAATAAAAAGATAATAAAAAGATAATCTTTTTTAACAACACTCAGGCCCCCCAACATTGTTTTATTGAGAAATAGATATATTTTTAATATTACATTTATTTAAATTTTAATCAAATCTTGATATGGATCGTCGATCATACCCAATGGTGCTCATTCAACACCTAATGAGGTATTTGTTTATATTTTTGCTACATTTAATTTTTTTAGTAGTCAATAAATTTGGCGTTGTATGGCAAGACCAAATACTACAATTTTGGTTTTGCTTTAATATTACTTTTTGGAAAAAAAAATAAAAAAATGTTGCAAAAATATATAAGCTCACAAGCCCACGTAAAGTGTCCTCATTGTCTTGCGAGTCCCAACACTAGCTAACCAAACAGGTATAACTAATTAAACTGAATCGAAGAATAACGATAACCATACTTATTCAAAATTAAATATTCAACGAGCAGCACAGATAGGGTCCTGCTGCCAGGGGACTGCCCCCTCAGGAGTTAGGAAATCGTCCACATAAATTTCACGGATAGCCAGTCCAGACGATCCAGGTCTTCTGTGTGTTGTCTGATCTAGCGGGACCTCAGCAGAAGCAGCATATTGTTCGACATCTGGGTCCAAACAAGTATCGTGAATCCTGGTGAAATTGTGTAATATTACACACGCTTGTGTCAACAGGGTCACATTGTCCGGATCCATCTGTATGGTAGACATCAGCACTCTCCATTTATGGGTTAAAATCCCAAAGGTGCACTCCACATACCGACGTGTACATGTCAGCCGATAGTTAAAAATGCGCCTCCTGTTGTCCAAACCACGAGGGAATGGACGCATGACGTGGGGAGATAGTGCAAAGCCTTCGTCAGCCAAAATTACAAATGGGGCTGGCGGTCCAGATAATCCTGGTAGTGGTCTGGGTTCAGGGAGGGAGAGCTGATTTGAAAAAAGCCGTGCACCCATTCTGGAAGCCCAGAAGATGCGAGCATCTGCAGTGCTTCCATAGGTCCCAATATCCACTATTATAAACCTGTAATTGCTCTCAGCCAAAGCCAACAGCACTACAGAGAAAAACTGTTTCTAATTATAGCATTGGGACCCTGAGTGAGGCGGCTTCCGCATACGAATGTGATATCTATCAAGCGCCCCAATGCAGTTTGGAAATTGAGTGTATTTCTGGTGCAAAGTCATGTATGCAGAAGCCCCTGAGGTACCAGTACAGTTGAAACCCCGAAGAAGTGACCCTATTTTAAAAACGACACCCCTTAAGGCATTCATCTAGAGGTGTAATGAGCATTTTCACCCCACAGGTATTGTGTAGAAAGTAATACGCAGCAGATGGTGCAGAGTGAGATTTGAATTTTTTTATACGTATATGCTATAAATTGTAATGTGGGTTCTCCCAGTTACGCCAATACCCTACATGTGGTTGTTATCTGTTGCCTGGGCATACGGCAGGGTTCAGAAGCAAAAAATGAGGGGATAAGCTGTGCGGAGTGCATCAGGGTAAGTAAAACTGGGGTAAATTAAAAATCAAGGGATGTATGATACATTTTAAAACACTCTTTTATACAAAGCCCTGGTTTTTCGGGACACGTGTCACATTGATATATCGGGTTCTTCATTATCGCCCTCTTATAGCAGACTCTGCATCTCTTTTGACTCTTTCCCTTCCCACCAGCGTGTGGCCTCGCTTCTAGAAGTACTGGGTGCCCCCCCTTCCTGGTCCCTAAAGATTCGATTTTTGATAACGACCTCTTGAAATTCCAGAAAGGTTCCCACATCGATGTAGCACGTACGCGTTGTACAATGCCATCTGTAAGATGTGCACGGACAGTTTCTTATATCACACCCTTGATTTCCGCATGGCACTGTAGGGCTTCAGAACTTAACCTGACAAGTCCACCCCTCCCATTTACCTATTGTAGTCCAGGATGTAGTCTGGTTTGGGGTCTCTGTACTGGTACCTCGTACTGATACATGGGTACTGGTGTCGCCATGTATTGTTGTCAATACAAGGACATCTCTCCTGTCCTTGTACTTGACACACAATATTTGATGCTAGAATGTGCCCTGCTCTCATCCCTTCTGAGTGTTTGCTCAAGCAGTGTCTTAGGGAAGCCTCTCAGATTTTTTTCTAGCAGTGCCGCATGCCACAGTACTTCTGGAAGCAAGGCACTTGAAGAGTAGGATTCTGGTATAAAAATTATCCAGGTAGAGGTGGTAACCCTGGTCTAGCAGTGGGTGCACCAACTCCCACACAATTTTTGCATTAACTCCCAGTAAGGGGGGCATTCTGGGGGCTGAATACTGGTGTCCTTCCCTTCATATATCCTAAATTTGTAAGTATACCCTAATGCACTCTCACACAGCTGATACATCTTCACGCCATACCTTGCCCTCTTACTCGGCAGGTACTGGCAGAATTGAAGCCTCCCTTTAAAATGTACCAGGGACGGATCAATAGAAATACACTTCTCGGGGGTGTATGCTTGGGCAAACCGGGCACTGAAATGATAGGGCCCAAACATATCTGCTGGAAGCGAGGGTGCCCGTATTATACCAGGACAACACTTCCCAGCAAAATTCCTCAAACTGCAAAGGTGCGGAGTGTGGACAAAATGGGAGATAATTAAGGACACCATTTATCAGTGCGACAGCCGCCTGTGCAGAAAGGATTGCTTCACAGCGTAACAAATATTTATGGATTATTTTATTGTTTACCCCATTATTATACCACCTGACTATGCCCCTAATATACTCTGCCCAGCTTACATATGCCCCACATTATAAACTGAACACCAGTAAAACTCCAAACAAAACAACTACCAAGCAAAATCCACGCTCCAAAAGCTAAATGGCGCTCCCTCCCCTCTGAGTCCTACAGCGTGCCCAAACAGCTGTTTACTTCTACATACAGTGAAGGAAATTAGTATTTGATCCCTTGCTGATTTTGTAAGATTGCCCACTGTCAAAGTCATGAACAGTCTAGAATTTTTAGGCTAGGTTAATCTTACCAGTGAGAGATAGATTATATTTTAAAAAAAAAAGAAAATCACATAGTCAAAATTATATATATTTATTTGCATTGTGCACAGAGAAATAAGTATTTGATCCCCTTCCAACCATTAAGAGTTCAGCCTCCTCCAGACCAGTTACACGCTCCAAATCAACTTGGAGCCTGCATTAAAGACAGCTGTCTTACATGGTCACCTGTATAAAAGACTCCTGTCCACAGACTCAATTAATCAGTCTGACTCTAACCTCTACAACATGGGCAAGACCAAAGAGCTTTCTAAGGATGTCAGGGACAAGATCATAGACCTGCACAAGGCTGGAATGGGCTACAAAACCATAAGTAAGACGCTGGGTGAGAAGGAGACAACTGTTGGTGCAATAGTAAGAAAATGGAAGACATACAAAATGACTGTCAATCGACATCGATCTGGGGCTCCATGCAAAATCTCACCTCGTGGGGTATCCTTGATCCTGAGGAAGGTGAGAGCTCAGCCGAAAACTACACGGGGGGAACTTGTTAATGATCTCAAGGCAGCTGGGACCACAGTCATCAAGAAAACCATTGGTAACACATTACGCCGTAATGGATTAAAATCCTGCAGTGCCCGCCAGGTCCCCCTGCTCAAGAAGGCACATGTACAGGCCTGTCTGAAGTTTGCAAATGAACATCTGGATGATTCTGAGAGTGATTGGGAGAAGGTGCTGTGGTCAGATGAGACTAAAATTGAGCTCTTTGGCATTAACTCAACTCGCCGTGTTTGGAGGAAGAGAAATGCTGCCTATGACCCAAAGAACACCGTCCCCACTGTCAAGCATGGAGGTGGAAACATTATGTTTTGGGGGTGTTTCTCTGCTAAGGGCACAGGACTACTTCACCGCATCAATGGGAGAATGGATGGAGCCATGTACCATCAAATCCTGAGTGACAACCTCCTTCCCTCCACCAGGACATTAAAAATGGCTCGTGGCTGGGTCTTCCAGCACGACAATGACCCCAAGCATACAGCCAAGGCAACAAAGGAGTGGCTCAAAAAGAAGCACATTAAGGTCATGGAGTGGCCTAGCCAGTCTCCAGACCTTAATCCCATCGAAAACTTATGGAGGGAGCTGAAGATCTGAGTTGCCAAGCGACAGCCTCGAAATCTTAATGATTTACAGATGATCTGCAAAGAGGAGTGGGCCAAAATTCCATCTAACATGTGTGCAAACCTCATCATCAACTACAAAAAAACATCTGACTGATGTGCTTGCCAACAAGGGTTTTGCCACCAAGTATTAAGTCTTGTTTGCAAAAGGGATCAAATACTTATTTCTCTGTGCACAATGCAAATAAATATATATAATTTTGACTATGTGATTTTCTTATTTTTTTTTTTAGATAATCTATCTCTCACTGGTAAAATTAACCTAGCCTAAAAATTCTAGACTGTTCATGTCTTTGACAGTGGGCAAACTTACAAAATCAGCAAGGGATCAAATACTTATTTCCTTCACTGTATATGGCATCACCATACCTGGGAGAACCCTTTTAACAATTTTTGGAGTGTGTGTCTCCTGTGGCACAGGCTGGGCAATACATATTTCCCACTGAAATGTCACATCTAGGGAAAAAAAATAATTTCTACTTTGCACCATCCGCAGCGCAATCTATGGAAAAGACCTGTGGGGTGAAAATGCTCACTACACTCCTTAATAAATGACTTGAGGGGTGTAGTTTCCAAAATGGGGTCACTTCTCAATGGTTTCTTTTATTATTTCACATCAGAACCTCTGCAATTGTGAACCAATACTGTGTAAGTTGCCAAATTAGGCCTCAATTTTGCATCGTACACTCTCACTCCTGAGCCCTGCCGATAATCCAGGCAAAAGATTAGGGCCACATGTAGGGTGATTCTAAAACCGGGAAACATAGCATAATAATTAGAGAGCTGTCTTGTTGTCAATATGTGGCACAAGCTGGGCGCCACATATTGGCATATGTATGGAAAAAATACAATTTACACTCTACAACATCGAGTGCACACTAATTTCTGAAAAACACCTGCGGATTTAAAATGCTCGCTACACCCCTAGGGGAATACCTTGAGGGGTGTAGTTTCCAAAATGGGGTCATTTGTGGGGGGTTTCCACTGTTTTGGTCCCACAGGGGCTTTGCAAATGCGACATAGTGCCCAGAAACCAATCCAGGAAAATCTGCACTCCAAAAGCCAAATGGCGCTCCTTCCCTTCTGAGCCCTGCCGTGTGCCCAAACAGCAGTTTATAACCACATATCGGGTATTGCCGTACTCAGAAGAAATTGCTTTACAAACGTTGTGGTTCTTATTTTCCTTTATTTATAGAGAAAATGAAAACATTTGAGCTAAAGCTACGTCTTATTGAAGAAAAACTTTTTTTTTTTATTTTCACTGCCCAATCCTAATAAAATCTATGAAACATCTGTGGGGTCAAAATGCTCACTACCTATCTTGTGGGGGGTTTCCACTGTTTTAGTCCCACAGGGTAATTGCAATTGCGACATAGCAACTAGAAACCAATCCAGCAAAATCTGTACTCCAAAAGCCAAATGGCACTCCTTCCCTTCTGAGCACTACTGTGTGCCCAAACAGCAGTTTATGACCACATATCGGGTATTGTCGTACTCAGGAGAAATTGCTTTACAAACATTGTGGTTCTTTTTTTCTTTTATTTATTGAGAAAATTAAAAATGTTGAGCTAAAGCTACGTCTTATTGAAGAAAAATGTTTTTTTTTATTTTCACTGCCAAATCCTAATAAAATCTATAAAACCCCTGTGGGGCTAAACTGCTCACTACAGCCGTAGGTGAATTCCTCAATTGGTGTAGTTTCCAAAATGGGGTCACTTGTGGGAGGTTTCCACTGTTTTGTCCCTTCGGGGGCTTTGCAAATGTGACATGACCTCTGCAAACCATTCCTGCTAAATTTGAGCTCCAAAAGCCAAATGGCGCTCTTTCCCTTCTAAGCCATGCCGTTTGTCCAAACAGCCATTTAGGACTACATGTGGGGTGTTGTTTTAATCGGGAGAAATTGCTTTACAAATGTCGTGGTGCTTTTTCTCCGTTAGTCTTTGTGGAAATGAGAAAAAATTTGCTAAACCTACATTTTCTTTGAAAGAATGTAGATTTTAATTTTCACGGCCTACTTCCAATAATTTCTGCAATAAATCTGTGGGATTAAAATGCTCACTATACCCCTAGATAATTTCCTTAAGAGGTCTGGTTTCCCAAATGGGGTCAGTTTTGGAGGATTTCCACTATTTTGGCACCGCAAGAGCCCTTCAAACCTGCCATGGTGCCTAAAATATTTTCTAATAAAAAGGAGGCCCCAAGAATTACTAGGTGCTCCTTTGCTTTTGAGGCCGGTGCTTCTGTCCAGTAGCACATTGGAGCCAAATGTGGAATATTTCTAAAAACTGCAGACTTTGGGCAATAAATATTGAGTTGCATTTCTCTGGTAAAACCTTCTGTGTTACAAAACAAAAGGATTAAAAATGAATTTCTGCAAAAAAAAAAAAGGAAATTTGTAAATTTCACCTCTACTTTGCTTTAATTCCTGTGAAACGTCTAGTGTTAAGAAACTTTCTAAATGCTGTTTTGAATACTTTGAGGGGTGAAGTTTTTTAAATGGAGTGACTTATTCGGGGTTTCTAATATATAAAGCCCTCAAAGCCACTTCACAACTGAACTGCCCCCTGTAAAAATAGCCTTTTGAAACTTTCTTGAAAATGTGAGAAATTGCAGCTAAAGTTAAAAATAAAACGATATTCAATAAACGATGCCGATCTAAAGTAGACATATGGGGATGTTAAGTAGAAACAATTTTGTGTGGTATAACTGCCTGTCTTACAAGCAGATACATTTAAATTTAGAAAAATGCTAATTTTTTCACAATTAAATACTGAATGTATGAAGCAAATTTTGCCAGTAACATAAAGTCCAATGTGTCACGAGAAAACAATCTCAGAATCGCTTGGATAGGTGAAAGCATTCCGAAGTTATTACCGCATAAAGTGAAACATGTCAGATTTGAAAAACGGCTCAAGAAGTGACATGCAATTCTTTTTACGGGGCATTTTTTAATGTGCAGTTTTTTTCAAACAGTGGCGTTAAAAAATACCCCGTCAGAACGAAACCCTGTTTTTCCCATTGAAGCAGATGTTTGGAGGTGATCAGCTTCCAATTTAAACACCCCGAAAAATGGCTGAAATGAAGCCGTGTGAACATACCCAAATCATTTTTCCTGTTCCTGTGAACAGACAAGTGGGAAAGAATTGCTCAAATAATGTCACAAAGTCTTATAAAACTGTTAAAAAAAAAAAAGCACAGTTAATAAATATATACCTGGAACATTCTCTGACGTCGAACCTCATTTATAATGATCTGCATCACTATATCACTTTTATTCGCCTTTCAGGGCACATCAGTTGCTACGTGCTGCTCCATAGATGTCCCGGCCATCATTGACAAACTCATTTTGCATACATAGTTACATAGTTACATAGTTAGTACGGCTGAAAAAAGACACATGTCCCTCAAGTTCAACCAAGGGAAGGGAAAAGGGAAGGAAAAATTTCTACACATAGGAGCTAATATTTTTTTTGTTCTAGGAAATGATCTAACCCTTTTTTAAAGCCATCTACTGTCCCTGCTGTGACCAGCTCCTGCGGTAGACTATTCCATAGATTCACAGTTCTCACGGTAAAGAAGCCTTGTCGCCTCTGCAGCTTGAACCTTTTTTTCTCCAGACGGAGGGAGTGCCCCCTTGTTTTTTGAGGGGGTTTTACAAGGAACAGGATTTGACCATATTTTTTGTATGTGCCATTAATATATTTATATAAGTTAATCATGTCCCCCCTTAGTCGTCTTTTTTCAAGGCTAAATAGGTTTAATTCTTTCAATCTTTCCTCATAACTTAAATTCTCCATGCCCCTAATTAGCTTCGTTGCTCTTCTTTGTATTTTTTCCAACTCCAGGGCATCCTTTCTATGAACTGGAGCCCAGAACTGAACTGCATATTCTAGATGAGGCCTCACTAATGCTTTGTAAAGTGGTAATATTACATCCCTGTCCCGCGAGTCCATGCCTCTTTTAATACACGACAATATCCTGCTGGCCTTTGAAGCAGCTGATTGACACTGCATGCTGTTATTGAGTTTATGATTTACAAGTACACCCAGATCCTTCTCAACAAGTGAATCCGCCAGTGTAGCTCCCCCTAGGACATATGATGCATGCAGGTTGTTGGTACCCAGATGCATAACTTTACATTTATCTACATTAAACTTCATCTGCCAAGTGGACGCCCAAACACTTAGTTTGTTTAAATCTGCCTGCAATTCACAAACATCTTCCATAGTCTGAACTATATTACATAGCTTGGTGTCATCTGCAAAAATAGAAATAGTGCTATTAATCCCATCCTCTATATCATTAATAAATAAGTTGAATAATAGTGGTCCCAGCACTGAACCCTGGGGTACACCACTTATAACCGGTGACCATTCAGAGAAGGAATCATTGACCACAACTCTCTGGATACGGTCCTTGAGCCAATTCTCAATCCAATTACAAACTATATTTTCTAAACCTATAGTCCTTAATTTACCCATTAGGCATCTATGGGGGACAGTGTCAAATGCCTTTGCAAAGTCCAAAAACACTAAATCCACAGCGGCCCCTCTGTCTAGGCTTCTGCTCACCTCTTCATAAAAACAGATTAGGTTAGTTTGACAACTTCTTAGAAAAACCGTGCTGGCTGTCACTTATAATGCTATTTATTGTCACATAATCCTGTATATAGTCCCTCAATAGCCCCTCAAACATTTTCCCAACAATGGATGTTAAGCTTACTGGTCTATAATTACCTGGGGAAGACCTAGAGCCCTTTTTGAAAATAGGCACCACATTTGCGCTGCGCCAGTCCCTTGGCACTATACCAGTCACTAGAGATTCTCTGAATATTATGAAAAGGGGGACAGAAATAACTGAACTAAGCTCTTTAAGAATTCTAGGGTGTAACCCATCTGGTCCCGGGGCCTTGTGCACATTTATTTTATTTAATTTAGCTTGGACCATATCTACATTCATCCAATTCAGTATATCAACTGATATATTAACAGCACTGGCAGCGGCTACATCAGCTGCTCTTTCTTCAGTTGTATATACAGAGCTAAAGAACCCATTTAGTAACTCTGCCTTCTCTTGATCCCCTGTGATCAACTCCCCATTACCATTATCTAGGGGTCCTACATGTTCAGACCTTGGCTTTTTAGCATTTATATACTTGAAGAATTTTTTGGGATTTGTTTTACTATCCTTGGCCACCTGCCTTTCATTTTGTATTTTTGCTAATTTTATTACATTTTTACAGATTTTATTAAGCTCTTTATATTTTACAAAGGCTACAGCTGTACCCTCAGATTTGTATTTTTTAAATGCCCTTTTTTTGTCATGTATTGCCCCTTTCACAGAAGGTGTAAGCCATGTGGGGTTTAATTTGAGTCGTTTATACTTGTTACCTATAGGAATAAATTTTGCACTATAATAACTCAAAGTAGATTTGAAAATCTCCCATTTATCATTTGTTCCATTATTTGACATTAGTTCTTCCCAGTCCATATCCTGAATTGCAGCCCTCATCCTGGGGAAATTGGCTTTCTTAAAATTAAATGTTTTTGCCCTCCCAGCCTGCGTTTGTTTTTTACAGTATAGGTAAAATGTAACTATATTATGATCACTGTTACCGAGGTTTTCACGAACATTGACATTCCCAACAAGATCTGCATTATTAGAAATGACGAGATCCAACAGAGCTTCACCTCTAGTCGGGTCTTCCACAAACTGGCCCATAAAATTTTCCTGCAACAGGTTGAGGAAATGTCTCCCCTTTGCAGTTGAAGCCGAACCATGACACCAATTAATATCCCGGAAATTAAAATCTCCCATTATCACTACAGTACCCGCCTGTGCAGCCCGCTCCATCTGTTTATATAGCTGAACATCCATCTCCTCAGTTATATTGGGGGGTCTATAGATTACACCAAAAGTAATTTTTTCAGTGTTTACCTCCCTTTCTAGTTCCACCCACAAGGTTTCAACCTCCTCACAGTCTTCACCCACTATTGTCTCTTTCACACTCGCCTTCATATCATTTCTCACATACAGACATACACCACCACCTTTCCTATTTGCCCTGTCTTTCCGAAAAAGTGTAAAACCCTGTAGATTTACAGCCCAGTCATGTGAAGAGTCCAGCCATGTTTCAGCAACACCAACTATATCTATATTTTCTTCCAGTATCAAGGCCTCCAGCTCCCCCATTTTGCTTGCTAGACTTCTGGCATTTGTAAACATACACTTTAACTTGCCTGTCAGTTTTTCACTTTTATTATCAGAAATGTGATTTGACATTAATCGGGCCTTTTTATTTACACTGATGTTTTGTAACGAAAGGATCTCCTTATCTTGTTGTCTAGTCCTCTCCCCACATTCTGTTTCTCCCCCCACCAATATAGTCTGACCCTTCTCTAACCTGGCTACCCCTTTTTTTTCTACACTCCGCCACCCCAGCTAGAATTCTCTCCCCCAGCACAGCGGACCCCCTTCCATTTAGGTGCAAATCATCTGCAGAATACAGTTTGTACCCCAATGAAAAGTCAGCCCAGTGCTCTAGGAACCCAAATCCTTCTCCTCTACACCAAGGATAATGTCAAATAATGGAACAAATGATAAATGGGAGATTTTCAAATCTACTTTGAGTTATTATAGTGCAAAATTTATTCCTATAGGTAACAAGTATAAACGTTACAATGTCAAGAAAAGTTTTAAAGAAATATAATGTCCTCTGCTCCTCTCTACCAAGTACAAAATGGCATCTGGAGGAGCTTGGGAGGACAATTTGTAGCGCTGGAATAGTAGTACAAACCCCTTTGGGCTGCAATATAAAAACGCCTCAAAAGAAGCCTCCAAAAAACTCCTCTTAGGCTGGGTTCACACTACCTATTTTCAGGCGTAAACGAGGCGTATTATGCTTCGTTTTACGCCTGAAAATAGGGCTACAATACGTCGGCAAACATCTGCCCATTCAATTGAATGGGTTTGCCGAGGTACTGTGCAGACGACCTGTAATTTACGCGTCGTCGTTTGACAGCTGTCAAACGACGACGCGTAAATTGACTGCCTCGGCAAAGAAGTGCAGGGCACTTCTTTGCAACGTAATTTGAGCCGTTCTTCATTGAACTCAATGAAGAGCAGCTCAAGATTTACGAGCGTCACAGACGCCTCGTATATTACAAGGAGGAGCATTTACGTGTGAAACGAGGCAGCTGTTTTCTCTTGAAAACAGTCTGTCTTTTCACACGTAAATGCCTGCTATCGTGTGCACATACCCTAAGGCTGGGTTCACACGACCTATTTTCCGGCGTAAACGAGGCGTATTATGCCTCGTTTTACGCCTGAAAATAGGGCTACAATACGTCGGCAAACATTTGCCCATTCATTTGAATGGGTTTGCCGACGTATTGTGCAGTCGACCTGTAATTTACGCGTCGTCGTTTGACAGCTGTCAAATGACGAAGCGTAATTTGTCTGCCTCGGCAAAGAAGTGCAGGGCACTTCTTTGCCACGTAATTTGAGCTGTTCTTCATTAAACTCAATGAAGAGCAGCTCAAGATATACGAGCGTCACAGACGCCTCGTATATTACGAGGAGCAGCATTTACGGCTGAAACGAGTCAGCTGTTTTCTTCTGAAAACAGTCTGTCATTTCAGCCGTAAATGACAGCTAGCGTGTGAACATACCCTAAGAGTGGCTCAAAAAACTACTCAAAATATGCTTCAAGATAAATAAAAAAAAACTTGATTTTCAGCTTCAAAAATGCCTTGAAATCAGAGGCTGTTTTACCTTGAAAACAGCCTCAGAATTTTCAGCAGCTTCTTTTTGTACGTGTGAACATACCCTAAGAACAATGAGACTATGGAACTCTCTGCCAAACGATTTTGTGAAATTTGGAGAATAGCCTGAATATGGATACTACTTTTTTTTTGTACTACTTTTTTACGGTTATTGCTTGACGGTTAAACCAGGCTTAAATAGGAACTTACCAATATTTTTGAAGGATGTTTTTGATCATATTGTGTCCACTATTATAAGAGGTGACAAAGTTAGTGTCGCACCTTTTCTCTTCTTTAGTCTTATGAGTTGGAGCTTCAATGTTTGGTTCTAGATAGTAAGAAATATATAGGTCATAAAAATATAGGTTATAAAAATAGTATAAATGGATTAGATCAACTGTTCCAAAGATTTATACTCTATAGCATGGTTTCCCAATCGTCATGTGAAGACCCCCGGAGGGGTGCGAGCCACCGACTGATGTCCCGGTTTCAACTGTATCTGTGTCCTCAGGATGCAGATACAGTTTAAATCAATGCTGGAGTAGGGAGCTGACAGCTCCTTGCTATAGCATTCATATTGCCGTGAGCGGTTCGGAGCAGACAGGCGCCATGTAATGACATTGCGCCCTTCTGCACTGAGATGCACACTGGACAGACCGGAGGAGCAGAAGGATGTCCTCCACCCATCGGGGGAACGGGCATATGTGAGTATGTATTTTATTATGCACTATTGGGGCTGTGTGGAGGCAGCTATGGGGGCATTATACTATTTGGGGGCAGCTGTGGGGCATTATACTGTGAGGTGGCAGCTATGGGGGCATTATACTGCAAGGGGGCAGCTGTGGGGCATTATACTGTGAGGTGGCGGTTATGGGTATATTATACTGTATGGGGACAGCTATGGGGGGCATTATACTGTGGGGAGGGAAGCTATAGGAGCATTATACTGTGTGGGGGCATTTTACTGTGTCGGGGCAGCTATGGGGGGTATTATACTGTGGGATGGGCAGCTATAGGAGCATTATACTGTGTGGGGGCTGCTTTAGGGGCATTATCCTGTGGGTGCAGCTATGGGGTCAATATACTGTCTGGGGGCACTAAGGGGTCATTATACTGTGTGGGGGCAACTATAGGGGCATTATACTGTGTGGCGGCAGCTTAAGGGACATTTTACTTTGTGGGGGCAGTTGTGGGAGCATTAAACTGTGGGGGGCAGCTATGGGAGCATTATACTGTGTGGGGACTGCTATAGGGGCATGATCGTGTGGGGGCAGCTATGGGGGCATTACACTGTGTGGGGGGCACTAAGGGGTTATTATACTGTGCGGGGCAGCTATGGGGGCATTATAATTTGTGGGGGCAGTTTTACGGGAATTATACTGTGTAGGGAGGCACTATAGGGGCATTATCTAGGGGCATTATACTGGGTATGGAGGGCACCTATAGGGGCATTATACTGTGTAGGGACAACTATGGGGGCATTATACTGTGTAGGGATGCACTATATACTGTAACAGTAGTTATAGGGGCATTATACTGTGTGGGGGCCACTAAGGGGTCATTATACTGTGTTGGAGGCCCACTAGGTTGGGACCCACTCAGATGTGTTTCACCCCCTGTTCTAAACCCCTAGCTACGTATCTGTTGGCCACTAATGGATAGGTCGGGTCACATGACCCACCATCACCAGCCATAGACGCACAGCAGTAGGATACCTTGAGCCCGCACAATTGTCACTGTTTTCGATGTTGTAGGGACTTATGGACCTAAGTAACGGCAACTAACTATGAATGATGTTGACATACATCAGACGAAATAGGGCTAAGTACGGTAGTGGGGTGTCCCATACAAAAGTCTCGGCCAAAAGTGGGTCAAAGCCTCAGAAAGTTTGGGAACCACTGTTCTGTAGGACTGTTAGGGCTTGTCCACACACAATGGAATGGCTGCAGAAAATTTCTGCAGCCATTCCGTTGAAAGTAGCAGACATTCCGCTGCGGAAAAAAACGCACCATTTCCTGTGGTTTTCAATGCAGAAAATGGTGCGTATTTTGCTGCGTTTTTCTCAATGCTAGGAGATGGTGACATCTCCTCAGCAAGTCTGGCCACTTTCCGTAGCAGGAATTGAAATGCTGCAGTCCGAAAAATACGCACCGCAGGTCAATTTCTGCTGAGAATTTTTACGCAGCATGTGGATGAGATTTGTTGAATCTCATCCACTATGCTGCTACTGTACTCGGCTGTGTTTTTTCCATCCATAATTCCTGACGGAAAAAACGCAGCAATTCTGCAACTTGTGGACAAGCCCTTAGAGTAGTCCAAAGGTTGAGAGACAAATGATTTCAAATCAGTTTACCTTGTGTTCCCAATTGTAACGGCCATCACATGGGCATTTTCAGAACAATAGAGTTCTATGGGTGTAGTCACACGACCGTTTTTTTAACAGCCCGTGAACACCAGCTGTCAAAAATTAGGACATGTCCTACTTTTGGCCGTTTTGATGGCCCCACGGCTCCCATAGAAGTCAATGGATCCGTTTTTACCGTCCGTTTTTCAGGAAGCAATCCTTGTAACGGCTGGTAACAACTGATCCTGGCCAAGGATTCCCCGCACACAGCGCTACTTTGAGCGCTGAGCCCGGGGAAGCCCTTGACAGCACTGTCCATAGACAGGTGAGATAGCAGCCCCTGCCTGAAGATAGCAACCCCCCCAAGCCCAGAGATAGCGCCACTGTAGGAGCGGAATCCCCAACGGCCAGACCCTGCTCTGGCAGGGGATTCTGCTCCTGGAGAAGCAACCTGGCGTCACTATCCATATATGGACAGTGACGTCAAGGGGTTACTCCTGGAGCGGAATCCCCTGCCAGGTCAAGGAGATTTTCCTAACCCCCACTTGGGGAGCCAGCCCAAACCAGTTTTTACTGTAAACGTACGCAACATATCCGACCTAGAGCCTGCAGGGGATTCCTGACGCACCGAAAACCGCACCGAAAAAAAGCCAATAATTACCCACTGGACGTTGTCATAGCGACAGTCCAGCCTCCTGGGATGATGCTGCAGCGCATGTGACCGCTGCAGCCTGTGATTGGCTGCAACAGTCAGATGGGTTAAAACATCATCTCAGGAGGCTGGCCAGGACGGAGAACAGAGGAACGCATCTCTATGACAATGCCCGGGGGTATTACCTTTTTTATTAATTTTAAACAAAATCCGTTTTGTTTTTTTCCTGCTTTGGGATTTTTGCAGCGGAATAAGTGTTTTCTCCACAAAGATCGCAACATGTGCTATTTGTTGTAGGTTTTACCTCGCCAAGAACTACAACTCCCAGCATGTCCATGATGTTCTTATGGGATATTAGAGGACATTACAGGGAGGGGTATAAGAGGAGAAAACTACAACTCCCAGCATGTCCAGGCTGTTATTATAGGTTTATCAGAGGACATTACAGGGAGGGGGTATAAGAGGAGAGGACTAAAACTCCCAGCATGTTCAGGCTGTTATTATGGGATATCAGAGGACATTACAGGAAGTATAAGATGAGAGGACTACATCTCCCAGCATGTCCAGGATGTTATTATGTAAAATCAGAGGACATTACAGGGAGGGATATGAGGAGAGGACTACAACTCCCAGCCCAGCATGTCCAGGCTGTTATTATGGGATATCAGAGGACATTACAAGAAGTATACGAGGAGAGGACTACAACTCCCAGCATATCCAGGCTGTTATTGTGGGATATCAGAGGATATTACAGGGAGGAGGTATAAGAGAAGAGAACTACAACTCCCAGCATGTCCTGGCTGTTATTATGGGATATGAGAGGACATTACAGGGAGGAGGCATAAGAGAGGACTACAACTCCCAGCATGTGCCGGCTGTTATTATGGGATATCAGGACATTACAGGGAGGAAGTATAAGAGAGGACTACAACTCCCAGCATGTCCAAGCTGTTAT
Organism: Rhinoderma darwinii; assembly: GCF_050947455.1. NCBI lineage: Eukaryota > Metazoa > Chordata > Amphibia > Anura > Rhinodermatidae > Rhinoderma > Rhinoderma darwinii. The sequence goes on from NC_134687.1 coordinate 630,342,222, forward strand.
TATGAGATATCAGAGGACATTACAGGAGGTATAAGATGAGAGGACTACAATTCCCAGCATGTCCAGGCTGTTATTATGGCATATTAGAGGACATTACAGGGAGGAGGTATAATAGAGAACTACAACTCCCAGCATGTCCAGGCTGCTATTATGGGATATCAGAGGACATTACAGTGAGGAGCTATAAGAGAGGACTACAACTCACAGCATGTCTAGGCTGTTATGTGATATCAGAGGACATTAAAGGAAGGGGTTTAAGAAGAGAGGACTACAACTCCCAGCAGTCCCCTGGCTCCAGCTCTCACACACTTGCTGACAACCTATAGAAGAAAATACTGAATCGGTCACTTCTCCACAGATACTAGTAGCCCCGCCCCCTCATGTCACGTGATCATTACAGGTTTTTCATACGCCACTTGTCGGTCACATGATCGTGAGATCATCACAGGTCCTTTAGCTATTGTATTAGGCGCTGGTCGAGTATCTATGACTGGTAGTCACTGCTGTTGTGTTCTCTCTGTTATCAGTTAGAAGATTTCCCATGATGCAGTGGTGAGGTAAGCTTGTTAAAGGGCAGGCGCTGGTCGGGTTTTCTCTCTGTTATCAGCCATCTGAGGTCTGCTTATTATACAGCAGCGCTGGTCTTGTGTTCTCGCTGTTATCAGCCATGTAAGGTCTGCACATCATAGAGCAGCGCTCTCTGTTATCAGCCATGATGCAGTGGTCAGGTGACATATTATAGAGTAGGCTCTGGTCGGGTGTGTTCTCTCTGTTATCAGCCGTGATATGAAGAGTCGCTCGTAGTCAGTAGTTGTTCTCCCTCCCTGTACGAGAGGCTGAAGTTTGTTTTCTATGTGCCGGTTCTTATTTATTCTGTAACCATACAGCATATAGAGAACTTATTATACTGATAAATGACCTGGGGCCTGAGTAGAATAACGCCCGAAAAAAACAATAAGGGTATGTTCACACGGCGGGGGTCCGTAACGGCTGAAATTACGGGGATGTTTCAGCCTGAAAACATCCCCGTAATTTCAGCCGTACCGGCATGTGCAGGCGCTTGAACGCCGCGTCAATTACGGCCGTAATTAGCGCTGCTATTCATTGGAGTCAATGAATAACGGCTCCAATTACGGCCAAAGAAGTGACAGGTCACTTCTTCTACGCGGGCGTCAATTTACGCGCCGTCATTTGACAGCGGCGCGTAAATATACGCCTCGTGTGAACAGACAAACGTCTGCCCATTGCTTTCAATGGGCAGATGTTTGTCAGCGCTATTGAGGCGCTATTTTCGGGCGTAATTCGGGGCAAAACGCCCGATTTACGTCCGTAAATAGGCCGTGTGAACATACCCTAACTGGCACAAAAATGGGCATCAAAGTGGGCAGCCAAAAGCGATTTAGAGGGTTACATGACTTCGGGCCACTGATCACATGTTTTAAAGGGGGTTTCCAATAATTATTATTTATAAATATCTGATCTTAGGGGTTCCACCCCCACTGGGACCTCCACCAATCACAAGACCAGGCTTACCTTGCCGTTCCTGGGAGTCCCACAGGAATGGAGCGGCAGTGAGCCGTAGTGAGCATGCTCGACCACTGCTCCATTTATTTTATTGCTGAGTGTTTTTTGTTTTTTGCGCTTTGTAAAATGAATCTAATGCAAAGAACGCTTCAAACAAGCGCCACATTTTTTATGCCTCCCATTGATTTCAATCAATGGTCGGAGGCAGGAACCGCTCCATGAAAGAACATGTTGCCCGAGGAAAAAGAACTCCTCTGCCTGCCATTGAAAGGCGATTCGGGGTGTTTTTTGGCCCTAATTCCGCATCAAAATCATCGCAAAAAACTCTGTGAACTCATCCCATATTTATTGTGGCTTTTTTAGTAGTTAAACGTCGAGGATTGGAGTGATGTCCGTCCATTACAGCCAAAGCAATGTCTACTGTCTATTACAGCGACTCCATTATTAGGTCTGGGCTACACAGAGACTTTTTGAAACGCTAGTAATTGATTTTTAAAATTGTAGTACTGCGGCTGTAAGGATATGTGCACACGTAGTGACCAAAAACGTCTGAAAATCCAGAGCTGTTTTCAAGGGAAAACAGACCCTGCTTTTCAGACGTTTTTTGAGCAACTCGTGTTTTTCGCTGCATTCTTCGCGGCGTTTTCGCAGCGTTTTTTACGTCCGTTTTTGGAGCTGTTTTCATTGGAGTCTATGAGAAAACAGCTCCAAAAACGTCCAAAGAAGTGTCCTGCACTTCTTTTGACGAGGCTGTATTTTTACGCGTCGTCGTTTGACAGCTGTCAAACGACAACACGTAAATGACAGGTCGTCTGCACAGTACGTCGGCAAACCCATTCAAATGAATGGGCAGATGTTTGCCGACGTATTGTAGCCTTATTTTCAGACGTAAAACGAGGCATAATACGCCTCGTTTACGTCTGAAAATAGGTCGTGTGAACCCAGCCTAACTCTTGTTAAAATCAGTTGCTTCATAAAAAAGTCTCCACGTAGGCCAGGCTTTAGCCATCTATATCCAGGAGGGACAACAGAGGAGCATCGCAGCAAAGAGTAGATTCTCCAGAATTGTTATATCACGGGGAATACATGGATTTACTATAATAGACATGTCAGAACAGGTGACCGCACCTCTCTAAATCTAGTGATTCACAGGTGACAGTGCGGTAGCACCTGGACCTGAAGAGGAGTTCGGAGGGTCAGTATTACTAGACGTTACCTATTAGATTAATCCAAGAGATAACGTACTATATTTAAAAAAAAGAAAAAAAAAGAAGGGTTCGTGGTCTATGTTCCTGCTCCGCTTTTATAGCTAGTGAGCGGGGCAGTTATGGACCTAAGCACTGTTCCCTCATGCACACGACCATAAGGGTATGTTCACACGGCTTATTTTCAGACGTTTTTCGGGCTGCAAACGGGCGAAAAACGGCCGAAAATCTGAAGCAGAACGCCTCCAAACATCTGCCCGTTGATTTCAATGGGAAAGCGGCGTTCTGTTCCAACGGGCCACTTTTTTTCCGCTGCCTTCTTCAGCCGTTTTTGGAGCCGTTTTTCATAGACTCTACAGAAAAACGGCCGTAAAAAACACAGCGAAAAACGCCACGAAAATGAAGTGTCAGAAGCGCTCGGGTGAGCCTGAGTCCGTACGCCGCTGGCTCGGCCTTTCTGAGGAAAGCCGATCAGAAACGAAGCGGCAGGGTGCTCGCCCAAACGCTTCTGCCGCTTCGTTTTAGCGAACAGTGGGGGTCTCAGTGCTCGGACCCCCACCGATCAAAACTTCTGACATGTCACTATGTCAGACATGTCAAAAAATTTTTGAAAGTTTGGTTACCCTTTAACTTTTTCTATGCCTGCACAAATAGCCGTTATGTAAATAGTGTTAGGACATGACTGTTGGATTACTGGTGTCTTTCTTGTTACTATCTAGAAGGGGTTTATGTGTTCGCACCATTCATGTCCAACCGACATATTGAACCTGACATTGTAGAGAGCGGATTAAATAAATGACGTACGATGTATTGTAATTAGGGCTTGGCGATTTGATCAAATTAATTCGTCCTCAAGGACTCTCGTGATTCTGTTTTTTAACAGGATCGTAGAATCGATTCTTTAGTAGCGCCGTCATGCCAAGCTGCAAGGGGAAGCTCCACCCCGCCGCTTCGTCACTGCCGGGTCCGCCCCGTTCTGTCCCTGCTTCTCCATGGAACTGCTGTACTGAGTGAACAAAATGATACAGCTCGCGTGGGGAAGCAGGGACTATAAATACTGCCCCGCTGTAGATAGCACCCCCCCTTACAGATCGCACCCCCCCTTGTACCTTGTAGATTGCACCACAGCCTCCCCCCGCCCCCCTTGTAGATCGCACCGTTTTGGCACCCACTAGGAGCTATTCACGCACAGTTATTCACGCACTCACAAAGCACATCTATTTTTATTATTATTTTCAACTGAATTGAAGGGCAAATCACGCACCGCACACGACTTCAATGGGCGCATAGGTGCGTGATAACACACCAATATAGGACATACAGTGAATTGCCCGCAGCGGACTCTCGTTGCATGAAAAATCACGCATGTGTGAATGGCCCCATTGAAATCAACGGGTCCGTGTGCTGTGCGTTGTTTCAACGCGCAGCACACGGACGTGATTCACTCTCGTGTGAATGGGGCCTAAGTCAAAGAGGTGTCGGCACTCGTAAAGAGAGCCGACACATAGATTAGTGCAGAGCTGCTCACGCTGAAGCATCTTCTGCGCTCCTTAAACCCAGAGGCACGCTGCAAACGTCTATATGAGTGCTAACTGCACGGGGCATCGGCAGTTAGAACGTATATAGCCGCATGGCAGTCGAGGAGGGGTTAATGCCCATGTTTTTTTCACTGTGGTGTGACTGTAACCTAAATGACTATGATGCCAGGAGTCCCGTTCACAAGTACCATGGTCAGGCTGGGAAATCCGGCTGACACTGCAGACACTATAATGTAATCTCTACAGAGTGCTGACTCGGCGCTATCTGCCTGGCGCAGCTGAAATTTAGACTGCTCTCGCTTACACTGTAGGAGGTGGTGACAGGCAGAGAGGGATGTTGGTGCACAATGAGTGCATACTTATTTATAGATTCTGTTAACCTCTTCCCTGCTGGGGAACAATTAGATACACATTTTTCCAATAATATTTCTGATAAAAAAGCATTTGCAGAGATTAAAAGTTGTGAAGTTACGTACAATTATTATAAGTTATTTCTATAAAGGAAATTATTTATTGAATTGTCTTTTGGTATTTTTTTCCGTTTTATTTAAGAGTAATAAGAAAATCGAGATTTAAATCGAAAATTGGCCGTAGAGTTAAAAAATAAACTAGATTTTTATTTTTTGGGCAAATTTGCCCAACCCTAATTGTGTCTATATCTGTCTTACTAATGACACCCCGTTATCTGTACAAGAGGAAGAACTATTTGTAGCTTTGTTATAATTCCAGGATCGGCTTTTTATGACCACGGTGAGAATAACCTTCAGTGGTGAGACGAGTCTGACTCTGTATTTCACTCTCGCATAAATTGTGGGGGGAGACGTCCTCGTTTTGGGGTCTCTGGAGTAACTCTTACACAATCCTGAATCATTTCCTACAGTCCTGATCTCAAATGGGAAAACACTCTAGGGGCAATTATCGGGAAAATGCGTCCATATCATCATTCGTTTGGCCGACCATCTGCCGACACTTTAAAGGGGTTATGAAGGGATTGAAAATTAGCAGTGTTCATATTGCAGTATGTGAGTACACTGCTAATATACATTCCTGTCCCCCATGAGATTTTAATAGATTTTTACATTGCTGCCAGGGGACCAGAAGTCTAGTGGCACAGCCTACCTTCATCACGACACGACTCGTCGTCATGTGACCGTGCCCACTATGTAATCGCTGTAGCAGTAGCCCCTCATAACCCCTCTAACATTGTCTATTGAGGTGCAAAAAGTGTCTAAAACACATAATCTGGCACAAGGCATGTACAAAATTTTTCTGGTGCAAATTGAGCCAAAATTCTGGCGCATTTAGCTTAGTAAATCTCAGCCACGGTTTGTAGCAGGTGTAAGGCACATGGGTTGGATTTGCTGTGGAAAACTCTGCAGCGAATCCAACACAGGTACCGCAGGGAATTCCAGCTGAGTGTCCACACTGATTTGGTGCGGACTTTTGGCCAGATTTGCCGCCGCAGACACGTAATGAGGTGAGAGAAAAAAAGTCAATACTTAACTCCTACAGTTCTCCCATAGCGAATCGTCACTCCTCTGGGGCTGGTGTCTGTGCTGCCGGCATCCTGGGATGACGTTTTCTCCCATGTGACCATTGCAGTCTGTGATTGGCTGCAGCGTTTGCATTAGATGAAATGTCATCCCAGGAGACTGACTTCACTGAAACCAGATGAGGGAGGAATGAGTATTGACTAACGATTTTTCCACAGCAAAGACTTGCAATTTGTTGCAGAATTTTACTTCCCCATTAAACTTAATGGGGAAAGTCCACAACAAATATGCAACGATTCCGCAGAATTAATTGACATGCTGCAATTTTTTTTAAAAATCCGTACTGCAGGTCAATTTCTGCTTGGAAATTTTCAGCAGATTTTTAAAATCTCAACCACATTGCTGCTACTGTAATTTCACTGCAGTTTTTCCATCCGCGAATCCCAACGGAAAATTTGCAGCAAAGCTACATGTACAGGGGGCCTCAGAAGTAACTTGGCTAATATTATATATGTAATGATCAATAAGTGAGGTTCTGAATGTCACACATGATGTTGTCCCCTGTATGATTTCCATCTTCTCCTTTCTTCATAAAGACGTCTGCAGTACTAGATCCTCCAGATCCTCCAGTTTTCTCATCTTCTCCCCCGCAACTTTCCTTCTCCTGAATGACCCACCAAGAATGGACAAGGACAGGAATGAGATGAGCAGAAGAATATTAAACTTCACCTTGGAGATCATCTACCTGTTGAGCGGAGAGGTAAACTTTTCTACATTATAGAACAAGTCACACATAGGGAAGGGACAACACATAATAGGAAGTAATAGGAAGAATCCAGTGTCCTGTATAACAGCGTCTAGACCTTCCAAGTGACGTCAAGAAGCTGAAGATCAGCCACCAATATGGTCAGTTATGTGTCCTGTCACCAATGCAGCAATAGTAATGTTGTAGAGCAAGGAGAATGACCAGGAACCAGGAGGAATAGGATCACCTCTATATAGAAACCTAGAAGATGACGGCAGGAGGAGAGCACATGGTCCATCTAGTCGCCCCCAATGTTATTTATTTTTAGTTTTCTCTTAGGATAGTTCTATGTTTCTCCCCAGCCGGTTTACATTCACTTACTGCTGATTTTCCAACCACATCTGCTGGAAGTTTGCTCCGAGCAACTAGTATTTCAGTAAAATAATATTTTCTGACATTGCTTCTGATCCCCCCCCTCCCCCCCCCACAACTAATGTCAGATTGTTCCCCTTGTTCTTGTGTTTAGTTTCTTCCCCCCTGTAACATATCTAAAGGTTTCCACTATTTTCCCCCCTTTCCCGTCTTTCCTCCAGGAGATCAGTTTTATTCTTCAGACCTTCCACCGTTCTTGTTGTCGTCTTTGGTCTCGTTCTATTTTCTCAATGTCTTTTTGTAGGTGAGGTCTCCAGTATAACAGATGTGGGGTCACTAGAGCTCTATACAGCGGGGTCACAATTTTCCTCTGAGGGGGGAATACTGTGTTCAGTTCTCTAAGTGTCTCTCTCCATATACAGGAGTACACAATAGTGAAGAAGACATCGGGTGACTGTATGACTCCCATCATCCATGAGTCAGGAGGATGGAGCAGTAGTCAGAGCCCCATCACAGAGCCTCCCCCTCACTCCCGGATACATGAGAAGAACAATAAGAAGATCTTAGAACTGATCTACAAGATGACGGAGCTGCTGACTGGAGAGGTGACACTCCTGGGAATGCTGGGAAATTCTACAGTAACAGCACTGGAGGTGTCTGGGTAATGACTGTATCATTGTGTGTGTCAGGTTCCTATAAGGTGTCAGGATGTCACTGTCTATTTCTCCATGGAGGAGTGGGAGTATCTAGAAGGACACAAGGATCTGTACGAGGAGGTCATGATGGAAAACCATTGGCCGCGCACATCACAAGGTACGAAGAGAGAGAGGCATAATTTTTTTAAAGTTTTGTTGGTTATTACTGCGGGCACAGGCTGGCACTGGTCGCCGCATTGAAGCCTTCGTACCGTCCTGTGCAGTGCGTATTGTCATGCAATGTAAGAGCTCCCAAATTTAGGCTACTTTCACATCACCTCAGAGCCCTATGTTTGCCAAATATGACCTACAAGCTCGGGCTCGTATAGTAGACTACACTATTCTATGCAGATGTACCCCTCAAAAAAAAAAAAAAAAGCATGCAGCTCCATATCCATTTTTTTTTTTTTTACATGCGATCTTATAGGCAACGTATGCCGCTATATGACTATACAGTGGCATACGTCGGAGCGTTCTTTTAGAGATCTAAGTTGGAAAATCCTCTTGATGTATACATCTGGCAGAAGGTTCCTTCCTTTTATAGAGCGAGTACAACATCGCGTCTATCCCATAGTTCTCCCTTCATGTCTGGCAGTCACTAGTCACTCTACAAGCAGCATACAATTACTAAACATGTCTGGAGGAGGTGGGATCACCGTGCACTTCTCACTATGTCATACTCCAGTTTATCATCCCTGTCAGACCGGACATGTGTGCTGCTAGTAACAGATGTACGGACCAGAGTGTTCTAGCTGCCAAATCAGCAATATGTTGTGTGGTCAATGTGCTGTGTGTGAACATTCTCTTATATAACCAGTGACTGATCTGCGCTGATTTTATAATCTCTCCAACATGAGGAGTGTAAAGTTCTACCATGTGGGAACAGCGGACATGACCATTATGAGGAAAGATGTTCTGCAGGTTCCGTGTGAGATCTAATAATACTGGAGTCTACTCTTCTGCACATGGATATGACATTCTGCTAGTAGATCCTTAAACATTTCTGCAATTTCAAGTTATAACAAATACCCGCTGTCTATATGCTTTATAAGTATATATTAATGGCAGACAGTTAGGTGCCCACCTCTTAATCAGAACAGAGGAAGATAAAATCATCAAATGTTTTTCCGAAAGTGTTTTTTTTCACCAATTGACCGTCATGTTTTTTAATGGGGTCAGATATTTTGGATTTGGGGATAATAGGAGGTATGGAAGATCTCGGTTATGGAGAAAGGTCATCAAATCTAAATGGATTTTCTCTAGAGAAGAGAAGGCTGAGGGGGATGGGGATATCTTTATATAAATATCTCTATAAAACCAATGTAGTAAACATATTATTTTCATGGACCCAACAGAAAACACGGGGTCACTGCTTATTATTAAAGAAAGTGCAATTTTATGGCAAACTTCAAAAGCCGCACATCACTGTCCGAAACGTAAAGTTATAGAACCTGCTCCCTCAGGATTTGGTAATGGTAAAGTGTGGAGAGATATAAGAAGGGGGTAGATATCTTCCTGGTAAGACACAATATACAGCGTTACTGGTAGTAATGTAGAATGTGGATCCAGGGATCTGTCCGATTGTCCACCGGGGCAGGGAGGTGTTTTCCCGCTTCATGGAGAATTGGGACTTTGCCATGTAAAGATTGTCTTTCTCCTCTGGGTCATTTGAGGTTTAAGTATAGTTAAAATTTGCATTTCCCATAATTTAAAAATCATAGAGCACCTTTTCTTAGAACTCTGCCTTGTGCTGTTGCTCTGTTTATTCCTACTAGAAATGTATAAATTAATTGAAAACTAGGTGTCACCAGTTGGTGGCCCTTGCTTACACAGTCTGACACTCTACAATCAGTGCTGACCATATCAGAAGGTGTAGGGACACGCCGCTTTCATAAGAGGAATGGTAACTATTCTTACATTTCCAGTAGGAACAACAGAGGAACGGCATAACGTAGCGTTCTAAGAAAAGCTGCTCCAGAATTGTTAGTTCATGGGGAATAGAAGTATTTACTATACGGACATGTTAGGAGAGCCAACAAGTCCTCTTGTTGTTTTTTTCCTTCCTCTGGATGAACTGGGGTTTGTAAGTATAAAACGTTCAAACCTGGAGGACTTAGACCTTGTATACTCCACAAACTATGTAAAATGTCTATCTCTGTCGATCCCGATCAGCCGTAATATTAAATCAACCTGCATAATAATGTACAGGTCGCCCCCATGCTGCCAAAACAGCTCTGGACCTCTGAAGGTTCCTGTGTTATCTGGCGCCAGGACGTTAGCAGCAACTCCTTGAAGTCCTGTAAATTGTGCGGCCTCCATGGATCAGACTTGTTATTACACAGATGCTCGATTCGATTGAGATCTGGGGGATTTGGAGACAAGTCAACTTGTGGCATTGTCCTGCTGAAAGAGGGCACTGCCATTAGGAACTACTACTGTCATGAAGCAGGGTACTTGGTGTGCAGTAATGTTTAGGTAGGTGGTACATGTCACAGCCACATGAATGCCAGGCCCAGCAGAACATTACCCAGAGCATCACACTGCTTCCACCGATTTTCCTTTTACCCATAGTGCATTTTTCTGCCATCTCTCTTCTCCAGCTCAGTGACACACACGCACCCGGCTGTCTACATCATGTAAAGGAAAACTTGATTCATCAGACCAGACCACTTTTTTTATTTCTCCAATTGTCCAATTCTGATGCTCACCTGCCGATTGTAGGTGCTTTCGGCGGTGGAAAGAGGTCAGCATGCACACTCTGACAGGTCTGCGGCTACACCGCTCCATATACAGCAAGCTGCGATGCTCTGCATGTTCTGACACCTTTGTATCATAGCCATCAGTAACTTTTTCAGTAATTTCTGGTACTGTATCTCTTCTGTGGGATCAGACCAAATGGGCTAGTCTTCGCTCCCCACGTGCATAGATGATCCTTGGCCACCAATGACCCTGTTGCTGGCCTACCAGTTGTCCTTGGAGTACTTTTGGTAGATATGAAGCACTACATACCGTGAAGACCCCATAAAACCTGACGTTTTGGAGATACTCTGACCCAGTCGTCTAGACATCACAATTTGGCCCATGTTTCCAACACATCAACTTCAAGAACTGACTGTACACTTGCCTCCTAATATATCCCACCCCTTGTCAGGCGTCATTGTCACTAGATCCTCAATGTTCTTCACTTCTCCTGTCAGCGGGTTTAATGTTCTGGATAATCGGTACATTTATTGAGGAGGACAGTGATAGTGCTGTCGTGGTCTCATCGAAAACCAATTACTGGTAAAAGTAATTATTATATATTTTTTTTCCCCATTTGCCATAACAGCACTAGGGAAAATAAACTTTGGGTATATTACCGTAGAGCTTTCTCCAATAACTCTGTGTTTTCCCATCCCTTCTGGAGAGTAATTTAGGAGAAGTTGTTTTCAGTACTACAGGTACTTTTTCTGACTGTGCATTCAATCTCCTGTGATTTAGAATTCCCTATTGGGCAGCGGTGGTAATGTTCAAAGACCCGTCTAGGCAACGCCTGGTACTGTTTTTGATCGGACTCCTGTGTCCTGCCACTTTCAAATGTATCCACATCTTTAGCGTGCGAGTGCATTTGTATAATATGGCAATGCAGGGAGCAGTCGGCGTCCCGCCATTCTCTTTGGTAGACCACAATAGGACTACGGCTTGCAAATCACTGGACCTCGGCGCAAGTGGTGTGGAGCACAATATTGTAATTTTGGCTCTGATCAATAAACATAGGGGTGTATGATGTATAGACAGATCTATAGTAGTAATGTATTCAGTCATGGTGTGTGTCCTACAGATGGATCCAGTAGGAGAAATCCACCAGAGAGATGTCCCAGTATTCTGTATTCCCAGGACTGTCCAGAGGAAAATCACAATGTCCCAGAGAATCATCAGGTAGATGGCGCCAAAGTCTCACCAAAATATTACTATAAAGTAATTCACCCCAAGTTCATTTGAATTATTTTTTTTCCTGGCTATTTAGGGTGAAAATCTGATTGATATTAAGGTTGAGGTTAAAGATGAAGCAGAAGAAGAGGAGACGGATTTAATGGCTCATCAGCAGTGTAATGAGGGGGAGACTTTCATTAGTTGTAAGAAAAAAATATCTGTTTTGAGGGTCACTTAGATACTACTCCCATCTTCACATGTAAACAATCTATTCCTTCACTGTGTGTTTCCTACAGATGGAACCAGTAGGAGAAATCCACCAGAGAGATGTCCCAGTCCTCTGTATTCCCAGGACTGTCCAGAGGAAAATCACAATGTCCCAGAGAATCATCAGGTAGATGAAGCTGAGCCCTTTACCAGATCTATATAGGGGGGTGTGGAGCTTTTTGGTCCTTCGGTCATAGATGTGATCATAGATTTTGGTGGGTTCTTATGTTAATCTGTTAGATTCTTCGCACTCTCTCTTGTATTGTACTGAATTGTTACATATGTGAAATCAGGGGGAAGATCTGACTAACATTAAAGCAGAGGATGAAGCAGAAGAAGAGCAGATGAGGGGCGATCAACCGTGTAAGAGTGAAGTAAGGGAGGGAATTCCAGGAGGTGTTACCAGAGGTAAGTAATGATGAATTTAGAAAGTGAATTGGGAGGTTTGTTAAGGTGAGGTTCCTCCTTAGTTCTACATTACAGTAACACGTTAGACAATGTGTTATACATAGTGCAGGACCTGAGGGAGCTGTGACTGCACATAGAAGTTCTCTACAAGGTTTTCTATGAATCCGGTCATGCACTAGGCTTCGCTTTAGATTTTTTGGGGGGGGGGGGGGGGCACCAGCTGTGATTAACAGCTGCACTAACAGCCGAGATCTGAGAACTCAATTTATCCACTTAAACACCACAATCAATGCTGATAAAGGGCTTGCTTTGACACTTTCAACCTTGAGACTATAAGGTTACATGCACACCTTGCGTATTCTGCGAAAAATCACAGCGTTTTCATTCTGCTGGTTTTGCTGCGTGTTTCTCCAGAAATAGGGGGAGAGAATTTGCAAGCGGGATAATTTGACATTCCACGGTTTCGAAAATACGCACTGCATGTCAATTTACGACCCGAAAAATACCACAGAGTGGACATGAGATTCCCTGGAATCGAGTTGCCTGTGCTGATATTTTATTATGCTGCAGTTTTGCCACACAAAAACGATCAGCAAAACCGCACGTAATACGCATTGTGTGCATTGACCCTAATAGTGGTTTCACACAGTGCATCTTTTTTGGGGTGGCTTTCCCTGCGTTTTTCATGCATTTTTTTTCCCCCTAAGAACGTTGCAGCGAGATGTTACATGAATGTCTATATTGAAGTATAAAACACACTACAAATGTTTTATTTTTAAGTTGTGCCATTTGTCTGGTCTTTTGGTGTGTTTTTTTGGTCCATGGCATGTTTTTTAAAACGCAGCACGCTTCGTTATTTGTACATGTTACAAATGTATGAATTAAAAAAAAAAAAAATGCCAGATGAAACACTGACTTTATCCATTCATCTGTATGAGGCTTGCAGAAATTCATAATAACGTTATCCACATAATTCTTAGTAACTACCACAGACAGAGTAACGAAGTGCAGAGATTGTGAATAGACATCCCGTGGAATGTCTATTCACTGTCCTAAACACTTCAGTATTGTTAATGCGTTAGTATAAGACAGCACATAAGGATCTAGCAGGATCCCTATGCGCTGAGTAAATGAATGGAGAGGAGTGCAGGACACTGATTGGTTAGCGTCATACACTCCCCTGTACAACACCCACTTGGTCTAAAGTAAAAACACGCCCACTTAGGCATTAAGCAACTCATTAGCATAAATCTAAAATAGCTAATAAAGTGGTAAAAATAGATCGATTTTTTTTAAAATAAAAAGCACTGCTGTCACCTACATTATAGCACCCATCTCCTTATGTAGGAGATAGGGCACTTATAATGTGGTGACAGAGCCTCTTTAAATGAGAAGCTTTATGCTTTTGAGAAGGGAAAACACTGCATTCCAGCATGAACACCTCCTACATGTGTTAAACACGGTGGTGGCAGTATCATGGTTTGAGACTGTTTTGCTGCATCTGTGCCAGGACTGCTTACCATCATTGATGGAACAATGAATTCTAATGGGAAATGTCAGGACATCTGTCCATGTTTCTCAATATCAAGAGAACGTGGGTCATGCAGCAAGACAACGACCCTAAGCACACAATTTTAAAATTAGAATATTAAGTAAGCCCAAAAATGATTTTTAATACCGAAATGTTGGCCTACTGAAAAGTATGTACAGTATAATGCCCTCAATACTTGGTCGGGGCTCCGACTCTCCATGAATTACTGCATCAATGCGGCGTGGCATGGAGGCGATCAGCCGGTGGCACTGCTGAGGTGTTATGGAAGCCCAGGTTGCTTTGATAGCGGCCTTCAGCTCGTCTGCATTGTTGGGTCTGGTGTCTCTCATCTTTCCCTTGACAATACCCCATAGATTCTCTGTGGGGATTAGGTCAGGTGAGTTTGCTGACCAATCAAGCGCAGTGATGCTGTGGTTATTAAACCAGGTATTGGCAGGGGGCGTGGCTTAGCGGCGTATGTGAGCAGACGCAGGAACCGGAGCTCCCGCTGCCGATATTCTGAAACACATCCTGTGGCTGAATTTCTCTAACAAAGACATACCTGTGCAGAGAGGGGAGAAGGAGGAGAACCTGGTGACACTATTCTGCAGAATCTGGAGGCTGTAATGACCCGTTCAAGGAAGTCTAAGGCGGCAGAGGAAGGTGAGCTGGGATTACAAGATGGCGCCGACATGTGCGTGATGGCAGAGAGCAGAGACTTGAGAGGGGCGGCGGCATCCCGACTGGAGCGCTTTGCCAGAAAGACACCCGTGAAGGCAGATGCTGGAGGAGAGATGACAGGAGGAGGGAAAAAGCAGGCAGGCTGCTCCGGGTCCAGATATGAACCGCTGCGGGCACAGGTGGACTCAGAGGAGGAGAATGGAGAAGATGTTGCAGGCAGCTCAGGAGGAGGGCTGGATCGAGGCCCGCACAATTCAAATAAGCCTGGGCCTACGTTGGCAGATGTTTTTTCGGCGGTAAGCCTATGTAATGCCACGCTAGCTAAACTCACTTGCCAGGTGGGCGGAATAAAGGAGGATATTTCCATAATACGGCACGATCTGCAGAAGGTGTCGGAGCGTACAACAGCGGTGGAAGGTAGAGTCAGTGATGTGGAAGACAGAATGCTGCCCATGAGGAGAGATGTAAATGCGGTAGCTGTGGATGTTACTTATTTGTTATCTAAAACGGATGACCTGGAGAACCGTCTACGTCGCAATAACGTACGGATGGTGGGAATACCCGAAAAAGTGGAAGGGTCCAATCCGGATTCCTATTTCGAAAAATGGTTACTGGAGGTGTTTGGCAAGGAGTCGTTGACACCATTGTTTGCGGTGGAAAGAGCCCATAGAGTACCAACTCGCCCGGGTCCACCTGGAAGACCTGTGCTGGTAAAGCTGCTTCATTATAAGGACAGAGATTTAATTCTTCGCCAGGCCCGGGAAAAGCAGGATATACGGGTGAATGGTGTGAAAGTGTCATTTTACCCGGATTTTTCTGTAGAGGTCCAGAAAAGAAGGATGCAATTTCTGGATATCAAACGACGACTGAGGGATCTGCGTGTTCAATACTCCATGTTGTACCCGGCGAAACTTCGAGTTGCGGCGCTGGGATCTGTACAATTTTTTGAGAACTCAAAAGATGCGTTAAGATGGCTGGACAGTCACGAGGATCGCCTTCGTCAGAATCGAGAGGAAGCTGCTGCGTGATTATCAGGTGGATGGTTGAAGAGGGGACTCTGCTTACTATGAAAAAGGAGGATGCGCCGCACAGGGGAATAAGGCATTGTTTTTTCTGCATTTTATTTTACTGTTCTAATTTGGGGCTGCAGCCTCTAGGTTTATAATGCTGAAGGAAAGACAGAGATGTCAGGTTAATTGAAGATGTTGGAGTCACTAAAATGCTATATGTCTATGGTAGTAAGGTGGCGGGAGGTTTGTGGTTCTCAGGTTTATATTGTGGGAAAAGATGTGTTTCTGCAGTGTAAATGGGAAGCTGAACAGTCACATTGGTGGAGATTTCTTCACCAGCCCGGGCCCTCTTTGGAGGGTAAGTTTCTGGAATGTTGGGCGGGCTAGGGAGGGGGGAGGAGGGAGGAGAATGTTTTGGAGGGAAAGGGAGTTGGAAATGCAGTACGCTCTGATTGGCACTGGATTCAAGGGTAATGGCCTCTGTCAGATAAAAAAAATGGATAGATGGGGGGTAGGGTAAATCTTTTGTCCTGGAATGTGAGAGGTATGGGAGAGGCAACAAAACGGCGAGCTATATTTGACTTTCTGAAAGGGCAGTCTGCTGGAGTGATGGGACTACAGGAAACGCATCTTACCGCTGATACTGTGCAACAGGCACATAGGGTGTGGATTAGACACAGCTTTCACTCCTATCATTCCACATATTCAAGGGGGGTTAGTCTCCTGGTTCATAGGGATGTACCTTTTTGCTGTTTGGCTTCCTTTAAAGATGGAGAGGGCAGATATGTAGGGGTACATTGTAAGTTTAATTGGGAATGTATAATTGTGGTACTGTATGTACCTCCCCCATACTCGGTGGTTCCAATAAGGGAAGTGTTGGAAAGGCTGGCTAGTTGGCCGATGGTCCCGACTATACTTATGGGAGACTTCAACAATGTAATGGATATAAGACGTGATAAATTTCCAAAAGGGGGGGGGGGGTAGGTGAGGCTGTTCTGACGCGGTTTGGGAAGTACATGATAGAGGTGGGGTACACGGATATTTGGCCGGCAAAGTGGCCCTCTACTACGCAATATTCTTGTGTGTCATCTACTTATGGATCGTTGTCTAGAATAGATTTGATGTTTAGTAACGGGTTAGGGATTGAGTGTGTGGAAGGGGTGGAATATCTGCCAAGGTCACTGTCTGATCACTCCCCAATGATATTGAAAGTTCGAACTAGTCCGCAGATAGGGGGGCTAAGACTGCATTGGAGGCTAAATCCGTTCTGGATACGACTAGTGGGGGAGGAGATAATAACTGCGAGCTTGCAGGAGTACTTTGAGTTTAATAAAGGTACGGTACCTATAGATATCTTATGGGATGCTATGAAGGCGAATATCAGGGGGGTGTATATCCGGGAAATCACGACCATTAAAAATAGATCACGACAGGTGGGAAAACATCTACTGGAAAGGGTGACATTATCCGAGGAGACTCATGTAGCTAATAATACAGCAGAAACGAAGGCCCAGTGGAAGGTAGCCCTAAAATTACTAAAGGAACATCAACTAGAACAGGCAGCTAATAAAAGGTTGTTTTTGCAGCAAAAATATTATGAGGAGGGGGAAATGACGGGCAGATTGTTGGCAAATATGGCTAGGCCTCAGCGGGAGGGTGCGTTCATCCACCAATTGCAGGACAAAGAGGGGACACTGGTTGGAGAAACAGGGGACATACTGGATGTGTTGAAGTCCTTCTATACCGAGCTGTATCGTACGAGGGTAGATTATCCGGAAGATCTATTGACAGACTATCTAGAGGAAATGGAGTGGGTTACCTTAGGGGAGGAGGAGAGAGAGTGGCTGGAAGAGCCAATTACATTGGAGGAATTGCAGGAAGCAGTGAGTTCTATGGCAAATGAAAAGGCTCCAGGCATGGATGGTATACCTACAGAGATGTACAAAACATATGGGGGGGAGCTTCTGCCAGAGTTATTAGAGGTGTTCCAAGATAGTTTTGCCAGGGGACGACTGCCACAGACTATGTATGAAGCGGCAATAGTAGTCATTCCTAAAGAGGGGAAAGATCGAACACAGCCGGATTCTTATAGACCAATATCCCTGCTGTCCGCAGATGTAAAAATTTTGGCAAAGGTTCTGGCTAATAGGCTGACAAGAGTGGTGACTAAGATAGTGGGCCCGGATCAGTCGGGATTTATGCCATCAAGATCTACAGCAGTTAATCTGAGAAGATTATTCTTGAATTTGCAGACAGAGGCTGCAGATACACAGGGTAGAGCAGTGTTGTCCTTAGACGCGGCTAAGGCATTTGATAGTGTGGAGTGGGGGTATCTGTGGGCTGTTTTGGAGCGGTTCGGATTTGGGAATAATTTTATAACATGGGTAAAATTGCTGTATAAGGAACCGGTGGCTAGGATTCGAACCAATGGGCGGATGTCAGATTCCTTTAGACTAGAGAGGGGAACGCGTCAGGGATGTCCACTTTCCCCGCTATTATTCGCTCTAGCGATCGAACCTCTGGCAAATGTGGTAAGGCAACATCCGGGTATAGAAGGGTTTCGATGTGGGGAGCTGGAGGAACGCATAGCATTATATGCGGATGATATTTTACTATTCCTGGGAGAGATAGTTCGGTCACTGCCGTTGATAATGACCATATTGGAACGGTTTGGCAAATTTTCAGGGCTTCAAATTAATTGGAGTAAGTCGACATTGCTGCCACTCAAACCATTGGAGGGGCCACTGGTGGTGGAGGGAATTGCTGTACCTTGTGTTAAGGAATTTAAATATCTGGGGATTAAGGTCTCGGGGAGGGTTCAGGATTTTGTTGCGCTGAATGTGAAACCATTATTGGACAAACTAAAAGATAAGACCAGAATATGGCTTGGACTACCACTTTCAGCGCTAGGAAGAGCAAACCTGATTAAAATGATTCTGATGCCTCAGGTTCTTTATGTGGTGCATAATGCCCCAGTGTGGTTGCCTAAATACTGGTTCAGGAGAATACATAATCTGTTTAGGGACTTAGTGTGGAAAAGGGGGATCCCCAGGATTAAATTGGAAAAATTACAATTACCAACGGAAAAGGGAGGATTAGCTATTCCAAATGCGTGGATATATTACTTAGCAGCCCAAGCACAACATTTTAAAAGTTGGAAGAATAGGGAAGAGTGGGACTCTAGTGGGAAACTGGTGCATCATTTGAGTCGGGGCGAGGATATACTAGAGGCAATGGAGTCTCATAAACTGAGGAGGGAGGCGAAAGGGAAACCGACTTTGCTATTGATACATAGGGTCTGGTGGGAATGCAAAAAAATACTGGGCGTTACTGGGTGCTCCAATTATATGCCTCTATGGGATAATACATACTTATGGGAATTCCATATCTTGGACGGCTTTCAGGAGTGGGAACAAGCTGGGGTCAGATATGTATACCAGGTATATGAGGGGGGAAGTCTCAAATTGTTCTCACAGTTACAGGAGGAGTTCGGACTCCCACATCGGATGTTTTATCAATACCTCCAGTTGCGGCATGCGGCGCAGGCCCAGGGTAGATTGGTGGACTTGGGCTGCTCTACTATGGGAGTGATGGAGCAGGTATTGGGAGCAAAAGACACTAAAGGGATTATTTCTGTGATCTATGGTACATTACTTTCCAAATTCCTTGGAGATCCGATGGGGGTGATCAGATGCAAATGGGAAGAGGATGTGGCGAATATAACTGATGATGAGTGGGAGGAGATACTGGAATCGCCCAAAATGCTCTCCATTAATGTAGCACACAGGAGGTCACAACTTTTTCTCCTACATAGAGTGTACAGGACACCTAAGGTGTTAATGCAAATGAGACTCAGACCAACGCAGGAGTGTCCCAGGTGTTTGTTTGAGGGGGCAGACATAAAGCATATGTTCTGGAGTTGTCCGAAGCTGAATGATTACTGGAAGGAGGTTGGAGGCATGGTAGAGAGGGTATTTGGGAGAGTTTTTCCGTTGGAACCTAAGATCTATGTGTTGGGCTGCATGGGGGAGGAGGGAGGTGATGGAGCTGAATTACTGGCCATAAAAAAGGTTTTGTATCATGCTAGGAAACTAATAGCAAAATATTGGTTGAATGCGGATCCCCCGGAGGGGTCTGAGCTAGTGGAATACGTTAATCACACGGTGGCATTGGAACATCGGATATACCTAAAACGTGGGGCAATACACAAATACGATAAGCAATGGGCAAAATGGGAACACAATTATGGCACTGCAGGGAGGTAGAATACACCTTAAGGTGGAATGATCAGGAGGCAAGTATGGATATATCAGTAGGAGGCAGGAGAGAGAGTGGTTATAGGAGTCAGGGAAAGGAGGAGGTACTGCGGGGGGGGGGGGGAGTTGGGATGGAGGGAAGTGGGAGTTATGATACATATAACTGTATATGTTGTACAAAACTGAAAATGTATTGACGGTTGGAACCAAGTTAATGTACATGAGTTGTATGATATATGTTGTATTATCAATAAAAACTGGTTTGATTTAAAAAAAACAAACCAGGTATTGGCACTTTTGGCAGTGTGGGAAGGTGCCAAGTCTTGCTGGAAAATGAAATCCGCATCTCCATAAAGCTTGTCAGCAGACGGAAGCATGAAGTGCTCTTAAATTTCCTGGTAGACGGCTGCGCTGACTCTGGACTTGATATAACCCAGTGGACCAACACTTTTGCTCAGTGTCCAAAGTCCTGTTTTCAGATGAAAGTAAACGTTGCATGTCATTTGGAAATCAAGGTCCCAGAGTCTGGAGGAAGAGTGGAGAGGCATCAATCCAAGTTTCTTGCGGTCCAGTGTGAAGTTTCCACAGTCCATGATGGTTTGGGGAGTCAACGCAGCAGTCTACCAGGACATTTTCGAGCACTTCATGCTTCCCCCTGCTGACAATCTTTATAGAGATGCTGATTTCATTTTCCAGCAGGACTTTGCACCTGCCCACACTGCCAAAATACCTGGTTTAATAACCACAGCATCACTGTGCTTGATTGGCTAGCAAACTCGCCTGACCTAATCCCCATAGAGAATCTATGGGGTATTGTCAAGGGGAACATGAAACACCAGACCCAACAATGCAGCCGAGCTGAAGGCCGCTATCAAAGCAACCTGGGCTTCCATAACACCTCAGCAGTGCCACAGGCTGATCGCCTCCATGCCACTACTTACCGCCAATCCCCTACATGTACATCATTTTGCGGGAAGGGTTAAGCATCATTTTGTTATAATCAACAACAAAAAACTTTTTATTTTTGTAATTTACTTGGTAATTTATTTGATGCAATACTTACTGATATTCTAATAACAGCTGAGAAGAAAGATTCCCATTATTGTTCTATATTCAATAAGAGGCTGGGCACAAGAATTGAGGCGCTATTACAAAACACGCAATCTCCACATGCTTCTTCAGGGTACAACAATCTTTCAAATCCATGATTATTAGGAAGATCATATTTCACATTTCATTATTGTACATCCAAAGACGTTTATGTAAAGGTCACCTGCACTCAGAGGCCATTTCATTAGGACCACCTTACCTTTATTAGTACTTGATAGGACCCGCTTTCCCCTTACAACAGCCTAAATTCTTAGTGGAAAGATATAACCAGATACTCGAAATCTTTATTACAGATTGTGATTAATAATCTCACTCTGTCTATTCCACTATGTCCTATAGATGTTGTATAAAAATTAGATCTGGTGACTGTGCAGCCATTAGAATATACAGACCTCATTGTCATGTCCGTGAATGCAGTCTGAGATGTGTGCTTTGTCTCATGACACATTATCTTGTTGAATGTAGACAATGGCCAAGATTATATGGTCAATGACCATATTAAGTTGTATTAAAGTGATGCTCAATTAGTTTTGAAGGGTCAAATGTTTTGGCAGAGGACAAGTGTGAATGTCAGACAAGGTAATGGTTTTTTAAATGTTTTCGTTTTATCAAGCCATGGTTTATGTAATAAAAGTGGTGACTGGGTGTAGGCCAGAATTTTGGATTAAATGAGAAAGCAGTACTAGGAAAAGTCCCAGAAGCGATAAACTGGCTGTTTGCAGAGTCAGGCAGGCCATGAGTGCAGGAAATGGGGATGTCTCTCTGCTAAAGCTCCCTGTAGTCTGTCTACTCTTCTCTATAGCTAGAGATGGAATTTGCAGGACAACTGAGAGTTGACATCAAATTATAGAAAGGGAGTCACCGAGTGGCAGTAACTTCACACAGACTTTGCAAGGATAAAACAATATTATTTTGAAGAAAGTAAATTGCAAAATTGCTAAATATCAGGTATACTATTAGATTAACACAAGTTTTATGAGAAGTTTGTGTCCATTTAATGTGTTATTCAAAGCTTTATAAGACTGCAATCACACTTTTTGTTTTTGTGGCTGTTCTTCGTGCAGTTTTTTTAGCCAAAGCCAGTGGTGGTTTTGAAAAGAACTCAAACGTCTCCTTTCTGCTGGATCCACTTCTCACTTTGACTATGGGAAAAACTGCATGCAGCCTAATATGATATAAATTTGTCTACTATGTGGTTTGAAAAATAAATCATGAAATCCATTTTTAATCCTAACAGAAAATCCCAGGAAGAACTCTGAGGGAAACTTCATGTTATTGCTAAATTATAAAGTAGAAGATGAAGATCTCATGCAGCAGTCTTCAGGAGAAAACCTCATTACCCTTAATGTACATCCAGGACTTCGCAGTACAGATCTTACATATAATTCCTCTAATAATGAGAAACCTACTTCTGACCAATTACAGATTGTTACCACAAGTACAGGTCAGAAAGAGGGTAATAGGTTTCAATGTAGTAAACAGTCTACAAAAAGCTCAGGTTGTTTTACGCACAGAAGAATTCACACAGGAGAGAAGTCATACACCTGTTCGCAATGTGGGAAATGTTTTATAAAGAAATCACATCTTGTTATACATGTGCGAAATCACACAGGGGAGAAGCCATACTCCTGTTCAGAATGTGGGAAATGTTTTATAAGGAAATCACGTCTTGTTATACATGCGAGAAATCACACAGGAGAGAAGCCATATTCATGTTCAGAATGTGGGAAATGTTTTGCAGAAAAATCAACTCTTGTTACACATGAGCGAAGTCACACAGGGGCGAAGCCATATTCATGTTCAGAATGTGGGAAATGTTTTACAGAAAAAACAAGTGTTGCAAAACATCAGAGGATTCACACAGGAGAGAAGCCATATTCTTGTTCAGAATGTGAAAAATGTTTTATAAATAAATCACATCTTGTTAAACATCAGAGGATTCACACAGGAGAGAAGCCGTATTCATGTTCACAGTGTGGGAAATGTTTTACAGAAAAATCAACTCTTGTTACACATGAGAGAAGTCACACAGGAGATAAGCCATATTCATGTTCAGAATGTGGGAAGTTCTTTAGAGATAAATCATATCTTGCTATACATAAGAGAATTCACACAGGAGAGAAGCCGTATTCATGTTCAGAATGTGAGATGTGTTTTTCAATTAAATCAAGTCTTGTTAAACATCAAAAAAATCATACAGGTGAGAAGCCATATTCGTGTTCAGAATGTGGGAAGTGCTTTACAGTTAAATCAAGTTTTACTACACATATGCGAATTCACACAGGGGAGAAGCCATTTTCATGTTCAAAATGCGGGAAATGTTTTGCACGAAAATCAATTCTTGTGACACATGAGAGAAGTCACACAGGTGAGAAGCCGTATTCATGTTTAGAATGTGGGAAGTGCTTTACAAATCAATCAAGGCTTACTACACACAAGAAAAGTCACACAGGGGAGAAGCCGTATTCATGTCCAGAATGTGGGAAGTGCCTTAGAGATAAAGCATATCTTGCTGTACATATGAGAATACACTCAGGAGAGAAGCCACATTCATGTTCAGAATGTGGGAAATGTTTTACAGAAAAATCAAGTCTTGTTAAACATGAGAGAGGTCATACAGGAGAAAAGCCATTTTCATGTTCAGAATGTGGGAAATGTTTTTCCCAAAAATCAAATCTTGTTAAACATGAGAGAACTCACACAGGATAGATGCAATTTTGATGTTCTATATGTGGAAAATGTGTTCTATGAAAATAAAATTTTGAAACTAATCAAAGAATTTGCATTAAAAAAAAGTATTCTTGTTTGGAATGTGGAAAAAGCTAAAAGGGCAAAATAAGATTTTGAACTCCTTAGGGGTTATTCAGGATGGCCAGGATCAGAGTTAGCTTCGATCCTGGCTGGTTAACTCTTCAGGTGCCTGGATCAATAGCAACTACGGCATCTAAGTGGTTAACTTTTTTGTGCCCACCCCCACGTGACGCAATCTCCCCACGGATTGGACATTGTTGATATGGCAACTCGAGGACTAACAATTTCCTCCATGACTGCTTCTACGAAAAAACAGAGAAGATCCAGCGATATGTGGTATGAATCGGAAAAACTCAGATGCAAGCAAACACAGATGCAAGCAAACACAGCTTAGAAAAAACACCAGGAGAAATGACAAGGTGGCAAGTTATGGCAGTAAAAAAGCCTACGTGTTTCAAGCACTGGCTGTGCTCTTAATCATGGCCAGATCAAGTGAGCTCCTGCAAGCCGACAGAGTAAATAAATCCTAAGAGTGTGGGAGGCTGTGCCTGAGACGTGACGACGCTCTCAGGTGTAATGATTACAAATCAGGAAGTCAAGCCTCCGTAAGAAATTAGTTAGGAAATATTTAATAAATGTGTGTTTTTAACAGGAGAATGCTGGATACAGTAAAGAGGGACCTCGAGAAGTGTTGGAATGTATCTGAAAATATATATAAAGTTGATTTGTGTGACAAGATGTTCACACAATCAGGTTCCTAAAAAGTTAACCGAGGGTCACATAACTGAGGCTTGCAGAGCGACACTTGATAAATACCAATACATGGAAAAAATGCAAAGAAAAGGAAAAGAACCACAGAGAAAAATACATGAATACCAAATGGAGGAAAAACAAAACAGATGAATGAAAACATATATAAACACATGGGGAAAAAAGATATGTAAATATACAAATGTATGATGCAATAGCAAAAACAAAAATAATAATAATAAAGAGCACCGACATCGGAAAAAACCCTGTACTCGACAAGAAAAATGTATAATACAATATTAGTACAAATGGCATATTAGAAAAAATGAATGATGAATGATAATCATAATAGGTGGCAACAGATTAATGATAATACGGCCATACTAATAGCGACCATTAAGCCAGAAAGTACTGTAGAGATACAAAATTAAATGCTGAAAAAATGAAAGTAACTGGGTTCACCAGATATATATAAACGTACATAAATAGTAAGTACAAAGATGATTTTAATGAAAAGGACTAGATCCCCATGTGGGAAATCTTACACATAAAAAATGGAAGACATAAAAACGGAGTATCTTGATACAAAATTGACGAACTGGAAATATCAGTAACAAGAAGATAGATAAATGTCATATATCCCTATGCTTGGATACGTGAAATCCAAATGAATATACATAAATAAGATCCTACAGTGAAATAGCAGACATCAATTATTTATGTATTAATGTGTTTGATAGGGCATTAATATGACAATCATATAAATAGAACACTGAAATTGGCATGAAGGACTATATCTCAGACAAGAACAAGGGGTGCCAGTAATAACGAAATACTGCGCCAATGTAACGGAAGGCTACCCCAATCCTAAATGTGCAGCAGTAGAGGTAATACAATATAATGTAGCAAACACGATAGTGCTCATAGAGGCACGTTACATGATTGGATGCTGTAAGTGACTGCCAATGAGACTAAAAATGTAATACATGTTATTCTGGATACAGACTAACAGATAACCCCAAATCCAGTACAAACAAAGCATACCTGGATGAAAACCCATAGATCGAACAAGAGCCAAATCCAAGAGGATTGGGGTAGCCTTCCGTTACATTGGCGCAGTATTTCGTTATTACTGGCACCCCTTGTTCTTGTCTGAGATATAGTCCTTCATGCCAATTTCAGTGTTCTATTTATATGATTGTCATATTAATGCCCTATCAAACACATTAATACATAAATAATTGATGTCTGCTATTTCACTGTAGGATCTTATTTATGTATATTCATTTGGATTTCACGTATCCAAGCATAGGGATATATATAACCTTTATCTATCTTCTTGTTACTGATATTTACAGTTCGTCAATTTTGTATCAAGATACTCCGTTTTTATGTCTTCCATTTTTTATGTGTAAGATTTCCCACATGGGGATCTAGTCCTTTTCATTAAAATCATCTTTGTACTTACTATTTATGTACGTTTATATATATATCTGGTGAACCCAGTTACTTTCATTTTTTCAGCATTTAATTTTGTATCTCTACAGTACTTTCTGGCTTAATGGTCGCTATTAGTATGGCCGTATTATCATTAATCTGTTGCCACCTATTATGATTATCATTCATCTTTCATTTTTTCTAATATGCCATTTGTACTAATATTGTATTATACATTTTTCTTGTCAAGTACAGGGTTTTTTCCGATGTCGGTGCTCTTTATTATTATTATTTTTGTTTTTGCTATTGCATCATACATTTGTATATTTACATATATTTATATATGTTTTCATTCATCTGTTTTGTTTTTCCTCCATTTGGTATTCATGTATCTTTCTCTGTGGTTCTTTTCCTTTTCTTTGCATTTTTTCCATGTATTGGTATTTATCAAGTGTCGCTCTGCAAGCCTCAGTTATGTGACCCTCGGTTAACTTTTTAGGAACCTGATTGTGTGAACATCTTGTCACACAAATCAACTTTATATATATTTTCAGATACATTCCAACACTTCTCGAGGTCCCTCTTTACTGTATCCAGCATTCTCCTGTTAAAACACACATTTATTAAATATTTCCTAACTAATTTCTTACGGAGGCTTGACTTCCTGATTTGTAATCATTACACTTGAGAGCGTCGTCACGTCTCAGGCACAGCCTCCCACACTCTTAGGATTTATTTACTCTGTCAGTTTGCTGGAGCTCACTTGATCTAGCCATGATTAAGAGCACAGCCCGTGCTTGAAACGCGTAGGCTTTTTTACTGCCATAACTTACCACCTTGTCATTTCTCCTGGTGTTTTTTCTAAGCTGTGTTTGCTTGCATCTGAATAAAGTGGAAATTGAGTTTTTCCGATTCATACCACATATCGCTGGATCTTCTCTGTTTTTTTTACTATTACCTGCCGTGTGCCGTCGCGGATGATCCGGGCGATTATCAACACAGGAGTATCAGACTGGTGAGCTGGAGGTTTCCTCTCATTGCCTTTTCCCTTCATTACCACTGCTTCTACGAAAGCCTGTTGGTGTATAACTGACCGGCATAATGCACTGAAATACATAAGTATTATACCAGCAGTCAGCAAGTAGTTCCCTACTGGTACTAAAAATACCAAACACAGGTAAAAAAATTTTTTTTTACAAAACTACGTTTTAAGTTCACAGAATAAAATCGGGCCACTTCTCGTAAGTTTCTTATTTCACCTCAAAACCTCTGCAATTTTGAACCAATGTTCTATTAACCCTTTCCCATCGCTAATCTGCTAATTATAAAATGGTTATTTAAAAATGGTGCCTGCTCAGAAGCCGAGCGGGCTCCATAGCCGCTGGGTCTCTGTTGTGTTACACAGCAGGGACGAGCGGCAATGCTTGCGATCAGAGACCTCTTTGATCGCAAGCATTTAACCCCTCAGATGCCGTCGTAAGGAACAAAAACGGCGATCAGGATCTTGTTGAATCACTTGAAGATTAAAAAGGACATGGCTTCTAAAGGCAATACTCGTACCTCTAGAGGCAGTGGAGTAGGCGCTATGATACCAGGTGGGGAACGAACTATGCAAGAGAGATGGGATATAATTGAAACAGAAGTGTGTTTTTTGAAGAAAGACAATATCTACCCTAGACTTCCTTAGCAAAGTAGAAATTGGAACCCATGGCATACAGTCATCGAAAATATAGATAGTCGTCGTGGGAAATTACTCCATAGTGTTTGGGTCGCATCAAAAAATAACTGGAATAATAGCATTGTCAACTGGTATAATAGGTCAGCAGTTGAAACTGAGATAATACACGGAGGGAGGTAGGGAAATAGAAGTGAAAAAGTGAATAGAGAACCACAAATACATGGCCACCATCCGTGTTCCTAAAAATTGCGAAAAACGTATCTAAATGTTCGGACACATGTTCAGTATAGTTTTAAGGAAGGATCATATTTGCGCTAAAGCAAGATTTGTGGAATCTGAAAAATAAGGCAGAAATATAGCAAACAAAGCAAAAAGAATGATTCACATTCTTTAAAAAATCAGTCCATGAAGATTTGCGGTTGCACCCAAAACCCAAGGGTCAGGGAAACATTCCTGAAAAATGAATTGTGTTAGACACAGTAATCATGACAGTCTCAGGTGTTCAGAGGGTCAGATAAAAGTTTCTTGAATCTAGGGTTCCTGCTGTCACGACGACTTGCCCACTGCGAAGTTGAAGGCATCTCCGACATGGAATGTGCACAAGAAACTGGTAGCCAGGAGGGAATGTCCAGTGGAGTGATGTCCAAATTGGTCCACAGGGCTTTGAGGTCATCAGGATGTCTAATAGTAACTGTGTGACTCTGTTTAGATACTGCCAGGCCAAAAGGATATAACCATCTTGAGGAGGTTCTTTTCTCCTTGTGTCAGCCTTCCGTTTCATGCGGTCGACCGCCATTAGGATGGAGGATCAAGTCTGCTGCCAGATCTGTAGGAAGTCTCTAAAGGTGGAGTCAGGCGCTGGAACCTCGGAAGTATCTGACACCGGGAGAGGAATTTGTGGGTGCTGGGCGTAAACAGCGAAGAACAGTGTATTCCTTGTGGACTCACTGGTGTCATTATTGTAGGAGAATTCTGCCCATGGGAGCAACTGCACCCAGTCATCATGCTGCTTGGAAATTAAGTGGCGTAGGTAGTTCTCCAAGATCTGATTGATCCTCTCGACCTGACCATTGGACTGAGGATGGTAGGCTGACGTAAAATCCAATTTCACACCGAGGAGTCCGCAGAGGGCTCTCCAGAACTTTGAAGGAGCAGAAGGAAGACCGGTCAGAGGAACGAAGTGGGCCATCTTTGAAAATCCGTCCACCACCACCCAGACAGCACTGCATCCAGCAGAGAGAGGCAGGTCTGTAATAAAGTCCATAGCTATATGCTGCCAGGGAGCATTGGGCACAGGCAATGGCTGAAGCAGACCAGCAGGTCTGGAGTGAGCGGCCTTGTTGGCTGCACATACAGAACAGGAAGAAACAAAGTCCATAATGTCCTTGGGCAGCGTGGGCCACCAGAAATGACGAGCAATCAGATCCCGGTTCTTACGGACCTCCGCATGACCTGCCAGTCTAGAGGAGTGTCCCCAGCGGAGGATTCTTCCACGATCAGCCAGGCGCACAAAAGTCCTCCCTGGAGGAATGTCCCCAACTTGCAGAGGATTGACAGACATAATGCAAGACGGATCAATATTATTCTGTGGACTCTCCAAGGTGTCTTCCGTCTCGAAAGACCTGGACAAGGCATCGGCCCTCACATTTTTGTCAGCCGGGCGATAATGGAGCTCAAACGGGGAAATTGTAAAGAACCGTGACCACCTGGCGTGACGAGGGTTCAGCCGTTGGGCCGTCTAGAGGTAGGTCAGATTCTTGTGGTCTGTAAAAATCAGGATCGGATGAGCTGCGCCTTCTAATAGATGTCTCCATTCTTCCAGGGCCAATTTGATTGCCAGTAACTCCCGATCCCCAATCGAGTAGTTGCGTTCTGCGGAAGAGAAGAGCTTGGAAAAATATCCACATACCCTTGACTTGCCCTTGGGACCTCTCCGGAACAGGAGTGCACCAGCACCGACAGAGGATGCGTCCCACCTCCAACAAGAACTGCAGAGAGACATCCGGATGATGGAGGATAGAGGCTGACGTGAAGGCACTCTTCAGGCTATTGAATGCGGACTCTGCCTCGGGAGTCCACACCTTGGCGTTCATACCCTTCTTAGTAAGGTTAGAGATGGGAGAAGTCAGTGAGGAGAAGTTTGGAATAAACTGCCTGTAAAAATTAGCGAATCCCAAAAAGCGCTGTTTGGCCCTCAAGCCTTGAGGATGTGGACACTCTAGAACAGATTTTATCTTTTCAGGATCCATCTCGAAACCTCGATGTGAGACTATGTAGCACAGAAAGGGTAGAGCATTTTTGTCAAACACGCACTTCTCCAACTTGGCGTACAGACGATACTCCCTTAACCTTATCAGAACTTGACGGACATGTCTGTAGTGCGTCATAGGATCTGGAGAAAAAAATCAAATGTCATCAAGGTAGACTACTACACAAACATAGAGGAGGTCACGAAAAATGTCATTCACAAACTCCTGGAACATTACACAGGCCGAAGGGCATTACTAGATACTCATAGTGTCCATCACAAGTGTTAAATGCAGTCTTCCATTCATCTCCCTGGCGAATCCAGACTAGGTTGTAAGCCCCACGCAGGTCTAGTTTAGAAAAAATCTTGGCACCACGTATACGATCAAACCGCTCAGAGATCAGTGGCAACGGATATTTATTCTTCACCGTGATCTGGTTGAGACCTCGGTAGTCAATACAAGGATGAAGAGAGCCATCTTTCTTTTTGACAAAGAAGAACCCGGCTCCTGCCAGGAAGGAAAACTTTCGTATGAAGCCCCTCTGCAAGTTCTCTTTCACATAGGCGGACATGGACATAGTCTCTGGCAAGGAGAGAGGATATACCCTACCACGGGGAAGGGATGCACCAGGAATCAGCTCGATAGGGCATTCATTTGCCTGATGTGGAGGCAATGTCTCCGCCTCCCTCTTGCTGAAGAAATCCGAAAATGCAGCATAATGACTCGGCAATCCTGCCAATGATGAGGCAGCGAAGGCTGAGCCGAACTAATCTGCACCGGGCAACGACCTTGACATTCAGGACCCCACTGGAGAACCACTCCAGAATTCCAGTCCAGGACTGGGGCATGCAGTTGGAGGCAAGGCAGGCCCAGCAACACAGGGTTAACCGCTTTGGATAGCACATCGAAAGGCAGAAGTTCGGAGTGAAGGGCTCTCACTTGGAGCCTCAGCGGCTTGGTCACAGCTATAACTGGGTCTGGCAGAGGTAGTCCATTCACTGAAGCTACTGTCAACGGGTTCTCCAGGGGGGTGGTGGATAATTGCAGAAGATCCACCAGGTCTCTACGGATGAAATTAGCAGCGGGTCCAGATACGCAGAGACCCGATGCGTTTTCTCGCCGGACTCTATGGTCACAGGTATGGACAATCTACACGGAAGTCCATTCTTACCCAAGGTTGTCACACCTAGCAACACTAGGTTTTGGGATCTTTGGGGACACAGGTGCACAAGATGGCCAATGAAGCCGCAATAAGGACAGAGTCCAGACGTGCGTCTGCGTTGTCTCTCCTGGGTGGATAACTTACACTGGTCCATTATTACCGACTCGTTAGGAGGATCGACATTTGAGGACAGCAGGGGTTGCTGCAAAGTAGGGGCCAGACTGGGAAGGACTCCCTCCCGTCGAACCTCTTGGAGGCGTTCTCGGTTCCGTATATCAATCCAGGCAGACAGAAGGATGAGGTAATTCAGGGTAGATGGCAGATCCCGAGCGGCAAGTTCGTCTTTAATTCTAGAAGCCAGTCCATGCCAGAATGCAGCCACTGGAGCCTCATTCCATAAAAGCTCTCCCGCCAGGGTGCGGTTGTGGATGTCGTACTCACTCACGGAGGTCTCTCCTTGGCATAGGTTAATCAAAGATGCCGCTGCAGATGGGACCAGTCCAGGCTCCTCAAACACCATGCGAAAAGTCCAGAGGAAGGCTTGGAAGTCACGGGTCTCTGGTCCTTGTCTCTCCCAGATAGGGTTCGCCCTTGCAAGAGCCTTGACGATGAGGAGAGAGATGATGAAAGCGTCCCTTGCGCCATCAGACGAAAATGTCCTATTATACAGGCTGAAGTGGATCTGGCACTGATTCAAAAATCCACGACAGGTACTTGCTTTTCCGTCATAGTGGTCAGGAAGTGGCAAAGAAACACGCGGGTAAACACTGCCAAGAGGTGTAGTCTGAGGATCAACACTACCAGGAGGTGTAGTAGGAGGAACAGCAGCTTGTGCCTCCTGCCGACGTGCAAGAATATTCAACGCCTGGCGGTGTTGGTCCTGTCGAGACCGGAGGTCCAGCATATCGGCTCGCATCTCCTGTGACGTCGTCATGGTCTTGAATCGACCAGCGGGGTCCATGGCCTGAGAGTACTGTCACGAAGGGTCTGTGGACCCACTGAGACATACCGCCTTGGCGGTAAGGCAGCTGGCCAACAGGGCGCAGGTGAAAGTCTATAGTTCGTATAGGTACCTGTGGCAGCTCAGACAGCAGCAGGGAAGGCTCGGCTAGGACTAGGCAGCAGGTAGACGTCAGGCGAGGTGAAGCAGGTCAGTGGAATACAGCACGACATGACTTTGGCACAGCACAGTGCTCGACCAGGATGGTATGGAATGCAAGGAACTGGAACAGGAAACAGGAACTGGAACAGGAAACACACTAGGAGGCCATCACATAGACAAACTAGGAAACATCAACAAAGCTCTTGCATAGAAGCAGGGGGCTGGGACCCCCCTCTTATAGTCCAGGGTACTTACGGGTCAAAGTTCATCAAGAAGTCCGGTACGCATGCTGCCCCTTTAAGAGCGGGTATGAGCGCGCACCCTACGGGATCCGGATGAGGTGAGTGGAAGTGAGCGCTGGCGTCTCCTGAGGAGGAGGCTGGGATCAGCGCTTGCCACCACGTGGCTGCGGATGTCAGGAGGGGGTTGGAGCTGACAGCCCGCAGCCACGGACATTGCACACTTATGACATCAGGTGGAGGGTCAGATCCCTTTGGTTTAGGCGTGAGAGCTCTACGTATTTTCGCCATCACAATCTGATCCGGTCTTTCTTGACCTAGCAGCGAAGCATAGAATTGGCGAGCTGCAGATGATAGCAACTGTTTCAGGTAAGCCGCATATTCAAGTGTTTTTTCTCTGGCTCCTGTTCTCTTGGTCCACTAGCATTAAGTAGGTAGTGTTCAGATGCGCTACCTGAGTTGCAAGGTTAGATTGCAGAATCACCGTCTGTTGTAGGTAAGCAGCCCGAGCAGTTTCTAGCTCTTCCACACGATGACCAATGTGTTTAGTATCTGCCTTTTATATCCACCAATTCTCTCAAAACAAGAGAAAATGCCTTGCTAAGGGCTTTTGTCAGAAAAGAGCGAGAGACCAAAAAAGAAGGCGCTGCAACATCAGAACGCTATCATCTGAGTTATCGTGCATTTCCTGGTCTTGAAGACTTGATAATGCAATTTTCAAGAGACTAGCCGGGAGGGGGGGGGGGGTCGCCATGGGGGGCGGGGTCACCCCTTTCTTATGAAGATATTAATCTAGTTCAGATTGTTGTTTCTTTTGTTTAGGGTTTCCAGTGTCTCTTTCTGATTACTTTTTCCAAATTTGCCCATGATGAGAGATCAAAGTATCCATATACTGAGGAACACGGATAGGAGGTACATAAACAAAGATCAAATGTCCATTGTAATACAGTGGCAAACTATTTCAGAAATATAAGTATTCAAAGCAAAAAAGTCATGTGTATGTATAGCAATTCAGGAGTTTCAATAGTCCAAAATGCAAGGTACCAAGTATAACTATCGGCCTACCCAGAATGATGGTAGCAATGCAGGCAGGTGGCTTGGCCCAATATGAAAGGCTCAGTAAGCAATCTTTGGTACTGGTTGTGGCTCCAGTTTATAGCTAGGGGGAGCGTGGATCCTAACAGGTAGGGTCTAAAAGAGGAGGGAGACTTGGGTGATAATAAGTGGTCCTGTGTAGAGGTTGCCCTGTGGACAGAGGCCTCAGGACTACAGGCCTCTCGTACCATTAGCAGAAGAGGACTAAGTGTCGGAGGGAAGGCCAACAGGACAGGGTGAGGCTAAGTGCAATACCTCCTTGGAGTCCAGGTGAAGAAACGATGGTTCGCACCTTCTGTTCGGCTGCAATTCCAGGCAGTAGCTTCGGCTGCATGTAAAGGACGCAGTCCAGGGACGTTTCCGTTATCCTCGGGAAACCCCTCAAACGGCTGTTTCCAGTCGCAGGAAGCAGATATAGGTAGTGGGGGGCAGTATTAGGGAGCCCCTCTAGGTGGATGCTGGCAGATCTTTGCCAGAGCACTGTAGTTAAGCGTCCACTCGTGCTAGCCACACCCCAAGTTTAGCTACAATTTTTCAAGAATAAGAAAAATGCTGCAAAGTAAGAATGCTTTCAAAAATGGAAGTGTTAATAGTTTTTGTTTTATCAATTAACAAAATGCGAAGTGAATGAAAAGAAGTCTAAATCAAATCAATATTTGGTGTGACCACCATTTGCCTACAAAACAGCATCAATTCTTCTAGGTATACTTGCATACAGTTTTAGAAAGAACTTGGCAGGGAGGTTGTTCCAAACATCTTGGAGAAGTAAGCACAGATCTTCTGTGGATGTAGGCTTCCTCAAATCCTTCTGTCTCTTCATCTATTCCCAGAGATACCCGTTGATGTTAAGATCAAGGCTCTGTGGGGGCCTTATCACTTCCAGGGCTCCTAGTTCTTTTTTACACTGAAGATAGTTCTGTTTTTGGGGTAGTTGTCCTGCTGCAGAATTAACTAGGAGCCAATCAGAAGCCTCATTGATCGTATTGCATGATGGATAAGTATCTGCCTGTATTTCTCACCATGCATCACTGTTGCCTGCAGACACTCATTATTGTTCCACTCTCCATCTCTTCTGTGAACAAACTACCTTCTGTTACAGCCAAATATTTCAAAATTTCACTGATCAGTCCACAGCACCTGCAGCCATTTTCCTGAACCCCGGTTCCTATTTTTTCGTGCATAGTTGAGTCGCTTAATCTAGTTTCCACGTCGACGGTATGGCTTTTTCCCCGCAATTCTTACATGAAGACCTGGCCAGGCTTCTCCGAACAGTTGATGGGTGTACCTGGGTCTCGCTGTTTTCTGCCAGTTCTGAGCTGATAACATTGCTGGACATTTAATGATTTAAAAGGGAAGTAAGTTTGATGTGTCTTTGATCTGCTGCACTAAGTTTCCTTGGCCGATCACTACATCTATGTTCCTCAACGTTTCTTTGCGTGTATGTATATATATATGTGTGTGTGTGTGTGTGTGTGTGTGTGTGTGTGTGTGTGTGTGTGTGTGTGTGTGTGTGTGTGTGTGTATGTGTGTGTGTGTGTGTATATACAGTGAAGGAAATAAGTATTTGATCCCTTGCTGATTTTGTAAGTTTGCCCACTGTCAAAGACATGAACAGTCTAGAATTTTTGGGCTAGGTTAATTTTACCAGTGAGAGATAGATTATATTTAAAAAAAAAAAAAAGAAAATTACATTGTCAAAATTATATATATTTATTTGCATTGTGCACAGAGAAATAAGTATTTGATCCCTTTGGCAAACAAGACTTAATACTTGGTGGCAAAACCCTTGTTGGCAAGCACAGCAGTCAGACGTTTTTTTGTAGTTGATGATGAGGTTTGCACACATGTTAGATGGAATTTTGGCCCACTCCTCTTTGCAGATCATCTGTAAATCATTAAGATTTCGAGGCTGTCACTTGGCAACTCGGATCTTCAGCTCCCTCCATAAGTTTTCGATGGGATTAAGGTCTGGAGACTGGCTAGGCCACTCCATGACCTTAATGTGCTTCTTTTTGAGCCACTCCTTTATTGCTTTGGCTGTATGTTTCGGGTCATTGTCGTGCTGGAAGACCCAGCCACGAGCCATTTTTAATGTCCTGGTGGAGGGAAGGAGGTTGTCACTCAGGATTTGACGGTACATGGCTCCAGCCATTCTCCCATTGATGCGGTGAAGTAGTCCTGTGCCCTTAGCAGAGAAACACCCCCAAAACA